>NC_000083.6:35166927-35482284 GCF_000001635.26 Mus musculus
GATGTAGGTAAATCAAAGAATCACTTATCCAATAGGGGCAATGAAGATGAAAAGTGAACAGGACACAGTTAAGAGTTAGCATGTGGGGGCTCAGAGGTTAAGAGCACTGTCTGCTCTCCCAGAGGTCCTGAGTTCAATTCCCAACAACCACATGGTGGCTCACACCTACCTGTAATGGGATCCAATACCCTCTTCTGGCCTGTAGACATACATGCAGGCAGAACACTGTATACATAATTGAATAAATCTTTTAAAAATTATTAAAAGAATTTGCATGTGCTTATAAATATTGAAACACCCCACTTGGGGCACTGGGTACTCAGCACTGTTAAAATCTCTCCAAATTGTTATTAAGTAATAAGTTCTTTAAGGTAAGTACTCTTCTGATCACTTTCCTGTGAGCCGAAGACACTGGAACATGCGACAGTTTGACTCAGTCATTAGTGCCTTGTTGTTGGACTCTCCCTACCTACCTACACTGGCTTAAGAGGAAGGGCAGTCAGTCAAAAGCTAGCCAGACTATACTCTTTACCAATATAACCCTCGCCCCTTTTTTTAGTGTTTTGGTTTTGAGACAGGGTTTCTCTGTGTAGCCCTGGCTGTCCTGGAACTCACTCTGTAGACCAGGCTGGCCTTGAACTCAGAGATCCACCTGCCTCTGCCTCCCAAGTGCTGGGATCTAGGATTAAAGGTGTGCATCACTGCCGACCAGCTCAATATACACTCTTTAGAACACTCTACAATATTGGAGAAACAATTTTAGCTCATTGTCCTCAGCCAGGGCTACTCAGTTTGTACTCATCCTTTTTGCTATCACAGACATCCATGTGTGACTTTCACCACTCTGTGTGACCTTCTGCCATTCCCACATGGTGGGCTAGTAGCGATGCTGCTGTCACTGGTGCTGAAGGGACAATTGTATGAGTTTTACAATTCAGAGCATTTGCAGGAGAGATTTGCTGTGACTGGCGCTACCCCTTGTGGGGTATATAAGCAAAGATGTCTGGCTCACTTGGAAGTTGCCCGGACAGCACTCCTATGCTGGCTCCCTTGGACCCAATTAAACACTCCTTTTTGATGATCCTCTCTTGCCTGCTTTTAGTAGTGTGGGCTGAGCTGGCAGTGGAGAAAGTGGCAGAGCATGGCGGAGGCAGACTGCCTGACAGCTGAAGAGGCGGCAGCCCATCGGTTTGAGAGCATGCAGACAGGAACAAGGTGAAAAACAGGGGTAGAAAAGGTGGAGAACCGAGGCTGAAGAGTAGGAAACTTTAATAAACCAGAGAGGACTGGTAGTGCACCCATGAGTCCCAACAGTCAGGAAGCAGAGGCAGGCAGATCTTTGTGAGTTCCTGTCAAGCCTGGTCTACATAGTGAGACAATGCCTGGGGGGGTGGGGGGATAACTGGTGGGATAGGTCAGAAGTTAAGACACTCGCCACACACATAGCTGACCAGGGTTCAATTTCCAGCACTCACATGATGGCTCATAACAGTGTGTAATTCTAGTCCCAGGGATCTGATGGCCTCTTTTGGCCTACACAGGCACCAGACACACATCACATGCGGTCCATAGACTTACAGGAAGACAAAACATTCATATCTGTAAAGTAATAATTAAAAATAAAGATCCAGAGAGAAGAAACTGCAGCCTCAGTCATTGTTAGGAGATATAGAGAGCTGTCAAGTTTTCTGGACAGGTTCTGGATACCCCTGGCCAACATCTGTAATGCTACCAGGTGTCAAGGGCTGAAGGATGCTAGGCTCACCTGCCAGGAAGCTGCCATTCCAGTTGCTGCCAAGGACTGAAGCATCCTGATTCCTCTCCCTACCTACACAAGAGCTACATGAGGGGCTAGAGAGATGGCTCGGCAGTTAAAAGCACTGACTGCTCTTCCAGAGGTCCTGAGTTCAATTCCCAGCAATCACATGGTGGCTCACAACCATCTGTAATGGGATCCGATGCCCTTTTCTGGTGTGTCTGAAGACAGCTACGGTGTACTTATATACATGAAATTAAAAAAAAAAAAAAAAAAGCTACATGAGAGTTTTACACTAGAGGGCGCTAGTGCTGCAGCACCAACCAAGACCTTTACTTAAAGAGCTTGGTTGCTGGTTAGAACACAAAAGACTAAAGCAGGATTGTGAGTTTGAGGCCAGTTTATGCTATGTAACAAGTGAACCTTGGAGAGGGAGAGAGAAGAGAGAGATGAAAAGGAGAGAGGAGGGGGAAGAAAGGAAAGAGAAGAGAGGAGGGAGGGATGGAACATTGAAGGCAACCTCTTGATTAATAGTGGGTATGACTGATTTTGCAGAGGACCAGAGTTTAGTTGCCAACGTTCATATCAGGTGGCTCCTGTAACTCCAGCTCCAGGGGAATTCTGTGCCTCTGGGGTCCTAGGGCACCTGTGCTCATGTGCAACATGCTCACATACGTACACACAATCAAAAATAGGTTTTAAAAATCTGCAGCCAAGGGGCTGGTGAGATGGCTCAGTGGGTAAGAGCACCCGACTGCTCTTCCGAAGGTCTGGAGTTCAAATCCCAGCAACCACATGGTGGCTCACAACCATCTGTAACAAGATCTGACGCCCTCTTCTGGAGTGTCTGAAGACAGCTACAGTGTACTTACATATAATAAATAAATAAATCTTTAAAAAAAAAAAAAGAATAAAAAAAAAAATCTGCAGCCAAACTGGGTGGTGGTGGCGCACGCCTTTAATCCCAGCACTCAAGAGGCAGAGGCAGGCCGATTTCTGAGTTCGAGGCCAGCCTGGTCTACAAAGTGAGTTCCAGAACAGCCAGGGCTATACAGAGAAACCCTGTCTCGAAAACAAACAAACAAACAAACAAACAAAAACAAAAAAAAGGAAAAAAGAAAGCTGGATGGGGGGGGCTGTATTTTCCGTGAGTGCCTGCTCAGTACATGGGAAGCCATGGGTTCGGCTGAGCAGTGGAGGAAGGAAAGGACAGTGAGTGGATCTGAATTCTGTGGCCAGAGACAACTCACCTGGATCCCTCGGAGAGAGAAAGGCCTGGCCTTGGGTCCTTAGGTCCCTTGCTTTTCCTGGTTTGTGGGCTGTTCCACAGTTTCTATCATTTAGAGATGCTGAATTCACCATCTTTGCCTCTGGTAGCTTCCTGATATACCCCCTCTTCCCTTCATTAGTAGCCGGGGCGGGACAGGGGGCGTGGGGGGCTTTTGGCAGTCCTGGGAATCGAACCTAGGGCTAGGCAAGCATTCTACCACTGAGCGTTAGCTCTGGCTCCAGACTGGACTTGATGGTTTCTCTGCATGAGAAGCCCAACGTCTTGTTTAACTTTATAGTATCATGAGGCCTTCACCCCATCTGTTCACTCAGGTTTCAAACATTGCTGAGAACTTCTGATAGGCCAAGTACAAAAGCTTCGCTCCTAGCTGGGCAGTGGTGGCGCACACCTTTAGTCTCAGTACTCGGGACACAGGTGGATGGCTGAATTTGAGGCCAACATGGTCTACAGTATGAGTTCCAGGGCAGCCGGGGTTACACAGAGAAACGTCTCAAAACAAACAAACAAACAAACAAACAGCTTAGCTGTCATTCCTATTTCCAAAGTAAAGCTAGAGAGACTGTGCGCTGGTCAGAGTTACAGGCAGGGAGATGAAGACTCTGTCAAGGTCACCCTTCACCGCTATGAAGCTCCTGTGAGCCTGGACAGATAAAAGATATCACACCTATATTCTCTCTTGGTTTGGTTTGGTTTTTCAAGACAAGAGTTTCTCTTTATAGCCCTGGTTGTCCTCACTTTGTAGACCAGGCTGGCCATGAACTCAGACTTGCAGAGTTCTATCCCTCCCTCCAAGTGCTGGGATTAAGGGGTGCACCACTACCACCAGGCACACACCTATAATCTTTGAGGTCAATGCTGTCTTGAAACTCTGGAATCTCCCCTCAGAACAAAGAGCTATCAGCCATAGCAACCCCATCCAATAGTAAGGCTGGAAAATCCTGACTACCCTTCCCTCAAAGATGCTTCCTTCTCCCCCAGGTCCAGGACACGTGTCCCCAGTAACTGCAGAGCTGATGTGACCCACTAGGAGCGTCATTTATTTAGTCTGACTCTGGCTCACGACTGTTTCTTTTTTCCATGCTGCTGTCATCAGAAGCTCCTCACTCAGCCCCACCGTGTGACATCCACCTCCAATCAGGGCAGCTCGGAGATAGCTTTCTTGGCTGGGGGACCAGTTGGCCTCTTGTGTTCTTTGTTTTTCTCCTCATACATCAGAATCCTGGAAGAGACACAGGCATCAGGGACAAGTCTCTCAAGGGAGTAGTAAATCTCAGGTTGCTCTAAGAGTGCAGAAGTGGGGACGAGGAAGGGCCAGAGCTGTGGATGGGTGTGTGAAGGGTCTCGGAAGAGCTCCTCTGAGGAGAAAGGGTGGCTGATGGGACAAGGCTGGGGCTATGGAGAAGATGGGCCAGTCCTGGGAGGTTGGAACTAGATCTCACATTCTCAAGATGGCAGATCTCTTGCCCAGCATCATTCTGAGAAAGTCAGAGTAGCTGAACGTCTCCTCGGAGCCACTGGACACCTCTCTAATTAATCTCTTCAGCTCTAGGTGGGTCTTGGGAACCCCAAGTTTCTCCAGCATTCGCTTCAAGGACATAATATCTGAAGGTGGAAAAGGAGGGTCCTCTCTCTCTGCCATCTTGAACCTCCACGTACTCCCCCCCACCCCCGCCGCCCATGTATTATTGGTTGTGGCTAGACCTTTTGCTGTCTACAGGGGACATAATTAGGGGACAAGGCCTCTATTTCCCTAGGTCTGCACACTAACCCAAATCACCCTTTTCTCACCGATATCTCCATTTCCATTCAGATCAAACTCCATGTACTTCACTGGACGAGAAAGAGAGCAGAGAGAGTAATTGCTGTTGTGGGGGTTTGAGGAGTTGGTGGCTGAGCAATGCCAGGGTAGAAGGTATGGAAGGAGGGTGTAGGGATAGGGGCTCCTGAGGGAGCCTGTGGGGGGCGCTACGATGGGGAGAACAGGGAAAAGGAGCCCAAATGGGAAGGAGGAGCTTGAAGGCAGCCTCCCTCCTCCACAACAGTCAGCTGGCCTTGATCTCTCAGCCCCAACTGCCCTCCTCACCCCCAGCCCCTAGCCCCATCCCTAGCCCCTAGCCCCACCCCCAGGCCTCCCCACCCCCAGCCCCTCTCACCCTTGAAGGCTTCAAGTTTGGACGGCAGATCCTCATCATTGCTGTATTTGGGATCATCGAGGAATTGCTGTTGAGGGGCAGATGGAAGCTGGGGTGTCATCCTGGTCAGCCCGAGGAGCTCCAGACCCCCCACGCTCCCCTTGGCTCCAGCTTTTACCTTGTTGATCCCCTCCAGCCTCTCTTCCTGCTGGGCCTTCAGCAGTCCAAAAGCTTTTCCTCCTGAGGGGTACAGAGGTTAACCACCCCTCCTTTCCTCTCCTCTTCCCCGTGCCCAGCCCAGGTGTTACCCAAGTGCTGCCCTCTGAGATCCTCCAGCTGCCCCCCTGGCTCCCCAAGCCAGGCCTGACTCACGCTGGCTCATGACACTATGGGGTCCACCTTCCCTACCCTGCAAATCCCTGCTTTGGCTCATGGCTCCTCAGACGCTGGTTGTCTTAGGCTGGCAGTCTGTCCGCTGGGTCCTCTCTCCACCAGCTCCCCAGTCTCTTCTGGGACCGTTCTCACACTTCCCCTTTCCACTCATTCCCTTGCTAACTCCCAGGCATCACTTCCACATCAGCTTCTGCTGACACCAGCACCCCAGGAGAAGGCAGAACGGGTTGAGAGAGGAGATGAAGAAGTAATGTGCTGAAAAATTACTTTGGGGGTGGGGTGGGGGCAGGGTCTCCTATCCAGGCTCTTGAGAATTGAAGTAGCCATCCTGCCTCAGCCTCCCAGATGGCTGGAGCTACAGCCCTGTAACACACCTAGCTCCACACAGCTCCTCCAAAGAAGCAGACTGTACGTGGGAGAAAGACTTAGATCAGCTCCCGGAGGTGTGGAAAGGCACCAGGATCTGAGGGACCGAGCGTGATACCCTAGGCCTGCAATCTAGCACCTAAGAGAGGCTGAGGCTAGAGGATCCTGGGAGTTGGAACCCAGCCAGGCCAACACAGTAAGAACCTGTCTCAAACCAAGGATGCGGTAGACAGTGGCTTTCCCCAGATCCTGAGGTGGGGCTTGGGAGGGTTTACTTGAAATCTCCTCAGGCTTCATGATGCAGGTTAAGACAGGCAGCTGAGGAGGACTGGCTGACTTTCCCCGGGATGGAAGAGAGAGGATGAAGTCTGCAGGCTGCTCCAGGAATGGGGTGAGCTGAGCCTAGCGCCCTGGAAAGGAAAGAAACCTCTCTCAGGGGCTACAGAGGAGCACTGGGGACACATGGAGACATGTCCCAGAAGGACTTGGGTTTGTGTTCGTCAGGCTCTTGAGTGCCAGCCTCCTGCCTCACCTGCTTTGAGATCTTAGGCTGAATCTACAAAGTCATTTGAGAGTTTGAAGAGACACTTTGGAGGAACAGAAAGTGAGACTGAAAGAGACAGTAGACAGAGCTACTTCCTGTCCCCACCATGGGCTGTCAGGGGTCTAACTCATGCAAATGCCCTCCCCTCATACCAGGGATAGCCTTGGTCCCCTCAGTCACTGGGTCACCAGGGGAGGGAGGGCTGTGACTCCAATGCACTCAGGCCCCTTCCCTTGTGCCCCCCGCCCCAGGCTATGTCCCCTTGTATGGCAGGCAGTATCTGTCCACTCTGCAGAAGACTGCAGCCTCTCGCCTGCCTTTGAGGCAGCCACCCTCTGGCCCTGTGAGAGGCTCTCAGTGTCTGGTGGGGACAGTTCTCTAGCCACATTCATGTGATAAATGATGAGCGAAGGTTTCCTGTTTGCAGGGTACACTGCTAGGCCCAGGGAGCCAACAGATGAAAAGTCTGCTCCCGTGGTCTCCATTCAGAGCTCTGTACTTAGAGGGCAGGTTTGAATAGCATGATTATGGAAGATGGCCAAGAAATTGCTCTCAGGGATGCAGGAGATATGTGGGTAGAAAGGAGAAAGTATGCTGTTTTTGTTTTAATTTTCATTTCATTTCTACTGTTTTATTTGTACTGTGTGTGCAGGTGTTCACAGCTTGGCATGTGTATGGAAATTAAAGGAGAGCTTGTAGGAGCTGGATCCAACCAGTTCCCCAGTTAACAGCTCTTCATGGGAGATTTCCTCCAGCAGCAACCTCAGTTCCTGGTGGAAACGAGGTTTTCACGATGCATCCTATAGTAGAATTCAGCTCTGACACTGAAGATGGCCAATCCTTTGTGTGGAGGGGCTCTGTCCTTACAAGATGGCTCTAGGTTAAGATCTGGTCTCAAGTCCAGACCTCTTGTACTTCTGGACAGCCAGCCCTATAAGTCAAGAATGCTACAAGCCCCTCTTCAGAGCTGGTAATTTGCCAGGCTGGTTCACAGGACTCAAGCCAAGCACCTTGCCCACATCTGTGCTTCATTATAACGCATCCAACACAGTGGCAGCCAGATGCAACAGTGAGACGAGGTACCAAGGAGAGGGGGTCTGGAGCCTCCGTGCCCTCCTGTACTAACAGTCCCTGGCAGCCCTCTGACACGCATCTTCTCAGATGTTTAAGGAAGTACCACCAGGCTGGGATCTGGGATAGTCCGTTAAATCATTAGCTATTTAAATAATCAGCTATTGGCTACTGACCAGTTGAGTTGAAAGTTATAGCTCTCTTCCTCATTCCTGCCCTTGGCAACAAGATTCCTATCTTTAGGGACTTTCCAAAAGTCACCCTATTAACATAAACCCGGTTAAAAGAGTCTTGCTCAGCCAGGGCTATACAGAGAAACCCTGTCTCAAAAAGAGTTTTGCTATAATAGAAGATTCTGTATTAAACCTTTATCAGTTAGCAAACTGCAAGAGTGTGACGAGCTTTGCTCAGGAAGTGAGTGAGGTTGTATATCTTTTTTTTTTTTTTTTTTTTTTTTTTTTGGTTTTTTGAGACAGGGTTTCTTCTGTAGCCCTGGCTGTCCTGGAACTCACTCTGTATGTAGACCAGGCTGGCTTTGAACTCAGAAATCTACCTGCCTCTGCCTCCTAAGTGCTGGGATTAAAGGCGTGCGCCACCACTGCCGGGCTAGAGATTGTATATCTTAGTGTGAAGGTGTGTGTGTGTGTGTGTGTGTGTGTGTGTGTGTGTGTGTGTAAGAGCAACAGTCGCCCAAAAGCCAAAAGCCCGGGGGGGGGGGGGCACCTTTAATCCCAGCACTCGGGAGGCAGAGGCAGGCAGATTTCTGAGTTCGAGGCCAGCCTGGTCTACAAAGTGAGTTCCAGACAGCCAGGGCTATACAGAGAAACCCTGTCTCGAAAAAAACAAAAAAAACAAAAAACAAAAAATGGAATTTTAAAAAGTCAGCCAGGGAGATGCAAGACTGTTTCCCAGCACTGTGGAGGCTGAGTCAGGACTGCCAAAGGTTTGAGGCAAGCAGTCTTGTGGAGTTCTAGGTGAGCCTGAGACAGGTCTGAAAAGAAAAGCCAGGGCTGGGGTTAGGGTGGGGCTCTGTGAGTGAGGTGCTGCCACCATGAAGACCTGAGTGGGAACCGAGAACCCCCGTGGTAGACAGGCAGGAAAGAACAGATTTCCACAAGCCGACCTCTAACCAGTCCAGTCATGCCCTTGCACACAGACAGACAGAGAATAAAAATAAATTTAAGAGAAAAACCAAAACCCCCAAACAAAATGTAGCAGAAGAGGCCTGGGGATGGAGTCAGGGAAGGTGCTGTCAGAACACTGAGATTAGAGGCGGCCTGCTTCGAGCCTCTGCCGTGGTTCAGTGCTCTTCACGGGGGTGACTAGAGGACTAAGGCCTGTGAACTGACTGTGCTGCCTGGAAAAGGATGCACTGTCCAGAAAGTGAGGGAGAGAGAGCGAGAGTGTGTGTGTGTACACACGTGTGTGTGCCCTGAGAGCCTTCTATTTACCCTCCATTCTTCCAGCCCTGCTCTTTGCCCAGGAGACTGACCTGTGCAGACCACATCAGAGGGTTCGTCTGGCTCCAGTTAGTTTGGGCCTTGGAGGAGCCTGACAGGGAAACAATAGGATGGAGGAACTGGGTGCCTATCACCACGGCTACCTTTCTGTGAGGTCACAGTGGCCCAGCCTTTCCTGAGGCCAGCAGTCCTCTTGAGGTACCTGTACTGCCAAGATTTCTTTCAAGTGTCAGTAGCCCACAGGCTACTTGTTTTCTCTTTTCTTTTTCTTTTTTAAAAAGATTTATTTATTATTATATATAAGTACACTGTAGCTGTCCTCAGGCACACACCAGAAGAGGGTGTCAGATCTCATTATAGATGGTTGTGAGCCACCATGTGGTTTCTGGGATTTGAACTCAGGACCTTTAGAAGAACAGTCAGTGCTCTTAACCACTGAGCCATCTCTCCAGCCCATGATCTCTTGTTTTCATCTTGTTGAAACAGAATCTCATATAGCCCAGGCTGCCCTGGGACTCAGTACATAGCTGAAGATGAACAACTGACTTCAGCCTTCCAACTGCTGTGATTTGAAGTCAGTGACACTTTTAATAAAGACATACAGGACAAAATACCATTGCTTGGTTTGAATAATAACTTTAAAAAAAATGTGTGTTGTGGGCACGGGGGTCTTTTGCCTACATGTTTGTCTGTGTACCAGTTCTATTCCAGAGGCCAATTGAGGGTGTTGGATACTCTGAAGCAGGAGTTATGAGAGAATGCGAGCTGCCACAGACTCCCAGGTCCATTGGAAGAGCAGCCAGAACACTATTTGGCTGAGCTATTTATTTAACCCTAAGAACTAATTTTTTTAAAAAGATTTATTTATTATTGTACACTGTAGCTGTCTTTAGATGCACCAGAAGAGGGCATCAAATCTCATTATGGGTAGTTGAGCCATCATGTGGTTGCTGGGAATTGAACTCAAGACCTTTGGAAGAGCAGTCAGTGCTCTTACCCTCTGAGCCATCTCGCCAGCCCAAGAACTAATTTTTTAATTCAAGGAGTTACTGAATATTTAAGGCTAACCTGATCTACATACTCAACGTTCAAGTATCCTGGGTTACAGAGTAGGATGTGTCTTAAGTTAATTAAAATATAATTTGATAGCCGGGCAGTGGTGGTGCACGCCTTTAATCCCAGCACTCGGGAGGCAGAGGCAAGCGGATTTCTGAATTTGAGGCCAGCCTGGTCTACAAAGTGAGTTCCAGGACAGCCAGGGCTATACAGAGAAACCCTGTCTCGAAAAGCCAAAAATAAATTTTTAAAAAGTATATATATGTGTGTGTGTGTGTGTGTGTGTGTGTGCGCACACACACACACACACATATATATTTTTGAAGGCTGGGTGTGTTGGTGCACACCTTTAATCCTAGTACACAAGCGGCAGAAGCAGGTGAATCTCTTGAGTTCAGGGCCAGCCTGGTCTACACATAGTTCCAAGGCCAGCCAAGAACTACATAATTGAGATCCTGTCAAAAACAACAACAACAACAAAAAAAAAACGAAACAAAACAAAACAAAATAACAAAACTATTAACTTCCCTAGAAAGTCTGAGATAATGAAAATTGTTCTTGAATACACATACGCCATGACTTACTCTAGATGGACTGCCCTGGAGAGTTTTGTCAACTTGCTACAAGCAGAATCATCTGAAAGAGGGATCATCAACTGAGAAAATGCCCGCAATCAGTATGATTGGAGGAGGGCCCAGCCCACCGTGGGTGGGGCCATCCTGGGCTGGTGATCCTGGGTTCTGTAGAAAGCAGGCTGAGCAGCCATGAGGAGCAAGCCAGTATGAAGCATACCTCCATGGCCTCTTTATCAGCTCCTGCCTCCAGGTTCCTGCCTGTTTGAGGTCCTGCTTTGGCTTCCCTCAGTGGACAGTGTAACTCAGGACCTGTAAGCCCAAAAAGTCCTTCCGAAGTTTCTTTTGGTCATGATATTTCATCACAGTAATAGTAACCTGACTAAGACATGGACTGATCTCAAAAGCATTCATGCAGTGTCTTAGAATCCATAGCTATGGTAAGATGGTTGGAAGTCTTTCTTACCTGGGAGAAAGGTAAGAGGAGCAGAGTCCTCTTAAGTTTAGGCCCGGTGATCTCCTGGATCACCCCAACCCAAGGGTAGGAGGAGAGCCTTATATACACTAAGTAGCTAGGGCGGGAAGTCTGGACAGTCATGGTTGCAGTTCTCGATTTACAGATGTGCACACAGGTAGTGAACACGGAGTCTAGTTCAGAACGATGCCATGCAAACCATTAAGTCCTGGGCTACAGAATACTGCCCTGTGTCAGAGTGTGCATCGTGAAAACATAGGTTGGGGGCTTGAGAGACAGCTCAGCATACCTAAGAATGCCTGCTGCTCTTCCAGAGGACCCAGGTTTGATTCCCAGCACCCCTATGGCAACTCACAACTGCCTCTAATTCCAGTCCCAAGACAGCCTATGCACTATTGTCTCTGTAGACACCAGGCACACAGGTGACCTGACATACATTTAGACAAAACACCCATACACATAAAACAAAAGAAAAGACAAGAAAATACAATATTCGTCTCAAACCAGAAGGCCATTGTACCTCCCTTCCCAAACCATGGGCTTATAGTGAAGAAACGTGTTTTCCTCACCTACTCTGCATGGGAACTAAGATCTTGGGAAGGGGAATTGAGGCCCTATGGAGAAGCCAAAATGCTTCAGGTCCCCAGCAGGGGGCAGCACGTACCTGCCCATGGCACCCGGGACCCACACCCTCCACTTAGCTACCTTAAGGAGAAGGCCTCACCACAGCTCACTGGTGGCCAGATGACCCAATGAGGCCTTCCCAAGTGGTGTGGTTATCCTGGTGGCTGAGAGAGTAGCTTGGGAGGGAGCAAGCGCTGGAAGTGCTCCAAGCCAGCCTTCTTAACAATGAGACATTGCTTCTCCAACAGTCATGTGTCACTTCACAGTGAGAAGCAACTAGACAGTACATCAACCTGTTACAGAACAGAGCCCCTCACAGACACAAGGAGGGAAAAAATGCATTAGTTTCAAAGATGGGGTCAAGGGCTAGAAAAGATGGCCCAGCGGTTAAGAGCAGGTGTTGCTCTCACAGAGGACGGCTTCCATTTCCAGCACCTACAGTGTGGTTCACAGCCGTCTGGAACTCAAGTTCCGGAGAAGGATCTGATGCCCTTTTGTGACTTCCATGGGCACCAGGCATACACAGGGTGCACATGTAAACAGGCAGGCAAAACATTTCTTATTTAAAAAATAAAAAAGAAAAAAAAAAAACAAAACCAACCCTAAACCTAAGAAAGATTGTGGTAGCGAGATTGCTCAGTGGATAAAGGCCTTTGCCACCAAAACCGATTGATGACCTGGCTTCTGTTCTTGGGACCCATATGGTGGAAAGAGGGCCCACTCCCACAGGTTCTCTTCTGACCTCCACATATATGCTCTGGCATGCATGCCTGGGTAGACATTTGTACAAATAAGCATACAAAAATTGGGAGAGAATAAAAGGACCGGGAGGATGGATGGTGAGGCTGAGCCCACGTCACGCGTGGCATGCTACAATTTAGGCCTCTCTTCCAGGTGCTTTTTCATCTCCTGTGGGTCTGTAAAGTACAAACTCTGGCATAAAGGCACCCATGTGACCCGCTGTTACAGGTAACACCACTTGTGCCCGTGAACAACATCTCCTGTGACTCACACTTTGTAGATTCTCAATAAATGTGTTAAGTAGGCTGATTGTGGTGGCACACACCTTTGATCCCAGCATTCAGGAGGCAGAGACAGATGGATCTCTTTGAGTTCGAGGCCAGCCTGGTCTACAGAGTGAGTTCCGGGACAACTGGAGCTACAAAGAGAGACCCAGTCTCGAAAAACAAAACAAACAAACAAACAAACAAAAAGGCAGCTAAACAGCAGCTAAAATTACAAACGAATGGATTGCTCATGAATAAGACTGTGAAGAAGGCACGGTAAAGCAGGTTCCTGCTGGGAATGCTCTTTTCCAGGAGATAGGAAAATGAAAACTCAGACATATCTATTGATAGCTCTAACTCCTCTGTCAACACTGCTGGGGGAAGAGGTCCAACCCCTACAGATGAAGCGACCAGACACTGTCCTTGGTAACATCATTACCACCAGCAGCAGCTTGCTGCCCAGAGGGAAAGGCAGACTGGGGAGGCATGGAGGCAATGGAGCCCCGCATAGTTGGACAAAGGAGAGGTGAGGAGCCTAGTCTCTCAGCTGGAGGGTGTCAGAAGGTCTGGTCTTAAACCTCAGAAGTGAGAGAACCACATCCTGGTCTCACCTACCCAATCTTATAAAATCAAACATGAGGACATCCTGTCCTTCTATGCCACCTGTCCACTAGCTGCCTCCAGAGAGCCCCAGGCATGTCCATCGGTGCCATCTTTTCTCCTTAGCAGGACATGCCTATGATGCCCAAAGTCCCACACAGCAGAGGTTCTTGGCAAGTCACGTGTGAGTCCTACTTGCCGGTAGTCGTTCCTCTACTTAGACCTCACTGCTGAGGTCTGTCCGCCTCACCAACAGGAGACATGGCCAAGGTGCTCCTGGTCATCTTCATCATGGTTTATCCAGGTGACTGGGGGTTTGCTCGGGAACCAGGGCGTGGGGACAGGAGAAGGAGGAAAGGAAGATGTGGAATTTAGATGCTCCAGTGGGTGTCTGGTGGGAGCCCTGAGGGGTGCAGAAAAGCACTTCACAACACTGTCTCCTGTGGTCTCTTCCAGAAGCCAGTGCTACTAGGTTGCCTGCAGCCCAGAAGGGCATTTTTTAAAAGATTTATTTATTTATTTTAAGTATATGAGTACACTGTAGCCGTGCAGATGGTTGTGAGCCTTCATGTAGTTGTTGGGAGTTGAATTTCGGACCTCTGCTTGCTCTGGTCGACCCAGATCACTCCAACCCAAAGATTTATTTATTATTAGACACACCAGAAGAGGGCATTAGATCTCATTATGGGTGGTTGTGAGCCACCATGTAGTTGCTGGGATTTGAACTCAGGACCTTCGGAAGAGCAGTCGGTGCTCTTACCCGCTGAGCCATCTCACCAGCCCTATTGGTGTTATTTTTGCTTGCTTGGTTTTGTTTTTTTGTTTTTTGTTTTTTGTTTGGTTTTTCAAGACAGGAGTTCTCTGTGTAGCCCTGGATGTCTTGGAACTCACTCTGTAGACCAGGTTGGCCTCGAACTTGGAAATCCCCCTGACTCTGCCTCCCAAGTGCTGGGATTAAAAGCATGTGCTACCACTGCCTGGCTGCTTGTTTGTTTTTGAGACAGGGTCTCAGTATCTTAGGCTGATCTTAAACTCATATATAGGCAAGGATGACCTTGAACTGGTTCTCCCAAGCTCACCTTTCAAGAGCTAGGATACAGGGCTGGTGAGATGGCTCAGCGGTTAAGAGAGCTGACTGCTCTTCCAAAGGTCCTGAGTTCAAATCCCAGCAACCACATGGTGGCTCACAACCATCTGTAATGAGATCTGACGCCCTCAGTTTCTGAAGACAGCTACAGTGTACTTACATATACTAATAAATAGATAGATAAATAAATAAATAAATAAATAAATAAATAAATAAATAAAATTTAAAAAACCAGCTAGGATACAGTGGCGCACCACTTTGCATGGTGCTGGGGATCAAAGCCAGGGCTTCCTGAAAGTTACCAGGTGAGTTATATCCCCTAGCCCTGGCTGTGTAGCCCAGCTTGGCCCAGAACGTTCAATCCTCTTCCCCTAGCCTCCAGAGTGCTGAGAGATCAGGCTTGGACTAATACACTCAGCTGATTTTCTTTCTTTAACATTTTTAATTTTGGCCGGGCAGTGGTGGCACATGCCTTTAGTCCCGGCACTTGGGAGGCAGAGGCAAGCAGATTTCTGAGTTCAAGGCCAGCCTGGTCTACAGAGTGAGTTCCAGGACAGCCAGGGCTACACAGAGAAACCCTGTCTCATAAAAACAAAAACAGGGCTGGTGAGATGGCTCAGTGGGTAAGAGCACCGACTGCTCTTCCGAAGGTCCTGAGTTCAAATCCCAGCAACCACATGGTGGCTCACAACCACCCATAATGGGATCTGATGCTTTCTTCTGGTGCGTCTGAAGACAACTACAGTGTACTTATGTATAATACTAAATAAATCTTTAAGAAAAAAGAGGGTTTAAGTCACTGTGTAAGAGGTCTGTTAGATTATTGAGTTTATTATGAGTTATTATTATGAGGATACAGATATATAATTATGAGTTGAGAGAAAAGTCTAAGGTTAACATTCCTTTTTACTGAAACTGATACTACTTAATCAATATAACGTTAAAAGCTATGCTTGTTGAATATATACAGTGCTTTTCAAACTGTAGATTGCAGACCCAAGATCATCAGAACACTGGGCAAATCCTTGTGTTTTTCTGAAGATCTCTAGTGAGCCAGCCCGTGGTAATGTTCTACTGATCGACGATTGATTGGTTGGGCTTTTCTTTTTTGAACTAGGGTCTTACTATGCTGCCCTGCATGCCCTACAACTCTCTGTAGTTGAGGCTGACCTTTGGACTTTTGGAGATGCTCCTGACGTGGGCTCCAGAGTGCCGGAATTACATGCCTATCATCATAGTCAGCTTCCAACTGTTTTTTTTTTTTTTTAATTAAATGTTTATTTGATTATAATGAGTCCCAGGCCTACATGGTGAGACCCTGTCTCACACAAACGGCTTTTCAGATCATTTCAATACACTTTCAAGTTTGAGAACCACTGCCTTTGAATGACCAGTAAATGTACCTACTTTTTTTTTTTTAATGAATTGCAGACTCTAACAATTGGTTTACTTCATCAGCATGGACGTATTAGAGCTCTCAGACAACTACAGCCGTGTCTTCCCTCGGAAATTTATGCTGTTAAGGCTCTAATGAGAACCAGTATTGATACAAGAAGTTTCTGGCCAGCCTGTGCTACATAGTGAAGGTCAGGGTTAAAAAAAGACTGGGCTGATGGGTGTGGCACAGTGGTAGGGTGTTTGCCCATCATGTAGAAAGCCCTGGGCTGGACCCCAGGCATTGCATCAGCCGGCCATGGTAACACATCCTGTAGCAGGGTACACAGAAGACTCAGAAATTCAAGGTAATCCTCAGCTGTGTGATGATTTCAAGGCCAACCTTGGGCATACAAAACTCTATTTAAAAAAAAAAAAAAGGAGGGGGAGTGCAGAGATGGCTCAGAAGTTAGGGACGCATGCTGCTCTCCTAGAGTGCCCAGGTTCAATCCCCAACACCCACATGGTGGCTCACAGCCATCTGAACCCATTCCAGTTCCAGGGGACCCAGTACCCTCTGTAAATACAAACATGCATGCAGCCAAAGCACCCATACACATGTAATAAAATACTTTAAAAAAATTATCTATTTATTTCATGTATGTGAGTACACTGTGCTGTCTTAAGACACACACTAGAAGAGGGCATTGGATGCCCATCATAGATGGTTGTGAGCCACCATGTGGTTGCTGGGAATTGAACTCAGGACCTCTGGAAGAGCAGTAGGTGCTATTAACTGCTGAGCCATCTCTCCAGGCCATAAAATACTTTCTTAACTGTGGGAAAGGCAACCAAAGTGTCTTTAGTAATTTATAGAATGTAGCCAAGATTTGAGCTTCAGGGATGTGGTTCATTGGTAGAGTTAGTTGCTAGCATTCATCAGGTCTGGATTAAAGCCCTAATACAGCCAAGGCCAAAATCAAAACAAAACAAAACAAAACAACGCCCACCATAGTAATAATACCCAGAGCTGCGCGACCGGGAAGTTAACTCATGGAGGCAGCTATACTCATTCATGAGCACTAAGTGTATTACAGGGATCGAGTTGGCCAAAATGGGTCTGTAGAAAAGGTGGCTGTGTATGCGAGGGAGTCAGTGTGTAATTTAAAAACTAAACAATTAGATTGGTGAAAAGCAAAGGTTGTTTAAACTCCTGGTTGTTGGTCCTGACAGCGCTTCCCCCATACCATGGGGAAGGAGAGCTATGGAGACCACTTTTCTTTTTGGAATAACCGAGTAAGTGTTCTCTGGATATTTGCTTTCTTCCCAGGATCCTGTGCTCTCTGAGTGTCTCAGCCCCCTGAGATTCGTGTGCAGGAGGGGACTACTGCCTCCCTGCCCTGCTCCTTCAATGCCATCCGAGGAAAACCGGCCACTGGCTCTGTCACATGATACCAAGACAAAGTGACCCTGGGGATGGAGTTGAGCAAAGTGACTCCAGGGTTCAGAGGCCGCTTGGTCTCCTTTTCTGTTTCTCAGTTCATTAGGGACCACAAGGCAGGGCTGCTCATACAGGACACCCAAAGCTATGATGCTGGAATCTATGTGTGCAGGGTGGAGGTGCTAGGCCTGGGCGTCAGAATGGGAGACAGGACTCGGCTGCTGGTGGAGAAAGGTGAGGTGGTGGGAGATCCCCCAAGATGCAGTGTTACTGGGAGTTAGGGATGGTCCCCTGCTCTGAGCTCCCAAATTCCTTCCTCTCCACCGTCTCCACGTCCTGCTGTAGGGCCTCCTCAGCAAGCCTCCAACACAGAGCAAGAGGCTCACACAAGTCTCCTCCTCCGGGCTGGATTCTACGCCCTCAGCTTTCTCTCTGTGGCCACGGGCAGTACCATCTATTACCAGGGCAAATGTGAGTTGCTGAGCAGGGGCAAGGGAGCAGAAATGGGAGGGGACAGATTGCAAGAGGAGAGGAAAGCTTCAGGCCTGTAACTCTGAGCAGCCCCTGCTATTTCTCCTAGGTCCCTGTCACATGGAAATCATGGACACTCCTCCCGCAGCCTCTGAGAAGTGATTCTAAGTCTCAATGATCTAGCACTCTCAGGAGGCCAACAATAAGTCCTTACCCGCTCCTCTCTCCTACTTAGGACTCTCATATTTTCTTCATTCTCCAGTCTCTCTCTCTCTCTCTCTCTCTCTCTCTCTCTCTCTCTCTCTCACACACACACACACACACACACACACACACACATCCCTCCACCCTTAGCTCTCCCTTCCTACCCGGGGACCACAAGCTGTTTACTGGCTTTCTGCAGGTGGGAGGGTGAGCCATGGGCTGGACACATATAGAGAAGCCTGATGCAGAAGTGGGGAACCAGACTTTACTAGATGACCATAGTGTGACTGAGCACGCACCCAGGGCGAGGAGAGCTTTTGGGGGCACTCAAGTGGGTGTGCTCCTGGCGATGCAGGCATAGTCAGTGCTGAGGTCTTCTTTCATGTCTGTGATATCACTACTGGACACTGGCAGCTGCTGGAGAGATGCATAGTGGGGCTCCTGCCCTGAGACCTGGGCCTGGCAGTGCAGAGGATGATGTGAGGACCAGGGGTACTGTCACACATCCTTCCCCAGCCTGGCCGCAGCTCCCACCTGTCTTTCTCCCTGTGTCTCCACTCTTTTTTTTCTCAGTCTCTCCTCTTTATATCTCTTGAACCTGTTTTCGCTTACTTTCCCTCTTTCTTTGTTTCTATATAAGTGTGTCTGCCTGTGTTGTATAGGCCCTTAAGTGGATGTTTGGACATCAACTTTCCAACTGTTTCTACACATTATTTCTATCTATCCATCTATCTATTTTGAGACAAGGTCTCTCACTAAAACTGGAGTTTGCCATTTCCACTAGGCTGGTTGGCCAGGGAGCCCCTAGGGCTTGCCTGTCTGTACCCCACAGTACTGGGGTTCCAGGCACAAGCTACCATGCCTGACTACAGCAAATACTTTCTCAGAACCTCCTCTCTCCCCCACCTCCTTTACTTACTTTATTTATATGAGTACACTGTAGTTGTGGTCAGACACACCAGAAGAGGGTATCAGATTCCGTTACAGATGGCTGTGAGCCACCATGTGGTTACTGGGAATTGAACTCAGGGCCTCTGCAAGCACAGCCAGTGCTCTTAACTGCTGAGCCATCTCTCCAAGCTCCAAACTTCCTCTTCTATTGAGACAGGGTCTCATGTAGCTCAGGCTGACCTTCAACTTAATATGTAGTGAAGGACAGACTCCCTGCCTCTATGTGGGATTTCAGTCACATGCCAGCGCTCTGGTTTTATGCTGCGCTGGGAATCAAACACAGTTCTACACCCGCTGGATAAGGACTGTTAACTAAACCACACTGCTAGCCACGCCCACGCCCCACCCACTTTGCTTTTGTTGTTCTTTTGAGACAGGGCGGCTCCTGTAGTCCTGATGGAACTCTTCTCTCTCGTTTTGTTTGTTTGTTTGTTTTTTAATTTCCTCTCTCACTCACTTCCTCCTCTCTACGTCCTTCTGGAGTGTTTTATATTCTTATAAACACACAATTCCCTCCCTCTCTTCTGGTTGCCTCTTTTTCTGCCTCTTTCATTTTCTCGTTCCTGCTACTTCCTCTTCCCTTTTCTCTCGGCTCCACCCCTTCATCCCAGCCCCACTCCCTACGTGGGTTTCCCTCGTCCCCTCACCCCCTGCCCGCACACCCTCCCACCTCCAGCCCCCCTCCCTCGCCCCCTTGCCCCCAGCCGCCACTTCCTTCCCCGCCCCTTCATCTGCTCCACCCCTCACCCTTCCCCCTTGTCTCCTCGTCCCCCCAGACTCACATTCCTTTCCAGTCTCTTCACTAGAAGAAAAAAAAAATGGTTCAGTAAGACCCCTTCCCTGACCCCCCCCCCCGCCAGAATGGCACCCCACATTGGCTCATCCATCCTAGGACAGCACCTCTCATTGAATCTGCTACCTCAGAATAGCACCCCACCCCAGGCCCCCAACGCCAGAGCAGCAGGTCTCCACCCCAGAACTGCCTTCCACAACACACCTACTGGAGCCCCACCCCTCCAACCTCGCTGGTTGCCATAGGAACCACAGCCAAAACCTGGGTCTTTTGGACAACTCTGGCCTTTTCTAGCAGTAGGAAGGGTGTGGAGGGCAAGCTGTGGGTGACCGAGATGCTCTAGGGCTTACCTCTCTGACTGAACCGGCACAAGCAGATGAACAGGATGATGACAAGCAGGAGGAGGAGCCCTCCCAGTCCCAGGCTCCCATTTAGCAGGAAATCATCTGGAAGGAGTATCTCTGAGAGGGTTTTTTTTTTCCCCACCAATTTCCCAACCTCCTGGTTAAATGTAAGTTTCCTAGCTTCCTATATTTTTCCTGGGTCCCCCTTCCCCAATTTTTTATTTTATCCTATCTTCCTCTCCCCGATCAATCCTGTTTTCTATTTTTTGACAATTTCATACATATATAAAAAGTCTCAGCCGGGCGTGGTGGCGCACACCTTTAATCCCAGCACTTGGGAGGCAGAGGCAGGCGGATTTCTGAGTTCGAGGCCAGCCTGGTCTACAAAGTGAGTTCCAGGACAGCCAGGGCTATACAGAGAAACCCTGTCTCGAAAAACAAAACAAAACAAAACAACAAAAAAAAAGTCTCTTGGTCATTTCCAAAGCCCTTTCTCCCTCTCCCCCCTCCCAACCCATGTCTCTCCCACCTTTCTGTCACTTTATGTTGAGAGTCTCATGTATCCTGGGAGGCCTTAGATTCTCCTAGTAGCCGAGTATGCTTGACTTTCTGATCCTCACACCCCTGTGTCGTGTCTTAAGTGCTAGCTTGGCAAGAGTGTACTACCATGGCTGTTTTATGTGGCTCTGGGGTCAAAGCCAGGACCCTGCTATCCTCTCACAGTTTAAAATACAGGAAAATATACTCTAGGAGATTTTGAGGGGGGGGCGGTGTTGTATTTTTGTATTAGTTTTTGTTTGCTTGTTTTGTTTTGTTTTTAAAGACAGGGTTTCTCTGTGGAGCTCTGGCTGTCCTGGAACTCTAGACCAGGCTGGTCTTGATCTCACACACAGAGATCCTCCTGCCTCTGTCCGCCATCCCAACCCCTCCGGCCCTCTTGCCCCCTCACTCCCACCTCCCCCCACTCTGGGATTAAAGGTGTGCACCACCACTGCCTGGCTTTTTTTTTTTTTCTTTCTTTCTGCAGTATCTTCTATAGTTTAGGCTGCTTCCAAATTTCCTGAAGCCTCATGCAGAGACAAGTCATGTCCTTGATTTCTAGTCCTTCGGACCACCCCACCTCTCTGGTGCTGGGATTACAGGAGACACTATAACCCAGGGCTTCGTGCCTACACATTCATTACCCAGACATATTTGTTACCCAGACTTCAACTTCTCACTTCCTCTAGAGATTCACCTACCGGGTTACCTCTCCTGACTATGCTCACTCCCTACTGTTTCCGGGTCTCAGGAGGCCCCTCTTCCACCTGTACTGCCTCATTCTGACCACTTCTCCTAATCCTGAACCCTGCTTTTCTTCCCTCACTCTCCAGCCCTCACATCCCTCCCCTTTCCGAACGGAGGGGTCCCTACTTACTGGTTGTGCAATTGTTACCAGATCCCATTGTCATCAGACATAGTCCAGGGACTGAGAACAGGCCTGAAGGTCAAGACTAAACTAATCCCTCTTCTGCTGGGCTTAATAGCTTGGGTTAGTCACGTGCCCCCAAGTTCCCCATCTCTGAGGCAAGGGGCCCCTTTACAGTCCTCATCCTCACTGGGCTGGGGATTTTATGTTTGTCTTTTTCTCTTTTTTGTTTTTTTGGCTTTTTTTGGAGACAGAGTTTCTCTGTGTAGCCCTGGCTGTCCTGGAACTCACTCTGTAGACCAGGCTGGTCTCAAACTCAGAAATCCACCTGCCTCTGCCTCCCAAGTGCTGGGATTAAAGGCGTGTGCTACCACTGCCTGGCTTATGTTTGTCTTAACATATTGTGGTACCCATTTTCCAGGCCAGGAGCCCGAGATTTTAACAAGGAAAGCCCAACGCAGCCCTATTGGTAGAGATGGATCTCTGTGAGTTCAAGCACAGCCAGAGCTACACAGTGAGACCCTGTCTCAAGAAGCGAACAAAAGCCGGGGCGTGGTGGCGCACGCCTTTAATCCCAGCACTTGGGAGGCAGAGGCAGGCGGATTTCTGAGTTCAAGGCCAGCCTGGTCTACATAGTGAGTTCCAGGACAGCCAGGGCTATACAGAGAAACCCTGTCTCAAAAAAACAAACAAACAAACAAACAAAAAAAAACCCAAAAAAATAAAGAAGCAAAAGCCAAGGGAGACTCAGAAGTAGCAGAGAAAGTGTTTAGCTGTATTGCCCCCTCCCATTTACTCTGCCCCAGGCTGATGGGGGTGGGAAAGGCAGCGGGGGGGGGGGGCACTTGGAGGAAGCTGGAAACACTGCTCAATCCTGAATGCTGGTGAGAGGGCTGGTGAAGGCAAGGGAGCCAGGGTCTGGAGTAGTTGTGGGAACCACTGGGAAACCAGAGAGAAGGGTGCCCTTTCCCAGGAGGGAGGACCTTATTTGGCTGGTGTGGAGTAGTGGCTACCAAGAATGCTTTAACTTCCCCTTGGGTACTTCCTGCCCTTTAACTGCTGGTTCCTGTTTGAGGGTAGATAGAGGCCCCTCACTTGAGGGACAACAGCGTGAAACTCAGAACCTCCCAGTTATAAGGGGCATGCTGTAGGTTTGAGGGACCCCTGAGGAGCTGTGATGAATCAGGGACAGAACAGATTATTATTAGTAGTTATTATTATTAGCAGAATTTTGCTATGTAGCCCAGGCTGACCTGAGGCTCACCATCTTCCTGCCTCAGCCTGCAGAGTATACGGCGGGCCACCACTTTCAGCTGCAGCTTCTTTTCTTTGGAAAATGAAGGCACAAGAGCTCAGAGGGTAGGGTGTGAATGCAGATTCCTTCGGGTTCAGGGAACTCCAAATCCATAGTCTGGCCTCCATTTATCCCAGCAGGTTTCCCGTCTCATCCCGGATCTCCACCCACTCCCCGCTGACCCAGACTCTTGGTTTACAGTGGGGACACATTCAACTGTTCAGAGTGGAAAGAAGCTCCCCACCGCAGGCATTCTGCCCCTCCCGCAGTTTTAGCCTCTTTCCACTGCCTCTGTGCCTCCTTGCATCTAGGAGAGGAAGAATAGCCATTGGGAGATGGTGTTACATCTTTCCTTTGAGATTCCTAGATATCATTAGGGTGGTTACTCCCTCAGCCCCAGCCTCCCGGTTCACCCTGTACTGGTAAAGGAATGTCCACCTCCTCCAGGGGCCCCCTCTGCGGTGCCGCCTTAAGGTTCATCATCTTGTGGTTTGTGCATAGGCATGGGCTCCCAGCACCTCGAGTGCCAGATAACTCTGGGGTGTCTCAGGGCACCTCTCTTGGTGTCTGGCAGCTATATGCAGCAGGATATCGATGTGCTACCAAAGGAGTAGGGAAGTCAGAGGTAGTCAGACTAAATCTGCTAACAGATGCTGACAGGAAGTGGGTGAGAGAAGCTGATGTTAGCAAAGCCTTGGGGCATCAAGGAGAACTTCCCACAGAAGGCAGCATTCTGGCATTGGCAGGAGGGCAGGAGGGACTGAGGTGAAGGTCTCTCAGTGCCACTGTGACCAAGAGAGAAAGGGGTGTAGAAGACTACACCCCAATCTTTGAACAGAGAGGAAGCTGGTAGCTAGGATGGAGACAGAGGTGGGTGAGTCTGGTGCCTGGGTCCCTATGCATGTTTTGTTAACCAAATTCAGGGACTTTGTGGTACTCCCCCCCCAGTGTTTCCCCCAGAACAAATGGGGATCACAATCTAAGTGGGTTTCTTCTTTTTTATAGTTTATAATTACATTTTTTTTAAAATTTTTAAACATTGGGTGAGGAGAGAGCTCTGTTGGTAAAAGCACTGGCCGCACAAGCATGAAGAACTGAGTTCGAGTCCCCAGGGCCCACATAAAGATGGGTGTGGCAACCACTTGTGAAAGTCCATGTTCCTAGTATGAGATGGGAGATGTGGAAAACTGAGAATTCAAGGAAGATCGCAGGGGATGGGGTGTCCGGCCTAGAATGTTCAGAGAAGATCGAAATTAGACCCTGTCTCAGATAAGGTGGTGGGCTGGCCGGGGTTAGCATTTGACGTGACTGTGAACTCATACTGAAAAACACACATGCGTGCACACTCACACACACACACACACACACACACACACACACACATACACACACACACACACACACATACACACGCGCGCACAAAGGTCAAACATCTAGAAAAACTGAACCTTACAACAAATTCATATACATATATATCATATATATATTTGACCAAGCCAGCTCAGTCAATCAACAGGGTCTCAAGGGAGGGAGTGAAGATTGAAAAGAAAAAGGCAAAGCCAGGCATGGTGGCACACACCTTTAATCCCAGCACTCAGGAGGCAGAGGCAGGTGGATTTCTGAGTTTGAGACCAGCCTGGTCTACAAAGTGAGTTCCAGAACAGCCAGGGCTACACAGAGAAACCCTGTCTTGAAAAAAAAAAAAACAAAACAACAACAACAACAACAACCCCCCCCCAAAAGGTAATTAGACAAAACTATAACAAGACTCCAGCCTGCACTGAGGCTGAAGCGGGTTTATTTCTCTCCAGCCTGCTTTGATATCATTTTAGGTACATAAAAACAAAAAACCAAAAAACAAACAAAAAAACCCCCCAAAAAACCATGGGCAGTTCTTAGAGCAAAGACAAAGTAATCAAATGAAGTAGTAAACAAGGAGATCACACAAGGTAATAATTAAGTAAAAAACTAAAAACAAAGCCCCATGACCCCTGTTTCTAATATTCTTATCTGAGCCTACTTCCTTGTCCAAGCCCAGTGACAAGCCAAATTCCTAGAATCGGCACCAAAAGCTCTCAGAGCTCTCAATATGTGTGTGTGTGGTGTGTATTATATAATTTGTTTTTATTTTAAATTATATTTGTGTCCATGTATGCATACAAACTTGAATGCAAATACCATCAGAAACCAGAAGAGGGCGTTGGATCCCCTCAAGCTGGAGCTATAGGTTACCTGACTAGGGTGCTGGAACCTGAACTCAGGCCCTCTGCACGAGCTGCAAGTGCTCTTAACTGCTGCACCATTTCTTCAGGTCCCATAAGCATAGTCTTAGCACCTAGATCATTGGTTCTCAACCCATGGGTCCCAACCCCACCACACCTCAGACATCCTGCATTTGAGACATTGACACTATGATTTGTAACAGTTGCAAAACCACAGTTATGAAGTAGCAACAAGGTAACTTTATGGCTGGGGGGGTCAGCACAACATGAGGGACTCTATTTTTTTTTTTTTTTTTTTAAAGATTTATTTATTTATTTATTTATTTATTATATGGAAGTACATTGTAGCTGTCTTCAGACACTCCAGAAGAGGGAGTCAGATCTCGTTACGGATGGTTGTGAGCCACCATGTGGTTTGCTGGGATTTGAACTCTGGACCTTCGGAAGAGCAGTCGGGTGCTCTTACCCACTGAGCCATCTCACCAGCCCCGAGGGACTCTATTAAAGCGTTGCAGCATCAGGAAGTTTGAGAACCACTGACCTAGATCTATAAGCAACACTTTGCTGAGTCACATGCCTCCCTCTCCTTTGTTTGTTCAGTTTTGTTTAAGATTTATTTATTATTATATCTAAGTACACTGAAGCTGTCTTCAGACACACTAGAAGAGGGTGTCAGATCTCATTACAAATGGTTGTGAGCCACCATGTGGTTGCTGGGATTTGAACTCAGGACCTTCAGAAGAGCAGTCAGTGCTCTTAACAGCTGAGCCATCTCTCCAGCCCCTTTGTTTGTTTGTTTGGGTTTTTGTTTTTGTTTTTTTTTTGAGACAGGGTTTCTCTGTATAGCCCTAGCTGTCCTGGAACTCACTCTAGACCAGGCTGGCCTTGAACTCAGAAATCCACCTGCCTCTGCCTCCCAAGTGCTGGGATTAAAGGCGTGCGCCACCACTGCCCTTTGTTTGTTTTCAAGACCAGGTTTTTTCTCCCTGTGTAGCCCTGGCTGTCCTGGAATGTGCTCTGTAGACCAAGCTGGCCTTGAACTCTGATCAGTCTGCCTTTGCCTCCTAAGTGAATGCATGTTGGTTCCTTCTTTCCTTCTTGAGACAGGTTCTTATGCATCCCAACCTGGCCTCACGCTTGCCAACTAGTGAAGGATGACCATGGGTTTCTGACGGTTCTGCTGGGATTACAGGCCCGCAGCACCAAGCCTGCTTGATTTCGTGCTGGGGACAAAGCCAGGGCCCTGGGCATGCAAGGCCAGTGCTCTCCCATGAACCACAGCCCTGAGCTACTTCTCATATCTTTCCAGGTTGTGACTATTACCTCATGTTACCGCTGAATTGTTCAAGTTAGTCTTTGTTTCCTCTTTTTTTTTCCTTGCCTCAGGAAGACAAAATTTACATCTAGTAAAATGTATGAAGCTGGAATTAGTTCTGTTTTGCCTGTTACAGAATCAAACCTACTAGCCAAGTGCCCTGTCAGGAAACTCTACTGCTATCCCAACACTGCCTTTTCGTCTCTCTGGGCCTCAGCATCTTCTTAGGGCTTTCCCATGGAGACGAAGTGGCTAGTGTAATAAAGACTGTAGTTCAGTGGCTAGCACATTCTTGGTGCCTTTGGTCAGTCAGCTGTATTCTACTAATATTGGTGTTGGTAATATTTTCCAAACGAGTTGTCTGGTCTGGGACATAGAGACTGCAAGGTCACCAGGAAGGGGACATGGCCTGAAACCTCTGTCCACCTTCCTCCGACCTGCTCTTCCCTAAACTCCAATCAGCTGCCCCTCGGGTGCCATTAATTCGGTTCCTGATGTTCATTGAAGTCAACAAATTTCTCATTCATTCATTCATTCATTCATACATTCATTTGCCCTGTCCCTCATTTATAAGTAGTTGATGCTTCCCAATGGAGGAGGCTCATTCTAGACAGACTCCCTTAAGGTGGAGTGTGCCTCTGTATTGCTTTATCAGGACAGAGAGAGAGAGAGAGAGAGAGAGAGAGAGAGGCTGAGCCCCCTTCATAAAGCCATAACCACTGCGGACCCACTTAATTCTGCCTTTCCCATCTGGTTTTAGAGACTGAAACAGGAAGAAGTCAGCCAGTGTGGGGAGAGGGTCGTATCAGGGACGCAGACACACAGCCGACCCTTGTTGGCCTCCCACTCCATCTCCTCACCCCCCCTCCCGTGTGTGTGTGTGTGTGTGTGTGTGTGTGTGTGTGCGCGCGCGCGTGCGTGCGTGCATGCATGTGTGCAGGTGCGTGTGTCTTTGCAGCCCTCCCTTCAGCACTGTAAGGTCCAGAAGCATGAAGAACACACGAGATACTTGGAGTCCTACCTGGCCATGACAACCTTGTTTGTTGCCTGGCCTTCTGCAAGCTCCCTTCCTTCCCTGGGCTTCATCTTCCCTCCCTGCCAAGCCCCTCTTCATCTTTACCTTGAAAACCTCTCTCTACCCCATCTCCTTCCCCAGTTCAGAGAACCCAGGCATCCAGCCACCCAACCCCGGCCCCAGCGCTGGGTAAACAGGAAGCTGGGTGAGGGGAGGAAGGGTGTTCGGAAAGTCCCCGGGCAGGGGGCAGGTGTGTGGGTCTGCGGGGGTGGGGGGGTCTACCCCTGAGGTATGAAAGCCCCTGCCCCGGTCCTAGTTCTGAGTCTGGATGGGGACACGGGGACTGCAGGGCCTGGGTGGGAGACCCCAGGGGAGGGGCTGCCTCTTGCTGGCTGTGGCAGGAGCTACTTCCCTGGTGACCCTGTTGTTGGCAGTGCCTATCACTGTCCTGGCTGTGCTGGCCTTGGTGCCGCAGGATCAGGGACGTCGGGTGAGTGGCTGCAACGGGCTCCAGAGGGCTGCCTCTTGTGACTGTTTATTTACTTATGGCTGTGCTTCTGCCCACCGCGCTCAGCTGGCCGCTCTCCCCAGAGGGAATGTCTGGTCTGTCTTTGCCTCTCCAGGCAATCCTAGCCTGAATTTTCAAGCCCCTTCCTGGTTGGCTTCTTTTCCAGATAACACTGCACTTGCGTCTCTCTGCCTGCATACATCGTCTTTGTTTGTTCTTCTAGCAAGATGCAGTCTAGGGAGGACACAGCAGGCCCAGGCCTTGGGGCTGGGCTCTACGGTGGGAGGGGTGGAGTTGCCATTAGCCAAATCTGACCTCTGGGCACTCTAACCCTACCTACCCATCCAGGTTGAGAAGATCATTGGCTCAGGAGCACAGGCTCAGAAAAGACTGGATGACAGCAAACCGTCGTGCATCTTGCCCTCACCCTCTAGCCTCTCAGAGACTCCTGACCCCCGTCTGCATCCTCAGAGATCCAATGCTTCCAGGAATCTAGCCTCCACATCCCAGGGCCCTGTTGCGCAGTCCTCTCGGGAGGCATCTGCATGGATGACCATCCTGTCTCCAGCTGCGGATTCTACACCAGATCCAGGGGTTCAACAGCTGCCAAAGGGGGAACCAGAAACTGACCTCAACCCTGAGCTCCCTGCTGCCCACCTCATAGGTAAGCATCTGGTAGACCGAAGAGTGCTGGCTATGTACCCCCACAGTAAGCGAGAGTCCTTTGGCTCTGCTATGACACTACTGGTACTTTCCCAACTCCTCCACCACCAACTTCTCCCTCGGTATGACTGACTGCTCAGGAAACAGGTAAAAACCGGCAGGGATCTCGCCACTTTAGTCCCTTCGGGTGATAGATAGCACCGTTATTCCTGCCCCTCCCCGCTAAGTACCACAGAAGGAGGAAGACCCCGCTCCTCCGCTCCAGGTCCCTGCTCATCCTGCCCGGGTCTCCGACCTAGAGATCACGGCCCGAGCGCTCACGCGTGTCCCTTTCTGCAGGCGCTTGGATGAGTGGGCAAGGGCTCAGCTGGGAGGCGAGCCAAGAAGAAGCGTTTCTGAGGAGCGGCGCGCAGTTCTCCCCCACCCACGGGCTGGCGCTGCCACAGGACGGCGTCTATTACCTCTACTGCCACGTCGGGTACAGGGGCAGGACGCCCCCTGCCGGCCGAAGCCGTGCTCGCTCGCTCACGCTGCGCAGCGCCCTGTACCGCGCGGGGGGCGCCTACGGGCGAGGTTCCCCCGAGTTGCTGCTGGAGGGCGCGGAGACAGTCACACCTGTTGTGGACCCCATCGGGTACGGGTCGTTATGGTACACGAGCGTGGGGTTCGGCGGCCTGGCGCAGCTCCGGAGCGGCGAGAGGGTCTACGTTAACATCAGTCACCCCGACATGGTGGACTACAGGAGAGGGAAGACCTTCTTCGGGGCGGTGATGGTGGGGTGACAGCCATCTGTATTCATTCCTGGAGGATCGACTGACGGTGCGAATGTGTGAATCGTGATGTCCGGGACCCCGACAGTCCCGAGCGGCCGGGGGCGTGGCGGGGGGGGGGGAGAACGGAATGTAGGACACGAATTTTGAAAATAAAGAATGTAAACTATGCCGGCCCTTGCCAGTGTCTTCACGGAAATGCAGACGTGGTTTTTGATTCTGGGACACGTGCAGGTGTGGCTGACCCAGCTTTGAACTGTGGACACCTGTTGCACCCACGTCCTGGCTCTAAGGCCAGGGCTCCAAGAGGGCGGAAGAAGGGACAATTAAACCCTGAGACTTCTGCCAGCACCCTGATTGCCAGGATGCTGAAAGGTTAGGGAGGTTGGTTGAGGTTTGTTAGCAGCTGCGGGTCGGTCAAAGAAGAAACGAAAGGAAAGATATTAGACTCACGGATTTTCCTAATCCTTATTTCTATCCTATCTAGTGTTAGGGGGTGAAACCAGGGCGAGAAAGGGTGGGAGAAAGAATCCACAAAGTAGCAAAGACCTGGTCCCCACAAGACCCCCTCACATACACCCTTGCTCCTGGCTTCTGCCTCTGTGAGGAGGAGCCAACAGGAGAAGGTAGGCAGGATTCGTTCCCAGAGAGAAAAACTACAAAGACTGTGGAACAAAGCTCCGTGGGTTGGGCCCATCAGTTCAGTTGGGCCTGATAGGTTATATGTATGTAGTATGTATGTAATGTATGTATGGATGGATGTATGCTCTATCTATCTATCTATCTATCTATCTATCTATCTATCTATCTATCTATCTATCTATCTATCTATCTATCTATAGTCCGGGTCTCATATATAGTCCTGGGTCACCTGGAACTCTCCAGGGCTGGGGCTAAAGGCATGGACCACCACGGGTTCTGACAGCCCTTCTTTAAGGGGCAGCAGGTCAGTCGCAGGCACGTTAAGGGGCAGACTAATGAAGAAAGCAAAGGAGCTGAAAATGGCAGGGGTGGGGTGGGGGAGGGGATTGTGTCCGAGGAGGAGGAGTTCCAGGAGGAAGCCGATGCCCTGGGGTCCTTTCTAGAAATGGAATGTCTTCACCTTTGGTTCACACAAAGTTGGGCAAGTGGGAGGCCCCTACGATGAGTAACAGCAGCCCCCCCCCCCCCACGCCATGGCTGGAGGAGGCAGAGGGGGACCCAGGCACTATCTAGGTCACCCCAGTGGGTCACCCCTACCCCCCACCCCACCCCAGCATACCACGTGGTTGGTTTTTCCCTCTCTACACGGGTGCAGGAAGGCCCAACCAACAAAGAGCCCACTGGGGTTTCATTTTCTCTTCTCTTCTCTTCTCTTCTCTTCTCTTCTCTTCTCTTCTCTTCTCTTCTCTTCTCTTCTCTTCTCTTCTCTTTTTTAAAAGATTTATTTATTTATTATATGCAAGTACACTGTAGCTGTCTTCAGACACTCCAGAAGAGGGAGTCAGAAGACTTGTTACGGATAGTTGTGAGCCACAATGTGGTTCCTGGGATTTGAACTCAGGACCTTTGGAAGAGCAGTTGGTGCTCTTAACCACTGAGCCATCTCTCCAGCCTCTTCTCTTCTCTTCTCTTCTCTTCTCTTCTCTTCTCTTCTCTTCTCTTCTCTTCTCTTCTCTTCTCTTCTCTTCTCTTCTCTTCTCTTCTCTCCTCTCCTCTCCTCTCCTCTCCTCTCCTCTCCTCTCCTTTCCCTTCCCTTCCCTTCCTTTCCTCTTCTTTTCTCTGTTCTTTCTTCCTTCTTTCCCTTTTTCTCCTCCTCCTCCCCCTCCTCCCCCTCCTCTTCCTCCTCTTCTTCCTTCTCTTCCTCTCTCTCCTCTTCCTTCTCCCACTGACCTTGAAGCCCTCAACAATTTACCTGCCCCTACCTCCGAAGTGTTGGGATTAAAAGCATGGCTACACACCCACTCCTTATGTGCTTTGGACCTTCTGCACAGAGCCTTCCAGTGGGGTGAGAGGGTGACCAATTTTGGCTAAAGTCTAGTCAGGCTTCAGAATCTTCTATACCTAGTCATTGCCTTCCTTGTAAAACCTAGTTTTCGTGAAAAGCCCCATTCAGTCGGTTTAGCAAGCTCCCTCTCCTAGACTGGATCACCCTCAGTCATCCCGTGCAGCCCCTGAGGTGATGTCTGCTCACCTGGCCTGTCTCAACAGGCGTCTTGTCTGATCTGTTTAGACAAAGTCCCCCTACCCCGGATTTTTCTTTCCTCTTAGTCATTTGCCATCCCCCTAACGCCCACCCTGCTGGGGCTCTTAAGACCCACTTGCTCTCATTGAACACTCTACAACAAGTCTCTGCACCAATAACTAATTCTGAATAAAGTCGGCCTTGCCTGCTTCAGCAAGTACTATTGAATAACAACAACAATAAATTATTATTATTATTATTATTATTATTATTATTATTGGTGTTGGGATCAAATCCAAGCCTGCATATGTGATTAAGTAATTTAAAAACCAACAACAACAACAAAGCATTTAAACAAGGTGTTTTTCTCTTTCCAATCCACCCACCTCAATACATTCATCATTTGTCTGAAACACTGGAAAACCAAAGCCAGCAATGGCTCCTTCTTTGTTGTGTTGCTTTGGGTTTTGAATTCAGGGTATCCCATACACTGAGCATCCACCCTCACCCCAACATGCTCCACAGAGTCACATTTTCAGCCCTGTGTCTTTTTAAAAACTATTTCACTCATCTTCAGAGGTTTGGAAAAATAAAGGGGCTGGTGACCGAAAGGCAGAGCTGGCTGAGCCCAGCCCAGCATGGAGCAGGGATAGAGCTTAGGTCTCCTCTCCGTGGACCATGCCCGCTCTGTCTGTTCAGAGGCAGGTTGAATGGTGCAGGGTGCGCAGTTAGACACCTGAAGCTCTGCGGCTCTTCCTTGGCTGTGATTCAGGTGCCTGAGAATGTGGCTCCTCCCCAGCTCCATGGGAGCCACAACAGCCGGAAAGAACTGCAGTACTTTCCCAGCAGGTATTGGAATTCCCAGAGTGGGAAATTCCCATGCCCCAGGGCAAAGGTAATTAGGGTTAGGCTCCTGTTTCCGGGGGAGAGGTAGGGATGTTGGCTGCCTTTTGTTCCACGGGGGTCTTGGGGGTCTTAATGGCCCAGGGGTATAAAGACTGAGATCTGGACCCAGAGACTTTAGGCCTCCGCAAAGAGATGGATGCAGACTTCATCCCAAGACAGAAATCACATTTCTTTTCCAAGCGATCTTTATTTCTCTCAATGACCCGTAGGGCGATTACAGTCACGGCTCCCGTGGGGAGCAGAGGTTCAGTGATGTAGCGACAGCCTGGTCACCAAATCAGCGTTATTAAGACAATTGGGTTAGATAAATATTTTGTTTTAAACATAAGCAAAAGAGGAGGCAACAAGGTAGAGAGGCCAGGTGGGGACAGCTCAGCTCCGTTTTCACAGAAAACATGTCTGTCTGAAGACAGCTTCCCACACTGGGTCCTCCAGGACACCCCGGCCTTCCAAATAAATACATTCATAAGCAAATAAATAAATAATAAATAAATAATAAATAATAAGTGCAAATATAAATAGAGGGGGGCTGGCTCTGTGAGGAAGGCTGTGCATTGCACCTCAGGGAAGAATCTGGAAAGGTCTGAAGGTAGGAAGGCCTGAGATCTTATCCAGCCTCATTCTGAGACAGAGGCAACCTGACCACTCTCCCTTTGCAGAACTCAGGAATGGACATTCGAGGCTCCAGTGAATTCGGAAAGCCCATTTGAGTCCTTGATGGTGGTGCATGAGAGGCCCACAGTCCAGGTCACTGTCCCAGCATCTTGTGTTTCTGAGTAGTTGTTGAAAGCTCTGAGCACAGAGTTGGACCCTGAGCCATAATCCCCTTTCTAAGTTAGAAGGATACAGACTGGGGGCTCTGAGGAGTAGACAATAAAGGGGTCAGAGTAAAGGGGTCAGAGTGGGGGCTGGGTAGAGAATGGATGAACACCCATTCCCTTCACAGAGCAATGACTCCAAAGTAGACCTGCCCGGACTCCGCAAAGTCTAAGTACTTGGGCAGATTGACCTCAGCGCTGAGTTGGTCCCCCTTCTCCAGCTGGAAGACTCCTCCCAGGTATATGGGCTCATACCAGGGTTTGAGCTCAGCCCCCTCAGGGGTGTCCTTGGGGCAGGGGCTCTTGACGGCAGAGAGGAGGTTGACTTTCTCCTGGTATGAGATAGCAAATCGGCTGACGGTGTGGGTGAGGAGCACGTAGTCGGGGCAGCCTTGTCCCTTGAAGAGAACCTGGGAGTAGACAAGGTACAACCCATCGGCTGGCACCACTAGTTGGTTGTCTTTGAGATCCATGCCGTTGGCCAGGAGGGCGTTGGCGCGCTGGCTCAGCCACTCCAGCTGCTCCTCCACTTGGTGGTTTGCTGAGGGGGGGGGGGAGGATTGAGTCAGTGTCACCCTCTTAGTTCACACTCCACATCCTGAGCCTCAGCAGCTACCCACACTTCACTTCCGGTTCCTGCACCCTCTGTCTTTCCACATCCCATTGGCTATGAGGTCCCGGGTGGCCCCCTGATGCCTTGCTTTTGAGTCACTGCTCTGACTCTCACGTGCTGTCTCTAAGAGCTCTGTCTTTTCTCAGCCTGGCTCGACACCCCTCAACCCGCCCCCCAAAATCATGCCCCTTCATTCTCAAGGCACATGTAAAGAAATCTTACCTACGACGTGGGCTACAGGCTTGTCACTCGAATTTTGAGAAGATGATCCTGGAGGGGAAGAGACAAAGGCAAGGATGAGCCTTTTAGGCTTCCCAGCAAGCATCTATGCACTTAGACCCCTTTCCTCCCAAACCAAAGCTTTAAGTTCTCCCCCCACCCCATCTCATCCCATGCCTAACTGCCCTTCCTCCATCTTAAATTAAGAGAGAGGTGTGGGAACACTTACTGAGTGTGAGGGTCTGGGCCATAGAACTGATGAGAGGGAGGCCATTTGGGAACTTCTGTGTAGGAAAAGGAGGTTAGTTAAGACAGACTCACCCCAAAGGAGAAGCCTCCCGGCTGATTGCCCCGCTTACAGTTCCTCTTTGCCCCACCCCACCCCCCAGCTTTGTGTTTTTCTTCTTCATTCATTCATCTGTCCAACCCACGGCTTCTTTCTGCGGTGCCCTCTGTGCTTGATCTCCCGTTATCTCCCCTTCATCTTCCTCCTTATCTCTCATGCCTCTCTCATTTCTGTCTCTGAGTTTTATCTCTTGCTTATCCCCTCTTCCCCTGGCCACATCTTTCCAGATCTCTCCACGTGTGAACACACTTGTTCGTTCATTCATCTCTCTGTGCATCCGACGAAGGATGTTTAGTCAGCTGGACGCATGGGTCCGAGGTCCTGACTCTGTCCCCTCCACACTCTCCTCCACCTTGCCCTGCCCATTAGCCCACTTCTTTCCCTCACACTGTCCTTCTTGCCCTCCTAACCCGTTTTGCTTGTGAGCGAGAATAAGGGTTGCCCAGACACTCACCTCATCCCTTTGGGGACCGATCACCCCGAAGTTCAGTAGACAGAAGAGCGTGGTGGCCCCTGCCACAAGCAGGAATGAGAAGAGGCTGAGACATAGGCACCGCCTGGAGTTCTGGAAGCCCCCCATCTTTTGGGGGAGTGCCTCTTCTGCCAGTTCCACGTCGCGGATCATGCTTTCTGTGCTCATGGTGTCTTTTCTGGAGGGAGATGTGGCGCCTTGGGCCAGTGAGTGAAAGGGACAGAACCTGCCTGGTTGGCTGCTTGCTTTTCTGGGAGCTATTTCCAAGATGTTCTGGAGTTTCTGTTCTCCCTCCTGGCTAGTCCCTTGCTGTCCTCGCTGAGGGAGCTTCTGCTGGCTGGCTGTGCAGACGGCCGCCTTTATAGCCCTTGGGGAAGAGGGCGGGGAAAAGCTCTCATTCAACCCTCGGAAAACTTCCTTGGTGGAGAAAACCATGATCTCATGTGGAGGAAGCGGTAGTGGCCCTACACCTCTGTCTCGGTTTCTTCTCCATCGCGGGGGCAGAGGGTTTGGAAAGTTGGGGACACCCAGGCATCAAGGAATCTCCTCCCCGTCGTCCCCACCAGGATTCTGTGGCAATCTGGGGCCAATCAGGAGGGTGTGTGTGTGTGTGTGTGTGTGTGTGTGTGTGTGTGTGTGTTGTATAGGACCCTGAGAACTGAAACCCATTTCTTCTCTGTCCTCCAGAGCTAATCATTGTCTGTTTCTTTGTAGAAAGACCATGCCTGTGTCTATTTCCTTTTGATTTCTAAATGGGACATCCATGGGGGAGAACTTAGCATGGGGGGGTGCTTCTGAAAGCTGGGTGCATAAGGGGGGAGACATGATATTGAGGAGGGAAAGCCCCCTGTTTGAGTTCTTGGAGGAAGTGGCTGAAGGCAGAGCAGCTTGAGAGTTGGGAAGTGTGCATGGGCTTTGGGAGGGCTGGTGGGGGGGGTAATGGGATGAGTATGGGGCAGCCCCAGAGGGAATGAACTCAGCCCTGGGAATTCACGGACCTCACAAGCCTTCTCCTTTCACTCTGATCATGAGCTCAGGCTGCTGCTTTGGGTCCCTGCTCCCAAGTGAGTTTTCCACGGAGCCTCTGCCATATCTTGACTGCGGTACATCAACTCAGACATTTAGGTCCCACAGCCCTGCTTCCAGGATTTCTCCCAATCCGTATGACTCCCCGGTCTTCCAAGGATTCCCCTCCCCCACCCTCCCACTCCTAAACACTCTCCCACCCTCCAGTGGAGTCACTTCTCCCCAGAACCCTCATCTCTCTCCACCCTTGGATGGATCTCCCTAGCTCATCCTTTGGGTCTCCTCCGGCAGTTAAGCTGCCTCACTCCCGTGAATCCACCATGTCTCTGGGAGCTGCCTGCTCCTCATGTCTCTTTGCTCTGCCCGGATCCCATGGACCAACTGAGGCCTCTGTCCCCTGCTCCACTCCTTAAAGAGACCAGGAAGTTTCTCCCCCAACGCAAGACAGACACAAGCAGACAGAATCTCAGAGAAAAGAGGTTTATTGGGTTTCACAGATGGTGCAGGGGGTCCCTGTGGATGTCTAGCCAAGCAGTGGCTGGCTTTTAGAGCTTCGTGCTTTCTTCTAGAACCCCTTGGTCACCCACATCTAATTCTCTCGCCATCTCTCTCTTAGATGGGTCCTGTCTGAGGTGAGACACCTTTGTGTCTGGGACCTAGTTGTCATCTGACGGCTTTCTATTTTTCCCCTCTTTCTATTCTCTATAAATAAATAACTTAACTTTTCTCTCCATAAATAGTCAACCTTCCCCTGTTCCCAGCCACCTCTCCCATGTCTGTCCCTCCTTCATGTCCAGGTCTCTGTCCGACCTAGACCCACAAAAACCCTGCTCTGTGCAGGAACTTCTAGGTAGGCTTGAGTCGTCCCCTGAGCATCTGGAGTGGCCCTGGGGAAGATGTAGTCCCCTGAAGTGTCTCAGACTCCCGTGAGAGCTCCAGGTTATTTTAGTGGGGAAGGCTGGAGACTGTGGGGATGTGACCCTTGAAACAACGGTCAGGATGGAGGCCTGGAATCCAATTCTTGGGTTTCTTTAGAATCTACAGTGCAAAGGCTCCAAAGAATACACTGCTGGGGCTGAAGTGTAGATGGGAGATGCCGTCGGTGTGGGTGGACAGCTGGTCTCCCTTACTGAGCAGGAACACAGCCCCCTGGTACATTGAGCGCACCCACGGTCCTTGAAGTCCCGGATACACAGACTTCTGCGCACTGAGGAGAGGCACATGGAAGGGGTATTGGGAGGAAAAGAGCTGGACCTCGTGTGCCAGGTAGATGGGAGTGGGAATGGCCCTGGGGGAGCAGCTTTCTCCAGAGAAAACCACCTGGGAGTAGACAAAGTAGAGGCCACTGGTGGGGATCAGGAGGGAGTTGTTGCTCAAAGAGAAGCCATGTCGGAGAAAGGCACGATCCGTGCTTGCTCTCCAGAGCAGTGAGTTCTGCTTGCTGGGGTACCCTGGGAAGAGGCACAAGACATTGGGGGGCTATCAAGATCAGAGGTCCCCATCCCTGAGGGAGCAGGCACTGGACAAGTGGGATGGTTGGTAGGGAGATGGGAGTGGGGTGCCTGCCCTTAGGGGTAAGAAAAGTTGGTGTGGGGAGATGGGAAGATCGCCTGAGCCCCTGGGCAAGTAGGACAAAAGGCAGGGACTGGACCTCTCCTCTGGAGGCAGAAGTTTACCAACAAGGTGAGCAGCAGGTTTCAGGATGCCATGGGTCAAGTGCTTCTGAGGGAGTGGATGGGCTGTCCTGGCAGCGGAGAAGCGGACACCAGAGAGTCCCTGGGACAGAAGAGAGTGGAGAGGACTCTAGGACTCTGAGTTAGCTAGGCCACCCCAGCACCCCCAATCTCTTGCTGCCTCACCTGGGCCCCTAGAGGCAGGGCCAGCAGCAGCCCCAGGAGGAAGACAGGAGGGGTGCCAAGCACCCTCAAGAGGTGGAGACGGCCGAGCAGTGTCATGTGGAGAACCTGCTGAGAGAGAGAGAGAGAGTGTGTGTGTGTAGCGGAGGCGGGGCACACAGCGGAAGACAGACCTTACCTCCCAGCTGAGACAGCCACCCTGAGAGACAGGGCGACAGACAGAAAAGGGGACAGGCAGGGGAACCCTGAAGTGAGCAGGGATAAGGAGAGACAGAGGGGAAGAGGAAAGCTCCACCATAGAATCAGACAATGGCTAACAGAGGCAGAGAGAGAGAAAGAGAGAGAGAGAGAGAGAGAGAGAGGGAGAGAGAGAGAGAGAGAGAGAGAGAGAGAGAGAGAGAGAGAGAGAGAGAGAGAGAGAGACTGATAAGGCCGCCACAGGAACAGACCAAAAATCAAAGCCACGACAGGAGGACCAGACCCATTAAGGCTGGGGATCCAGGCAGGTTGTATAGAAAAGGCTGTGGCTCAAGAAAGGAGGTAGGATCCTGAGGGATGCCTGATACCAGGGTAAGCCCAAGGAGACAGGGTAGGAGAGGCTCACCTGCTGTGCGGGGTCCTGGGCGCTGGCGCTCGGGTCCCTTTATAGAGGAAGCGGCAGTGTGGCAGGCAGCGGGCGGGTTCTAGGTCGGGGCTGGGGCTTGGGGAAGCCCCCAGGGCTTAGAAGATGCTGCTGTTTCAGTCGAAGGCAGGAAAGGCTGGGGCCTAGGAGAGAACCGCAGGCTAAGGGCTTAGACTACTGCGTTCTGGGAAAGGGAGTCGGGTCCGGGGAACTGTGGGCCGCAGGGACTAGCAGGGAGCTGGGTCAGGCCCAGGAGTTCCAGTGAACGGCCGAGCAATTCGTGGAGAGGGTGCAGCTGGGCTGTGACTGGAAGCCTGGTTCCCTGAAGAGTGATGGTTTATATCACTTCTGCACCCTTGACTGCTCACAGGCTTCTCTGCACATTTCCCTCTCTGTCGATCATGGTCATGTCTGGAGGGCTCCGAAGCCACATGTGGTTAGCGGCACCTTTGTTTTTTCAGGTTCGAACCCAGGGCTCTGGATGCTTGACATGCCTGCCGCCCCTTCAGGCCTATTTCCTCTCTTGTCTTTGGGGGTTCAAGTCACAGTTATTCCAATATATCTGTATTTTCTGGTCATCTGCCAGTTTTTTTTTTTTTTTTTTTTTTTTTTTGCTTTTTTCGAGACAGGGTTTCTCTGTGTAGCCCTGGCTGTCCTGAAACTCACTCTGTAGACCAGGCTGGCCTAGAACTCAGAAATCCGCCTGCCTCTGCCTCCCAAGTGCTGGGATTAAAGGTGTGTGCCACCACTGCCCAGCTTTTTTTTTTTTTTCTGCCAGTTTCATCTGCCAGTTTCATGTCAAGAAGTTCCATTACAGTGCCCTCTCCCCAAATCTGGGGCATCCTGGTGTGTAACAATCTTAACTGTGTCCCCTTACTCTCTGGAGCGGCAGTTCTCAACCTGTGGGCAAGGTCCCTTTGGCAAACCTCTATTTAAAACAAATATTTACATTATGATTCATAATAGCAGCGAAATTACAGTTATGAAATAGCAACGAAAATAATTGTATGGTTGGGGTCACCACAACATGAGGAACTGTATTAAAGGGTCATGGAGTTAGGAAGGTTGAGAACCCTGTCCTAGAATGTTCCAGGTCTGGAAGATGATTTGGGGGTATTCTCTTAGAACCCCAAGATCATGTAACCCCAAATGTACACCCCAGGCTTCCAATGCTCTGTACAGAGGGAGCTTCAGAATTCTACACAGGTGAAGGCAGTTTTTTGTTTGTTTGTTTGTTTGTTTTTCGAGACAGGGTTTCTCTGTATAGCCCTGGCTGTCCTGGAACTCACTTTGTAGACCAGGCTGGCCCCAAACTCAGAAATCCGTCTGCCTCTGCCTCCCAAGTGCTGGGATTAAAGGTGTGTGCTACCACTGCCCAACAAAGGACATCTGAGCAGTGCTTCTCTATTGGAAGGCCTGGGACACAGCTCAGGTAGCTGCTTGCAGGCATGTGTGAGCCCCTGAGTCCATCCCCACATTCCCAGCAGTCACATTGATGATTTCTGTCTTAAGACAAAATTTTAAAATATTGTTTTGAGGATTGGAGAAATGGCTTAGGGTTCTGAGCACTAGATGTTCTTCCAGAGGACCAGTGTTAATTCCCAGCATCTGCATGTTGGCTTATTACATCTGTCCTTGCAGTTTGTGGGGATGTGACATCCTCTTCTGGCCTTTGCAGGCACTATACTCAAATGGTGCTGAGACATACATGCAGGCAAAAATCCTATACACACAGCAGAACATTTAAAAACATATCTATTTATGTGAGTACATACAAGTGCCACAGGCCACATGTGGAGGTCAGAGTACAGCTCTTTTTTTTCTTAATATATAATTCATTTTTATTTCATGTAAATTGGTGTTTTGCCTGCTTGTATGCCTGTATGAGGATGTCAGCTCTCCTGGAACAGGAGTTATAGACAGTTGTAAGCTGCTGTATGGGTTCTGGGAACTGAACTCAGGCCATTAGGTAAAGCCAGTAAGCACCTTTGCCCACTGAGCCATCTTGCTGGCCCAACTTCCTTCTCTTTCTTTCTTTCTTTCTTTCTTTCTTTCTTTCTTTCTTTCTTTCTTTCTTTCCTTCCTTCCTTCCTTCCTTCCTTCCTTCCTTCCTTCCTTCCCCCCCCCCTCTCTTTCTTTTTGTTTTTCAAGACAGGGTTTCTCTGTGTAGCCCTGGTTGTCCTGGAACTCACTTTTTAGACCAGGCTGGCCTTGAAACTCAGAAATCCGCCTGCCTCTGCCTCCCAAGTGCTGGGATTAAAGGCATACACCACCATTGCCTGGCTCTTTTTCTTCTTATTATTATTATTATCAAAGTGTTTGATTTTTTTTCAAAATTTACTCTTTAAAGTTATTTTATTATTATATTTTATATATTACTTATACACACATATATACATATACATGTATACATACATATACATAGAGACAGGCTCTCACTATGTAGCCCTAGCTGCCCTGGAACTCAATATGTGCATCAGGATGGCCTTGAACTCACAGAAATCACCTACTTCAACCTTCCAAGTGCTGGGATTAATGGTGTGTGCACCGAATGTCATCCATCTATCAAGCTTTCTTATACAACCCAGGATCCCCTGTGCAGAGGACGGTGCCACTCATGGTGGTCTTGGGCCTCCTACATCAATTAACACCCCCCCTCCCCGCCTCCCAAACACATACAGCCTGGGCAATCCCTCAGCTGAGACTCCTTTTCAGGTGACTCTAGACTGTCTTAAGTGGATAGCCAAAGTCACAAGGATACTCCTGATGGCTGTTAGGTTGGTCTAGTTTCTGTCTGAGAAACACTGAGTAGGAAACTCCTGTTCGGAACCAGTTTTCTCTCAGCTTGTAAGTTACAGCTCTCAAAAAGCAAAGTTTTTGAAGATGATTTATTATTTATTTTTTGCTCGTTTTTTTTTTTAAGATGGAGATAGATGACAACAGCTGGCCACCTCAGATGTCACCGCTGTTGCCACATGGCATCAGTCAGACTATTGTAGCAGGCTGCAGCTGGTGATGGTGGCAGTCAGGCTGGCCACTGGGCACACTGCTGTTCTCAGGCCCAAACAATTGAGAGGGAAGAGAAGCAGGTCCTGTCTGCTCAGCTCTCATGACGCTCTGATTGGCAGTCCTTCCTCCTCCTTGGGATGGGGCAGGACCCTACAGGATGAGGCCTCTGACTTAGGACTAGAAATTTTTGTTAGGAGAAGTTCTTACACCAAAGGTGGGGGAAGGGCAATACTATTAGGTCATGGAAAAAAAGGAGGATTCTAGTCTCCAGGACCCTGGTTGGAAAAGAGGAATTCCAGTTTCGATGGCTTGCCTTGGGGGAAGATGTGGGTAGGACCGAAGGCTGGAAAGGCACAGAAGTGCTTCTTCTCACGTCTTAGGCTGTCACTCATTCTGAAGTGTCCAGCTACTCAGGCCCCATCCTTCAGGGATGTGAGCTGTGAACTCGGTAGTTCTCATCCAGTCTCTTCCTCTGCATCCCACAAACACTTGTGCACCTGGAACAAGGAATCAGGGAGACAGCTCCAAGAGATAAATCCTTGACTTTGGGGATCTCAAGTTTAGTGGAGTGTGATCGAGTTTCATGACCTTGGCAAGGCAGTCCTCAGGAAATCCGTGGAACCTGGGGGCATTTATAGTGGAGATAAGAAATGTAGAGAGCTGGACATTGGTGGCGCATGCCTTTAATCCCAGCACTTGGGAGGCAGAGGCAGGCGGATTTCTGAGTTCGAGGCCAGCTGGTCTACAGAGTGAGTTCCAGGACAGCCAGAGCTATACAGAGAAACCCTGTCTCAAAAAACCAAAACCAAAAACAACAACAAAAAAAAAAAAAAAGAGAGAAAGAAAGAAAGAAAGAAAGAAAGGAAGGAAGGAAGAAAGGAAGAGAGGTAGGGAAGAACAATATGTACTGTCTGCCTGAGAGAGAGCCCTCCTGGTCTGAGGTGTGCATCTGGGTACATATAGAATAAGCAGAAGAAAGACTGTGGTAAGCAGAGAACACACCCCGCAGGGTTTTGTTGTTGTTGTTTGCTTTCTTTTTAAGACAGGATTTCTTTGTGTAACAGCTCTGTCTGTCCTAGAACTCTCTTTGTGGACTAGGCTGGCCTCGAACTCACCTGCAGGATTTAAATCTCATACTAATAAAGATAGAGAGCCACCAACAAAGTTTACATAAAAGAAAGACCCACTTACACGTTAATGTTATAAAATGGAGTCTTTAAGCAAGATGAAGAATCAGAGGAAGGTTCTGAGGTCACCATGGAGACCAGTGAAGAGCATTTTACAATGACCCAGAAAGAGCCCATGACAAGAGCCTGCATCCTGGGGAGAATGGGAAGGAGAAAGTGCTTCAAGGCAGAACCTACAGCATTGGTGGCTGCCCAGATGTAATGGAGGAAGGAAACGCATAAACACCTCTTTCAGGGCTAGAGGATGCAGTTCAATTGGCACATGCCTGCCTAGCATGCAGAAAGTCTTGAGTTCTATCCCTGGCACCAGGTAAACTAGGTGTGGATGCATGCTATAACCCTAACATTGGGGAAATAAAGTCAGAAAGATCAGGAGGTGTTCAAGGTCCTATTTAGCTACAGGGATTACACGGAACACTTTGTCAAAACAAACAAACAACGAAGTCCTGTAATTTCTCGTCTATATCATGCCATAGTTCTTTTGGCCTTTGGCAGAACTGGCCATGGGACCCACAGCCTGAGCAGGCTAAGCAGGCTCTCTTCACTGAGTTCTCTCAGACAGAATTTAATTCTGTCATTGTGTCATCTTTGGCTCCTTTTCTTTGTTCCTCTTTCTCTGGGAGTCTTTATGCTTCCTGTTGCTTTTGTCTCTTAACTGATGGTAGCCGAGACGCTGGCTAAGCTGTATTAAAATGAAAATTGGCAGAGAGAGAGGCAGAGAGAGACAGAGAGACGGAGACAGAGAAAGACAGAGACAGAGACAGAGAGAGACAGAAAGAGAGACAGAGAGAGGATTAGATTTGAGTCAGAGCAGAAGGCTGGGACCTGGAGGGGCAGAGGAAAGGAGAGGGTGCATAAGGGGATGATGGAGACAGACGAAGGAAGGGTAAGCCTTGGCTAAGCTGTGTCACGGGAGCTGGCAGCACGCTGGCGGATATGCCTTGCCATGGGCCAATTTTGGTTTCAATCTCAGTTTTAGAGGTTGTGTGAAATTCAGTTTCTCTCTTGGGGAGGCCAACAGCTGTCTGGGACTTTCCCCGGGGGGGAGGGCTGATGACTAGGAGTCTTGTGCATCGTCTATAACCACTCTCAGGAAGGGCCACAGAAAGCTCCGGAGCCTGCAAACCAGGCTGAACTGACAGTAGTCAAAGACTACTGTGAGTCTCTGTTTTTTTAGCCTCAGATTTTACCCAAGTTTAACCTTCACCCAAATCACAATTCAAACGTAACCTCAAATCTAAGCACATACCCCTCAAAGGACTCTCAAATAAACTCCTTCCTGTGAAACAGCTTACCCTGTCTCTGGTGTTATCCAGCTACTGACCCCAAACAAAGCATGATACTAGATGGAACTTCTACCTGAGCCAGAAATTAGAGCTGGACATTGTCCTACCTCACCGCACCCTCCAACAGCTTTTAATACATGTTTACTGAGTACCAACCAGGAAGTTTGTTCAAGGCAGGAAGTATACTGTGGCACAAAGTTGAGCCAAAGAATCCTAAGAGTAAATCCTTTACTCTTAGGGATCATGTTCCAGCCAGGCCAGATGGAAAAGACACATCAAAGAGCAGGGATGTGTCTTAGAGATAGAGCACTTGCCTAGCGTGAGTGAGACCCAGGGACCATCCCCAGCATCGCCATAAAATAAAATGAATCTGTAAAACAGTCCTACAGGGATAACAAGGCAGGGTGGCGTGGGGAGTGGAAGAGAATACTCTTGGATACAGCACTCAGTAATGTGACTCTCAGCAAGGGTAGCACTGAAGAAAAGGCCCAGGTGACAGATAGGTAGGGAGGAGGGAGGAAGCCAGGGATGCTGATGGACAGCAAGAAACTGAACTTGACCACATCAGAGACACTTGAAGAGGTCAGATGCAGTGGGAGAGGAAGGCAGGGCCAGACCATGTGAGAAGACACAAAGTATCTCCATTTTATTCAACTGTGATCTTTTGGAAGACACAAAGTATCGACATTTTATTCAACTGTGATCTTTCCGGTTCAAGTGGGACCTTTTGGAAGGTGTGAGTGTGTGTGATAGAACAGGGTGGAGGAGGGATGGTGGTGATTGGGAGGCAGGTGGATCTTTGTGAGTCTGAAGCCAGCCTGGTCTACAAGGTGGCTCCCTGGTCTATGCTGCCTTGCAGAAGAACAAGAGGAGAAACAGGGGTCTGGGTGATGGAGCTGGATGGGAGCTAAGGTAGGGTCCTTAGGTAGGTGGGCAGGAAAAGCCAAATGTGCTGCTTTGGGTACATGAGATCTAAATCCACTCTCAAGAGTTGTTAAGTCTGGGGCTGGAGAGATGGCTCAGCAGGAAAGAGCACTGACTGCTCTTCCGAAGGTCCAGAGTTCAAATCCCAGCACCCACATGGTGGCTCACAACCATTCGTAATGAGATCTGACGCCCTCTTCTGGTGTGTCTAAAGACAGCTACACTGTACTTACATATAATATTAAATAAATCTTGGGGCCAGAGCAAGCGGGCCTGAGTGAGTGGGGCCAAAGTGAGCAGAAGTCCTGAGTTCAATTCCCAGCAACCACATGATGGCTCACAACCATCTGTACAGCTACAGTGTACTCATATACATAAAATAAATAAATAAATCTTATTAAGAGAGAGAGAGAGAGAGAGAGAGAGAGAGAGAGAGAGAGAGAGAGAGAGAGTTGTTAAGTCTGAAGCCATTCAGGTTCACAGGCAAGATGGGGTTAGAGGGAAACAAGGAGCTGCCAGCATAATGGTGGCCTGGGATGTAAAAGCCCTGGACCACGGGGCCTGTTAGTGTCCCACGCCTCCCCACAATAAATGCCAGGTGTTGATAGAATGCATAGTTTGTCATGGATTCCAAAAGCGAGCCTGTTTGTTATGGATTCCAAAAGCGAGCCTGTCAGGATGTCCTTCTCCTTGGTCCCCTCTGTGGTTCACTACCCAGCAAGGACTCTTCTGTGAATCTGGTTCACAGTGTCCTCTTGCTGTGGAATATCTACGCACATCCCCTGTTTCATCTTTGAAGATGTTTTCTTTAGACACCAGACAACGCCTGTGCCCTCTCTGGAGAAGGTAGCTCTTCCTTTGACACCAGCATTAGGGAGAAGTGACGGAGGAGTGTGGCCATGCTACCAACAGGATTCTCTTCTTTAGAGGCTCCTGACTCTGCACGAACCGTACTCGTCCTGTCTTCACAGTTGTATCTCCATCAACATCTGTACTGTATGCCTAACAATTTGGACATCTGGTTCAGTTTCTCTTCATCTTTCATCACCTGGCACCATCTTCAAACCCACACAGAGTGCACATGTCTGTCCTCGGCTCTGGGCTCAGCTCTCCAGCCTTAAGGTGGCCAGCTTCAGCTTCTCTCTGGGAAAGGCCACACTTCCCACCTCAGCTTCCCCTGGAAGCAAGGCTGCCTTTCAAGAGCTTCAACCCTGGGAGCTGGAGAGACTGCTCACTGGTTAGGAGCATGTACTGCCTCTGCAGAGGACAGGAGGAATTCAGTTTCCAATACTCATGTCAGGTGCCGCACAACTCCAGCCCCAAGGGCTCTGATCCTTTTTTTTTGGTCTCTGTGGGGACAACCACACAACACACAACTCACACACACACACACAGATTAATGATAAAATGATTCTTTTTTTTTTTTAAGACTTTGATCTCTGAATTTTCCCTAGGAATAATAACCTGTTTCTTCTATCCTCTCTTCTCCACTGAGTTAATCCTTCACTTTGACTCAGATCTCTAGCCTCTCTTTCATTAAAAAAAATTACATTTTAAAAATTATTTTGTGTATGCAGGGGTGAATACGTGCCCCGGTTCATGTGTGCAGGTTAGAGAACAACTTACGGGAATCAGTTCAGTTTCTCTTTCTACCTTGTGGGGTTCAAAGGTCAGTTTCACATCACTGGTGCCAGGTGTGGTGGTGTACGCCATTAATCCCAGACCTGGGGAGGCAGAGACAGGTGGATCTCTATGAGTTTGAGAGAAACCTGGCCTACATAGGAAGCTCAGACTAGACATAGACAAGGCTACAGAGTAAGACCTATCTCAATGTTTTTTTCTATTCAAGATAGGGTGTCTCCGTGTTGCCCTGGCTGTTCTAAGATTCACTCTGTAGACCAGGCTGGCCTCGAACTTAGAGATCCACCTGCCTCTGCCTCCCATGTGCTGGGATTAAGCACATGTTCCACTGCATTCTGGCTGAAAAAAAATTTTTTTTCCTAAATTCAGGCAAGCACTTTTACCTTAATTTTTCTTTCCTTTTTGTCTTTCTTTTTTCCTTCCTTCCTTCCTTCCTTCCTTCCTTCCTTCCTTCCTTCCTCCCTCCCTCCCTCCCTCCCTCCCTCCCTCCCTCCCTTCCTTTCTTTCTTTCTTTCTTTCTTTGGTTTTATTTTACTTTTTATGTATATGAGTGTTCTACCTGTAGGTATGCCTACATGCCAGAAGAGAGCATCAGATCCCATTACAGATAGTTGTCAACCACCATGTGGTTGCTGGGAATTGAACTCAGGACCTCTGGAAGAGCATCAGTGCTCTTAACCTCTGAGCCAGCTCTCCAGCTCCCTCCCTCTTCCTTCCTTCCTTCCTTCCTTCCTTCCTTCCTTCCTTTAAATATTTATTTATTTTACATATATGACTACACTGTCACTGTCTTCAGACACACCAGAAGATGGTTGTGAGCCACCATGTGGTTGCTGGGATTTGAACTTAGAATCCTTGGAAGAAGAGTCAGCACTCTTAATGACTGAGCCATCTTTCCAACCCCCTGAATTCTTTCTTGGTGTTTATTTTTGGGGATGTGGGACTTGAGACTGTCCAATAGCATAGGTTGGTCTTGGTTTTGATATATAGCTGAAGTTGACTTTGAACCCCCGGTGCTTTTGCCTTCACGTCTAAAGGCTGGACTGCAGGCATAATCCACCACACCGGGCTACTTCTGATTTTAAAAATTCTTGTGTGCGCTTTCACACGTGTGTCTGGAGGTCAGTGGGCAGCCTCGGGAGGCTTGTGTTACCTTCTCCCTTGTTTGAGGCAGGTTCAGGTTTTGTGGCTGCACAGCCCAGGCTAGCCCACAAGTGCCTGGGGATTCTCCTTCCCTCCTCATGTTCTATCTCAAGGTAGGATTGCTGGGCTTGCTGCCCAAGTGCCCATGCTTATGTGGAAAATGCACCATCCCCATCCCAGCCATCTCAGCCCCTCCCCAGCTCCCTCATCCCAGCCTCAGCCCCAGTCCCATCCCCCAGCCCAGCCATTTCTCAGCCCAGCCAGCCCCCAGCAATTCTTGCTGGTTTTTGTTTACCACAAACAAACAGGCTCAACAATTTCAGTTACACTCTCAGTTTTGAAAAATGTTCCCACCCGATGTTTAACCAAGAAGACCTTGAAGATCTCGGTTTGAGGAAATGAAAGGCATTTCCTGGGTTTTCCTCCTGAGCTGCAGAATCGGTCACGAGGGGCTGCTGGTGGGCCCCCAGGCTGCTCGCCCGGGTTTCAGTCTCCGAGGGATTCTCCAATGTTCTCCACAACCCTCGACCTCCCCCACCCTCCACTGAGCTTAAGGCCCCTGAAGATGGCTTCCCTCCCTGCCTCCGTCTTTGCCCTTCTGTTAACTAAAGCTTCCCCTTTACAGCTTTCTTGGAAAAACCTTTTCTTTTCAAAATTGATCCTTCAATCTATAATCCTTCCCCCTCCGCCCCATCCCCGTCCTTAGTGTCTTTTCCATCGTATGTTGTTTAACGCACGGACGTATTTGGTGTCATTTCTTGAAGATAAGTTTTAAATTCCCTCCCTGGAATCTGTCTCCCTCTCGCCTTCCCTCTGTGCGGTGTTTCACAGTACAAGGCCCCTTGACTAACAGGAACTGGTAAGATTTTCCCCATCATCAAGACTCGTGGGTAGAGATGATGCCTGTCTTGTCTCCACCATCCTTTGTACCCACCGCCCCTCACTCAGCTCACCGCCCACTCACTCCTCAGTGTGAAAAGCAACTCTCCCTTCTAATAAAACGAAATTGTCTCTCTTAAAATTCGTAATCGTCTAGTTTGTGAACCTACGAGGTCCTTTCAATTCTCGCCCAGCAGATCTCTTTGAGGCCTAAGTCGTAGCTGCCCCATCACGATTTGACTTGAGGCTCCTTCTCTGGCTGACCTCACCCCCACCCCAGGCCTCTGCATTCTCCTACTTCTCTGGCTGCTTTACCTCTGAGGAGAAGGAGATGCCCAAGCACTTAGGTTCCACACCCGATTGCAGGACGTTTCCCCTGAGGATCATGGCTGCTCTGAGCCGAGCACTGTAGTACCTTGGGCAGGCTGCTTCCGAGTTCTCTGTAGATTCAGCTTGGATTTTTTTTTTTTTTTTGCCTCTTTCTTAGGGTTCTGACAGTGACCTCATGTTTACTCACTGTGCAGCAGTGTCTTTTCTGAATTCATGAAACTCTCTGAAATGGAACCCCTGTCTTTCTCCTCAGCCATGAACCTTCCTGCTCTAGGCCACATCCAACCCTTTAGGCAGCTGAAACGGGTGCTGATCCAAGAACTTCCCCAGTTCTACCAATAACCATGTGGCACATCTTCATGTCCCTTTGTACGAAGTTTATAGGATATTGTAGTTGTCATCTTGGTAGGTGTGTATATGCGGGTGTGTATATGCAGGTGTGTAAATGTATGTATGTTCATCTGTGCAGGCGTACACCTGTCCGTGTGCATGTGTGTGTAGAAGCTAGAATCCAATCTTGGTTCTTTCTCAGGAACCATCCACTATTCCTCCAACTCCCCACCCATGAGACAGGGTTTCTCTGTGTAGCCCTGGCTGTCCTGGAACTCGATCTGTAGACCAGGCTGGCCTCAAACTCAGAGATCCGCCTGCCTTTGCTTCAGAGTGCTGGGATTAAAGGTGTGTGCCACCACTTTCTGGCTAAAAAAGTTTAATTACACTTTTATTTGTGGTGTGCATGAGTGCCACAGGGCACTATGGAGGTCAGAGGACAGTTTGTAGGAATCAGTTCCCTTCCCCCACTATGTGGGTAGAACTCAGGTTTTCAGGCTTGGTGGCCAACAACACAGCTTCTCCCCGCCCAGTCCTTCCTTCCTTCCTTCCTTCCTTCCTTCCTTCCTTCCTTCCTTCCTTCCTTCCTCCCTCCCTCCCTCCCTCCCTCCCTCCCTCCCTTCCTTCCTTTTATGGGGGAATAGGGTCTCTCACTGGGCACTGGGACCTGGGGCTTCTTGACTATGTTAAGTTGGCTGGCCTGTGAACTCCCGTCTCCCCCACTTCCCCAGTGCCAGGACTACAAACATGCACCCCCGGGCTGACTTTTTATGTGGGTGTTGAGGATCCAACTCCAGGCTTCGTGTTTGCAAGGCCAGTATTTTATGGACTGAGCTATGTCCCCATACCCGTTCCCCTCCCTGAATGAACAACACAGTTGCCACCGCAGTTGTGGGACTTAAGTAGGAAGTCCTGGAATGTTAGAGTACAAGGAGCTTAATGTTCCTTTCTCTACCTTTGAGTTGCGTGGCTACTCAGGCTACAGTTTTATAAAGCGGGGTGGGTGGTGGTCCACACCCACGTTCTGGAGAGATGTTGACAGTGTAGGGGCTGAAGGACAGGACTTCTCTTACCCCTCATAAGATGTGTAGCTCAGTCGGGCAGTGGTGGCATACACCTTTAATCCCAGCACTTGGGAGGCAAAGGCAGGTGGATTTCTCTGAGTTCGAGGCCAGCCTGGTCTACAGAGTGAGTTCCAGGACAGCCAGGGCTACACAGAGAAACCCTGTCTCGAAAAAAAACAAAAAAACAAACAAAAAAACACCCCCCCCAAAAAAAGATGTGTAGCTCATACTGTTACGAAGACAAGTTAGTGGGCTGGAAAGATGGCTTAGTGGTTAAGAGCACTATGCTCTGTCAGAGGTCCTGAGTTCAAATCTCAGCAACCACATGATGGCTCACAACCATCTGTAATGGGATCTGATGTACTCTTCTGTTGTGTCTGAAGACAACAACAGTGTGCTCATATAAATAAAAAATAAATCTTAAAAAAGAAAAAAAGACAAGTTAACAAAACAAAAGCATACGGAAACCATTTTTTTTTTTTTTTTTTTGCAACAGGAGTCTTTGTGTCAAACCCGGCTGGGCGTCAGGTTTTAGGTTTAGATTTGACGCCCCCGGAACAGCTGTGAAGAAAAGTGACTGGACAGAGGTTGTCCCCTAATAGATACAGAGTCAGGGAACTCAGCTAGGCCCATCCATTGGCAAGACCTTTCTCCCGAGGCCTCTGTGGAGTTTATGACCTAGCGCCAGACAACAGGATTGAAGGAATTCATCTAAGGACTAAGGGCAGTTTTTACATGGAGAGACGGGATGGAGACGGTTTATTAAGTTTTCTGGTTGGTTTTGCGAAGAGGGCTCCCAGCTTCTATGACCCAGATAGGCAAGCATTGTAGCCTGTGAGCGGCTCTGGGGCAGGGAGAAGAGCCGAGGTAAAGCCTGGGAGAATGGCAGGAGCAGCTCCTGGGTCTCTTAAGTTAGTTGCAAGCCCTTGGCCGGCCACTGTGTCCTGTCTCGGAACCCCCAGCAAGATCACAGTGACTGAAAAGGCTGAGCTCATGTTGTAGAGCCAGGCTGGGCCCCACAGGACACTCCCATTCTTGATCCTCACAGGTGCCCCAGGTCGCCATTACAGTAAAACTCCCAATTCTCCGATCCCAGCCTTGCTTGCACAGGCTCTCACACACCTGTGCTTCTCTGCCTGGAGATGCTCAGTTGTGTACTAGCACATTCCAGCTCACGCTATGTTTTGTGACTTCTCAGCCTCGGCCCAAGCTCTTTGGTCAGCCTTAGGGATTTTCACTGTCCCTGGCCTCCTGGGAGCCTCCTGCCTGGTTCCCATGGGCCCTACTGTGAAGGCAGCAATTCATGCCTTCAGTCACTGGGCTATAGGTATGTTCCCCAAAGCAGAGTTTGAATCCCTTGGTTCCGTGATGCTCAGCTGACCTGTGCCAAACAGAAGCCCAGATCCCTTTCCTGATTTAACCTGAATCCACCCCCACTTCAGTCCCCAGGCAGACGTCTAATCTCTAGTTTATTTCCTAACTCGGTTTCTCAAATTGAGCCCCAAATCACCCCACCCTAGAGATCCAACTCTTGGGCCCAGCTTGAGGGAAGGGACACATTTCCACAGCAACTGTTCCACAGTCGGGTCGCCATTGAGTCAACTCTTGGGGATCCCGGATTTTCCTCCCTACCCCCACCATGGTGGACAGGATGCCTGCTGCCTGGCACCAGGGGGTCAGAGGAAGCCGGGGCCTCTGGGACTCAGTATTTTTATCGGCCTAGGAAATGAGAGATGCAGAAGCGGAAACCATGTGGTCAGAGAAAGTGAACAGCCTTTATCTCAGGGGAACCCCCACCAGGCCTGGGGGACACACACCAGAGAAGGCTAGGGAGGGAGGCTAGGGTGGGGTAGGCAGGGTATCCTAGCGTATCTTACCTCGGTTTCATGTAATTCATGTAGAAGAGGAAACTAAGTGCTCCAGAATGAAAGATCTGGGAGCACGGCCACCCCCTTGACCCCCGCTCACGGGTCCCCCACCTCACCCCTGCTCACGGGTCCCTGACTCCAGTACGGGCTCTTTGCATGCCGCTTCCGAGATCCCCAGCCTGTGAGAGGAACCGGATGCCTGGGTTGCTTACAGTTCCAGGTCTCTTCTCCGAATCTGAATCTCGGCAGCTTCCTCTCACAGAGCTGCCCCCTTCCCCTGCTCAGCATCTGCCTAGTCTTGGGGTCAGGGGGCTTGGGCCTCTTCCTAGCCTCCAGATGATCCCTGAGGGTCTCTGGTACCACACCTCATCCTGTGCAATTCGGGGACCTCTAGGGTAGGCCTGAGCTGTAGCCTGACCATTACCTTTTGGACCACACACAGCGCACACCCGCGCAATTCTTTCCTGTCTTGCCTCAATTATTGAAAAAACAAACTGAGGACCGGGTTGTGTCTCAGGTGTTGGCAGGGGGATTTGCGTAGTTTCTCCATTTCTAGAGAGCACCTGAATTTGAAAAGTGGTGTGGATGCTCTTCTCCATCTTCCACGCCTCAGAGCTTCTCTCTCCCATCCCTAAGACCTCGACTACAGGTTCTTGGGAAAATAGATGTTTATGTATTAGGCCAAGCCTGGATTGCCCAGAGCTGAAGTCCAGATTTTGGGTGTGGTAGGCAAACAGCAGGTATCAGGACTGGAGACCCAGAGAAGATGAGACAAGGCTTAGAAGCCCGCATAGGCTCGGGTGTGGATCTCTAGTTGCCCAAGAACAGACAACCCAGGTTACATAATCTGGCCCTTTCCAGCCTCCTTCCTGCTTCTAATTTTAGAAATTGAAATTCCCTCCCCCACAGGGCTCTTCCTCCATCCCCTCTGGTTCTATCCTCTATCCTCCCAGGTCCTCGTGGTCCCCTAGCCCTGCTGCCCCCAACCCAGCTCATTCAGTGACTCAGCAGAGGGAAAGCCCTGAGCTGAGCAGGGGTGAGGATGTGGTTGGAGATGGAGGGAGGGGTTGTTCCTTTTTCTGTCTCTTGTTCACATTTTTCTTCAACTGCAACCTTGTCAGGACCCCGGCGGGGGTGGGGTGGGGAGCTGAGAGGGTCTGGAGGATGAACCAGGCCTTCTGAAGGAGGGCGGGCAGGGGCTTCTGGTCTCCATTGAGAGCGCACTGTGACTGTACCGCAGGTGTGTGGGAGCTGTGGGTTTCAACAATTGGGCGGGAAAGGAGATGTCGTGGGTGATGAAAACCATAGCAATGGAAAAAACAGAGGAGACTCTGGAGTGAGGTGTGGAACCAAGTCTTATTAGGAAATGGCAGTCCAGAGCAGTGGTTAGAGCCTCCCCCACCCCACCCCCACAACCATTACGTTAGCCGTCCCATATCCTCTCCTCTCTGTGCCGCAGCTGCCCCTTCTTGTCCATCCCCATCCACGACCTTGCTTCCTTCCGTCTATTCTTGAGGCTACATCCCCACAGGTTCTTGCTTATTCCCTAGGGTCACTTGAGGGCTTCTGCGTGGCGGTTCAGGGCCTGAGAAAGGGCTGTCACAGCTCCCATCACTCGGCCCAGCTCCCAGGTCTCAATCTGGCTTCGGAATCGCTGCAGGAAGCGGTCAGGATGCCACCGGACCTGTTGGACTCTCAAGTACCTCTTCAGAGCCCCCTGTTCCTCCAGAGGGGGGCCCCTGGCCACCAAGGCTGCAGCCATGGCCTCTGGGTCCCCTCCACCAGGGCAGGGCCAGGGCACATCGCCAAAGCGCCAGAGGCTGCCCCTCTCTGCCCCTCGTGGGTGTTCTGCCCTGGGCCCAGCCCTGGGAGGCTCTGGCCCTTTGTCCCGTTGAGCCTCTTGAGCCCTCCTGGCTCGGCTCTCACACAGTTCCTTCTCCTTGGCCCGGGCTCGCTCTCGGAAAAGCCGCTGTTCCTCCTCGTGCTGTCGCCAGCTGTGACTGGAGCCCTCAGCCCTTGGAGGTCGGCAGGATCCCTCTGCCTCCAGCTGCTGCCGCTGCTTCTGGGCATGCTCCCGAGCCAGGCGCTCTGACCAGGCTGAGAAGGACTCGGGCTCCTGCGTGTCCCGGGAGGCATCATCTGTTCAGGAGGTAGGATGAGGTTGTCGGAGAGAGGCTATGATTAGCGGACTTACAAGACAAAGAGTAAAATCAAGAGGCCACATGCATTGGGCCTGGAGTAGAGGACACAGGGCAGGGGCAGGAGGGAGGGCGGCTGGGGGTGGCAATGGGCTCCTCACCTTCAAACCTCCCGATGACCTCCTGCCACTCATCCTCCAGCTCGCCTTGTAGCTTCTGCCGCCATTCCCGCTCCTTGGAAACTTCCTCATCTTCTTCCTCTTCGGCAGAATCCCAGGGGGGTCCCCAGCCCAGAATCTGCCCAGGAGTCTCCCCATCCTTATTTTTTATCCCCATGGCAGATGGGCAACGACTCAGCAGCGGCAGGAAGAAGTCCGTGTAAGCTAGGGGCAGAGACAGTGAGCAGTCAGCTGGGGCTCCGCGAGGCTGCCATCTTGGATTTTCTTAACTCGACAGCCACTAACAATCACATAAGGCACGAGTGTGGAGTTTTGAACGCTCTGACTTGCTCCCCACAGACAATCTCAGTTTGCTCTAAGTGTTACAACCGCGTTTTCTTGCCCTTGGCACCTAGGACGACTTCAAATTCCTTTGACTATTTTAAAAAAAGATTTTATTTATTTTATGTATGTGAGTACACTGTCGCTGTCTTCATGCACACCAGAAGAGGGCATCAGATCCTGTTACTGATGGTTGTGAGCAACCATGTGGTTGGTGAGAATTGAACTCAGAACCTCAGGAAGGGCAATCTGTGCTCTTAACCACTGAGCCATCTCTTCAGCCCTCTTTTGATTATTTTTATTTTGAAGCTATTATCACTATATACATATTACAAACTATTGTTCTCATCTAAAATTACATATTAAGATTATCACATTAGGCATGGTGGCACTTTAATTCCAGTGCTCAGGAGGTAGAGAGTTCAAGGCCAGCCTGGTCTACAGAGTGAGTTGCAGGTCAGCCAGGGCTACAGGATTAATCCTGTCTCAAAAAGTCCAAATACGGTAAATTAATAATAATAAAGAATATCAAAACACTGTGTTCTGCACCACTACACACAAACATAGTAGTACATTTACTGTTTCTACCCAATAAATCTGAGTAAAATAAAAGTTTTCAGGAGAATGTTCCAGCCTTCCCCAGGGGAGGGAAGGGTGGCAGTGACGTACAGGTGCTGCCAGCGCAGAGTGAGTCCCTCCTAAATGATGGTGGCCAAGGGCAGGGAAGGACCGAGCACCTTGGGTGCCTGCTCCTGAGCCTGAGCACCAGGTAAACTGAGGGGAGCCAGATGCCATCGCTTCACCCTACCGAGGGAAGCCCAGCAGCTGGGACCACCACCTGCCTCCATCAGGAGCCAGAAGGAGGCGAGCAGCTGGGGCAGCATTCGGGCCGGGGCCCTACTTCCTCTCCTAGAGTAGAAGGAAATGGGACACAGGCCTTGCTGGTTCCAGGAAGTTAGCTCACTTACCAGGAGGCTGGCACAGAGGCAGGGCTGACCTGTAACTGCCAGCAGGATGGAAGGGCCTACACAGCAGGCCAAGGTGCCAATCCACTCTGAAACCACATCAGGGAGCAGGGCAAGGCAGGCTTCCTGCTGTGATCTGCCACAAACCCTCCCGAGCTGTCCCACTTAGCAGACCTGCTTCTGGCTTCCGTCCTTCAACTTCTTCCCACTAGGGCTCACTGCAGGGTGTGACTGTGTATGGAGCGTGTGAGAGCACAGTGTGTGTTTATGTGAGTGTGAGCATGCACAGTGTTTATGTGTGTATGTGAGTGTGCAGTGTTTATGTGTGTATAAGCATGCAGTATGTTTATGTTAACAAGTGTATGTGTTTATGTGAGTGCAGAGTGTTTGTGTGTGCAGTGTGTGACAGTGCATAGTGTGTTTATACGAGTGCAGTGTTTATGTGTGTGCACAGTGTATGTTTATGTGAGTGTGATAGTGCAGAGTTTGTGTGTGAGAGTGCATAATGTATGTTTATGCAAGTGCAATAGTGCAGTGTGTGTTTATGAGTGTGTCAATACATAGTGTGTATTTATGGGAGTGTGAGGCAGTGAGTTTATGTGTGAGAATGCAGTGTATTTATGTGAGAGTACAGAGTGTGTTTGAGTGTGTGAGTGCATAGTGTGTGCTTATGTGTGTGTTTATATGTTCTGAGTAGGCCCAGGCTCATATGGAAGATTTAACTCTGTCTTTTTATTTTGTGTGTGTATGTGTGTATACCAACATATCCAGCTTAACATCATAACTGCGAACAGTCTGCTGCAACCTCGAGTCCTACCTTGCTCCATACAATTGTGCACACGGCAAGTTATTGGAGCTGTGGCCACACTATGCCCATTTACTCAGAGGTATTTGCCTATCTTGGCAACTGGCTTCATTTTGTTTTTGTTTTCTTTTGAAATACCCGATTTATTTTATTGGCTATGGTATGTGTATGTGTGTGTGTGTGTGTGTGTGAGTGTGTGTGTGTTGTGAGAGGGTCTCACAGCCCAGGGTGTCCTAGAGCTCATTTTGTAACTGCAGACTAGGTCTCAACCTCGTGACTCTCCTACCTTGTTATGGGTCACCACATCCAACTGAAACTAACAGAATCCTTGGGGCATACACATCCCACACAGGCTGACAGCAGCAGCTAGCTGTTCATCTTGGTGTTTTTATGAGACAGGTTTCACTGTGGAGTCAGGCTGGGGTGAACTAACAGCTCTCCCTCCTCATGGCTTTTTATCTTTTATTTTCCCCCAGGAACCTGCCGTTTGTTTCACTCTTTGATGACTGTAATGAGTGTTCCACTGTGAGCTGAGACACAGACCTCTCTTCACCTTGTCTGTCAGACTGTGTCTCCAAAGCCTTTAGCCTTAAACTTGCACGAGTGTGGACATGGACACATATCTGCCGAGGGTGGGTGTTCTAAGTCAGAACATGTGCAAGCCTGCTGGGCTTTACTGTGCATGCATGCATGACAACCCTTCATGGAGAGATGGCTCAGTGGTTAAGAGCACTGACTGCTCTTCCAGAGATCTTGAGTTCAAATCCCAGCAACCACCTGGTGGCTCACAACCATCTGTAATGAGATCTGACGCCCTCTTCTGGGGTGTCTGAAAACAGCTATAGTGTACTTGAATATAACAATAAATAAATCTTTGGGCCAGAGTGAACAGAGGTCCTGAGTTCAATTCCCAGCAATCACATGATGGCTTACAACCATCTGTACAGCTACTGTGTACTCATATACATAAAATAAATGATACATAAATAAATATATCTTTAAAAAATGGTTTTATTAGGGCGGACATAGTGGCACAGGCCTTTAATTCCAGTAATTGGTAGGAAGAGGCAGAGAGGCAGAGGCAGGCGGATCTCTCTAAGTTTCAGGACAGTCTGATCTACAGAGAGTTCCAGTCCCATCTCCCTGTCCCAGCCAGACTTTTCTGAACAGAGAGATGTGTGGGTAATAGAGCCGCTTTGGGAGTTTCATTTCCTCGCCTGGCCTCTGCCAGCACCTACCTTCCTAAAGCTGGAATGAAGTTATGAAATAAATTTTAAAGTACCCCCCCCCCAAAGATGTATTTATTTACTTTATGTATGAGGGCACACTGTCACTCTCTTCAGACACACCAGAAGAGGGCATCAGATCTCATTACAGATGGTTGTGAGCCACCATGTGGTTGCTGGAAATTGAACTCAGGACCTCTGGAAGAGCAGTCAAGTGCTCATAACTGTTGAGCCCTCTCTCCTGCCCTAAGGATTAAATACTTTTTAAAAAGTATTTTCATATATGTACAAATATGAAAAAATTTCCAAAGGAAATAAATGAAGACATGAACAGGTTACTCACAAAATAATACAACCATCTGTAATGAGATCTGACGCCCTCTTCTGGGGTGTCTGAAAACAGCTATAGTGTACTTGAATATAACAAGTACCAGAAAAATATAACTAGTAGCCAGAAAAATACAAGGGTCTCTACATACCCGTCTGTCCTGGTACTCTCTCACGGGGAGCAGGTACAGGCTGTTGCGAACTGCCCAACCTGGGTGCTGGGAACTGAACCTGGGTCCTCTGCAGGAGCATTGTGGTCTCTTGACCCCTGAGCTGCCTCTCCAGCCCCTAAATCAATGCGTTTAATGTTCACTAACATCTTCTCTTCCTGCCCACCTTCCTGCGAGGTTTGTGCCATCATGTTTGCCGGAGCACCCTTTCACACAGGGAAGCGAATATGCAAAGTTCTGTGGAAGAAATACTCTTTCCTTGATGACAAAAGTGTAAGTCTCTCCTCACCTTTAACAGCACAGCACTTCCACTCAGAGGGAGGAGGGACCACACGGAAAAAGGGACAGGTTTGGGGGCTGGAACCTCAGCACCATAGACAACCATATAAGAAACTCTGCTCATCTCCCTCCTCCCAGCCAGACTTTCTGAATAAAGAGACCCGTGGGTAGCCCAAATTTCACTCTCTCAGGGGCAGTGAACCCCCTTTTCTGGCCAGCTATTTGTGTGTCTCTCTTTGAGGTCAGTCTGGCCTGACCAACTGGATTTCACCCCACGGACCAGGAGGTCTCTGTTCTCAGAGGATGCCCTGGTTCTGGGCACCTCAGTCAAGTCAGTACTGGAAAGTACTGGAAAGAGGCCTGCTGCCCTCCGAGGCCTTCTGGATGAGCGCGCATCTCTGGTATGATGGGTTTCATGACCTCTGACTCACATTCTTTAAACTCTATGTTCAACCTCTCAAAAGACACAGCCAACAAAACCTTATTTTCCTTTGTAATGAAATCTGGCCAGACTAGGCTGGCCACAGCACAACACACCATTTCACTCCTGTCCTACACTTGGATCTCTTTGGCGTTATTTTAAGGAAAAAAAAAATCCCTCCTTTATGGCCTCAGCACGGGACAAGAACAGGTGCCTCTCATACCGGCCTCCCTTGAACTCAGCCTTAGGCGACAGACTTGATGGCCACGCCAGGTCCCACTCAACCACCAGCTTCTCCAAGACCAGCACCTATCCCTCCACCTGGCGACTGCACCCCACCTTCCCCTCTGACTCTTCCCTCCAACTGCACTCCCTCTCATCCACACACATTCAAAGACTTCAGGTAGGACATCCAGAGAACAACTATCACACCCCGACATCTGTGCCCTGGACAAGGCAGCTGACACAGGCGGAAACACTATCTGGGTCTATGTCTCCTCCCGCTGATGGACCTGCCCCAAACACAACTGCTCTAGATGGAATCTGCCATCACTGGACCCAACAGAATCTCCAGCCCCCACTGAACAGCCTTCACCCCACCCCTTCTGCTCCATCCCGCTCTCTTTTTCTCCTCTCCCCCTGGTCCTCCAAGGAAACCCAACAACTTCCTATTTCTTTCGGGGGGGGGGGGGGGAGGTGAGGGGATGAGGGGCAGGAACAACTTGCATCTAGAATCTAAAACTTGCAACTACAAGGTTAACACACAACATTGTTGCAACACCGTGGGCCATGTCTCCAGTCTGGGGCTTAAACTGAGACAATTACCGCCCAAGGTCAATTGTTATCCTTGTCAGCTTCTACAGGAATGGAATACTCTGTAATTCTCTATCTCAACATTTTTTTAAGCATAAAAAGAACTTTTTAAAAAAATCCAAGCAGTTATAAAGACTCTGGACAGACAAGCGCCCCCTAGTCAGCTATCATGTCTGCAGTGATGCCAGGAGACCTTTTGTCCCGGATGCAGCTGAACAGACAAGGCTCTGGTCAGGAAGTAAAGAGTAAAAAGAGACAGTGTATAGGAGACGCAGAGGCATGGAGTGTGGAGAGGCGCTCTTGGTGAGGAAGGTGGAAAGGAAAAGGGTATTTTTAGTTAAGAAGAAGGTCTGCATGTGTAAATTAAGATTCTCCTAAGGTGAAATGACTGGACTTTTCCAAAACGGAAAAGCTAAGACGAGAGTAAAACTGACACGTGTGAGCGTCAGCCACAAGGTCTGCAGCTTGGAGGTGAGGGTGAGCTGGTTGGGGCACCGAAACCCGGTGAAACCCGGTGCAGTGCAGCACGCGCACCCACGCTGAAGGCCAACCTCTGCCTCACACTAGCGTCTGGGAGATGCTGCCTGAAGCGTTGACCAAAAGCTCCTTCAAGTGACAGAGATTTTGTCTTGGCCATGAAGATTGTTTTCTGCCAAGTTTGTCAGGCTTTTGGTTACTTTGAAACTGAGTTTTAACAAAACTAGGATTTTGCTCATTTGTTTTCAAGTCATGTGTGGGAGCACAAATCTTTAATCCCAGCATTGGAGAGGCAGAGGTGAGAGGATCTGTTTATTCCAGGATAGTCTGGACTGCATAATGAGTTCCAGAACAGCCGAGACTATGTAGAGACCTTGTCTCAGAAGACAGCAACAAAAATAAGAGATGATGATGATGAAGGAGAAGAAGATGATGATGATAAACATTAGCATAAAACAAAATCAGCCACCTCCTCCCGGGAAGTCCCATCTTCCTCTTCTCAGGGAAGCCAGTGCTCCCAGAGCCCCCAGGGCCACCATTCAGATGTCTGGCTGCAGCCATATCACGTATTAAGTACCAACAACTGTTGCCTTCAAGAAATGACTAAATGGGTTTGTTTACCTCTCCAAGACAAACTTTTTCGGAGCATGCTTAAGGAGAGATGCAAGGCAGCTGCCTTCGAACACCAGTTAATGTCTGACCTTTTTCTTCAGAAGAGATCCCAGATGCTGGCATGAGGCAGTGAAATCCTGGGCCCAGGACGCTCCTGGTTTTGGAGAGGTCCAAGAGGAGTGGTCTCTATAAGGCTCACCCTCACCCTCACCCTGGCCCAGGACAAACCTTCCCAAAGCTGCCATAAAAATGTCCCCAAGACGCTGTCTCAGCATAGCTGGGCTGCCATACTCATCCTTGGGCTCAGCCCGCTCAGCCTGCACCGCCTGCTCTGTGCCCTGCCTTTGATACACATCCCTTGATTCCTTCCTCCTGGGTCTCAGGGCCCCTCCCTTCTAGAGTCTGCAGCGTAGAACCACGACAGGGAGAACTAAGAAGCAGATGTTAACGCACACGCACCCTGCTCACCAAGTCTAGGAGATCCTGGGTGGTAAAAACAAACAACATCCCAGGGTTCCACTGTCTCGGGATACGAGCCCTGGATCTGACTCCCTGCTCCCTTCAGTCTGTCAGGGACCCGGTCCTCATTCCCAGTGTCACTCAGAACAAGCAAGGCCTTCAGGATCCAGTGCCACCTCCTTGCTGCTGTGCCCTCCATCTTCTAGAAAGGGGGTGGGGACAAATCTAACAAGGAAGGGACCTCACCAGGCTGCACTCCAAACTCGGCCCTTCCAAGCCCTTCATGGTTGTGCTGTCCCTGTGCGCTATGCCACTGGGTGCCAGGGTGAGTACGGCTCCGAGTCTGACTGGGAGCACTTCACATTCACACAACCTGGGAACTGGATTTACCATAAAAATCCTTCCTCCTGCCTTTAATCCCAGCACTCAGGAGGCAGAGGCAGGCAGATCTTTGAGTTCAAGGCCAGCCTGGTCTACAGAGTGAGTTCCAGGACAGCTATGGCTACACAGAGAGACCCTGTCTCAAAAACCAACCGAACAGCCAAATAAACAAACAACCTGAAACCAACCCTCTCTCAGGACAAAAGCCTTCAGAGTTAAGTGGACGGGCAGGCCTGTCAGCTCCTTTCTTCTCAGACTGCAGCCATGCTGTAAGGCTTCTGTTCTGTGTCTGGAGGTAGGGTTGTTCTAGTCAAAGCCTAGGCAGCCTACTCCTGCACACTGCTTGGAGAGCCCTCTCTTCTTTTGGGGAGCACCAGGTGAAAGCCATCCTTAAACACATCCAGATCCTAGTGAGCAGCTGAGGTAATTTCTCTTCCTTTCTGAGCTCTAATGATAGGATTTTTGAAACTCATTTTTTAAAAAAAATGTGTTTTTAGATTTTATGTGTCTGAGCATTTTCCTAACGTTTATGTATACACACTACGTGGGTACCTGATGCTTACAGAGGTCAGGAGAGGGGCCAGATCCCTTGGGTGCTGGGAACTGAACCTGGGTCTTCTGCCAGAGCGACGGTGCTGCACTGGGAAGCCCGCTGTCCAATTCAAGCTCTGTCTTCCTACCCCCTCCAGGCACCGAGGGGCTCATTTCAAGGGATTCTTTCTGGCTTTCCCTAAGGAGACCTCTTAAACTATCTGGGTAGTCCCACCTTTACCCCAACATTTCAGGCTCCCTAGACAGAGAGAGGGTTCTTTTCCATCCCAATGGCTGGTGCGGCACGCACACGAACACACACACACACACACACACACACAGACACACCCTAATGCCCTCCATTTCCCCACAGGCCCAGTGTGATGCTGGCCTTGGACGAGGGGACACTCACCATTATTTTGCTTGTATTCTATTGTCTTAAGGTTGGGTCTGAGACTCTCAGAGCCTCCCGAGAAGGCCACATGGCTATGACACACAAGGTGACACACGGTCCTGTCCAGGGACAGCTCTTCCATGTTCACAGCTTTCCTGTTCTAACTTACAAATATTTGCAAGTCTCAGAACTGCATGATCGTAGTCTGTGCTGCCTCCCTGGTGTTCAGATGTTTCTCATCTCTTTATTCCAGCGAGAAACAAAGCAGCTGTTGCTTTGTCTAACTCGGGGGTTTCACCAGCCTCCGTGGGGCAGCTCCTAGCAGCTCTTTTAGGCGTCTGGACTCCCTCAGCTCTCAGGAACCTCTGTTTTAAGTCTGCTGTGTGTCTTTGGCCCTTGCTTACTCAACCTTATGGTAAATCAATGTCTCCCTGATTTCAGGTCTCTCAGTTCCAGATGGTGCTGCCTCAGGAACAGCAGCCACTACGTAAACACTGATGCTGCCTCCCACCGCCCAGGAGCCCCTGCTCTGGTGTCACAGCCTGACCTCTGGTCCCCTTCAACAGTAACTCCACCTCCTCTTTCCAACAAAGTTGATGTCCTGTGGTCTCATGACTCTGACATATCAGCACTGTGGGCAAGGGCCGCACTCAGCCCTGATGCAACTCCAGATGATGGCCTCCATCTTCTGTGAGCCTCATGCGTAGGGGTGTGCGGGTGATGTTCTGTGATGGCTGGTTGCCCAGGGCTGGGATCAAGCAAGACTGCTACTGTCTTTGAGCAAGACCAGAAAGAGTTAATTTTGGGTCTGGAAGAACACAATATTGGTAAAGCGCTTGCCACGGAAATTTGAGGACTCAGGTTCGCATCCCCAGCAATCACACCTGAAATCCCACATACCAGCCCACATCTGCAATCCCAGCCACAGCAGCCCACATCTGCAATCCCAGCCACAGCAGCACACATCTGTAATCCCAGCCACAGCAGCCCACATCTGCAATCCCAATACTCCCACTGCAAGATAAGCGGTGGAGTTGGGAGTCCATAGAGACTCATGGGCCAGCTAGCCTGGAGGACATGGTTGGAAAACAAACAAGATGGGCTGGAGAGATGGCTCAGCGGGTAAGAGCACTGACTGCTCTTCCAGAGGTCCTGAGTTCAAATCCCAGCAACCACATGGTGGCTCACAACCATCTGTAATGAGATCTGATGCCCTCTTCTGGTGTGTCTAAAGACAGCAACAGTGTACTTACATAAATAAAATAAATAAATCTTAAAAAACATTCTGTCTCAAGCACAATGAGAGTTGAGGACCAACAACTGTATCCTCTGACCTCTACACACAGATAGAAAAACAAAACTAAATTTTAAGATTAGAAGAACAAAGCTCAATGAGCCAGGCTGCAGTCGATCTCACAACAGCACTACAGAGAATTCTCTCTAACAAGCAGGCTCAGCCCATCAGGGTCTGACCCCTGGTAACTCATGACAACTTTGGACTCTAAGAAATAACTTACACTGTGACAAGTATCCCACAGTAGAGGAATATCCAGCTGAGCATCTGACATGAGCCCACACAAGTGTCCCTCCCTCGAGACCTAAACGACCAGGGTACCATGGTGTGAAAACACTTCCTGATGCCAAGTGCAGACAGCTCCTCTCTACTGTCTGCCTTCTATTTATTTCTGGCACCCCAAACCCCGGCAGGGTTTCTTGTAGCTCAGGATGGCCTTGTAGCCAAGGCTGGCCTTGAACTTGTAATCCTCGTCACTGCCTCCTGGGTGCTGGGATTGCAGGCCTATGCCACCATGTCTGGCTCTGGTAAACTCTTTCACAACCCACTTCCTGACGGGGTAAGGCTTGTGAAACCTGTGCTAGGGTCACTGAAGACAACTGCGGCCGAGGTGACAGGTCTGTGGGTGTGCAGAATGCGAGGCTGGAAGGATAGGTGGAACATCAACTGTGCCCAGTCATTCTGAAACAAGGCCGTCTCTGGCTCCACTGCGCAGATCAGGGAGGCAGTGGATGCTGTCTATGCCGTGCTGACGGATCAGCACACAGTGAGTGTCACATAACCACAAAACAAGCCTGGAGGTGCAGGCCTGCGTCTTGGTCAGGAATATCAGTCAAGAGCTGCCAGGGCTACATGGTGGTGTCTCCACTAAAGAGAGAAAAACGAAGGCTGGGGATGAGGCTTGGTGCGGGCTCACACCTGCAACCCTGGACTTAGGCTCAGGGACCGGATCAGTCTCTGAGTTTGTGGATAACCTGATCTACATACTGAGTTCCAGAAGAGACAAGCCTACAGAAAGAATCTATGTAAAAACAAACAAACAAACAAACAAAAACAAAACAAACAACCTGCCCCCCCCCAAAAAACAAAAAACCAAGCAAACCAGCAAGCCAAACCCTAAAGAAGACCAAAGCAAACCTTAAACCCCAGACCCTAACATCAGAATGATAGCTTGTTTTTCCCTCCCCCCAAAAACGGAGAGAACTATATTGCCTGCCAGTGTCCACTCATGCTTGCTCTTTGCAGAGTGGCCACTGTTTGACGCATGCTTTACTGATGGGTCCCTCTGACAGCTGAAACTGATCTTCCATGACATTCACACACACACACACACACACACACACACACACACACAAAGCCTAAAATGTGAGCCTCTTCTGGCCCCCTACTGTGTGTGGTACCCCCCGCTCCCCAGTCATTTCAGTGTCCTAGGGCAGCCCTCTGACCTAACAGGAGAGTGGAGGGGAGACTCCTGCAGGTTCAATCGCTCAATCTGCTCAATGGATCAATCTCATTCAACTATCTTCAAAGCAGCGGGCAGCCGCTGAATGAGATGAAGTTGGGATTAGAGCGCCACCTCGTGGCAGAACTGGCAGGTGCCGGGAAAACGGTCTGAAAGACCAGGGGTTGGGAGAAGTGTGGAGGGATGGTTTCCTCTTTGGACCATTGCAACCTCTCAACTGTGACATGCAGACAAGTTCCCGAAACTCCCCAGGGAGGCCTCACTTTCGCCACGGTGTGTTAAATGTTTCACATGTTTCTCAGAATTCTATACGACAGTGGCGGTGCCTATTCCACCATTAGGAGATCCTCAGCCAAGTTAACTGAACCGCGGAACTTATCATTACGTAGCAAAGCTGCAGCCAGTCCGTGGCTCATGTGTTATTACAACCTCCGTTTCGGAGGCGAACAAGCTCCCGAGGTAAGGGTGCAGGCCTCAGGATCCGTAAGCGGCAACCCTAGGCACCACACTGCTACCACCCAGGAGCTGCCTCTTAAACTGTAGCCGGCTGCTGAACTCTATCTAGGTACACATCTCCTGAAAGCATACCTAAGAATACTTTAAGTGCTATAACAACCTTGGGTGAACTGAACGGCTATAAGCTCTTAGAGTAAACTGGTCTCTGGTCCAGCCATAAATTCCTGTACAGTGTGACTCTGAGCTGAAGGTTAACTGCCTGACCATCTAACCGCTACCTCTCTGCTTCTGTAAGCAAAGCTTGCTTGCTGCAGCTGTCCAGAGCTGCCTTTCTGTATACGCCACAATTGCATTTTTTTTGCTCTTAAAACCTCAAACTGGAAGTGAGGCTGCTTCCGGCTTGCTACTCTGCTTGGAACAGCCCTACTGGTGGTATATAAAGATTCCACAGGACGTATTCAGGAGTCTGGGGACTTCTTCTCTTCAGGTATCCCATAATAAACTCAGCCAGGCAGCTGCAGCCTTCCTCTCTTTAAGCTTAAAGAAAATCAACTACGCAGGCCCATCTTATTTGTGTTAGAGGATTTTGGGTTTGGTTTTGGTTTTGATCAAGGAGAGGCCAAGCTGGAGATGAGTGAGTGAGCAGGGTTGTTGATCTGTGGGCAGAAGGCCGTCCGTCTCTTAACAGACGGGCCTCTCCTCCAGTTCTAGTCTGGAAGCTGCTCTCCAGGGAATTGCTTCTGCTGTCACTGCAAAGGCAACACCTACGCTGTTTCCAGAACTGTGGGATTTGGCAAAACTGATCTAGAAGTATGCCATCTGGGGCTAGGTCAAGAGGCTGGGGGAGCAGGGGCAGGAGAGTGCAGGGTTCTGGTAGGAAACCCCTGAGTGTTAACCTCAGCGGGATAAAACTAGTCACACCATAGCCGCCATGTAGGTTAGGTGAGATCTGCTTGATGGCTTTTTTTTCCTTCACTTTTTGAGACTCTTAGGCCCTGCCCAGACTGGCCTTGAGGTGTTCCCGAGGGCTGGGATTACAGGAGTGTGTTGTGAACTTCCTGTCTTTCTAGGCGGGGAGGCTGTTTCTGGGCTGGCTATCTGCCAGTAAGTAACACAAATGAACTAGAAAGAGGCTGTCTGCACTGTGGAGCCACTACCGATGCTGACTGGAGATGTTTTGTTGACGTCTCTCTACCGTGGCTCCGGCTAGCTTGGATGTAGAGCAGACTGGCCTTGAGTTTGCAGAGCCCGGACTGCCTCCGCCTCCAGACCGCACCACCAGCTTAAGTAGGATTTTTGTTACAGAATTTTGGTGAGAATGAAGAAAACTGGTCTGGCGCCTGGTATGTGTCAAGGGACATGAGTCCATCCCTAACACACAGCAGCAGATCTCCGGCATAACACCAAGTAAAAGTTTCAAGTCCTCTGGCCGGCCCAGCTGATCATGTGACAAAGCATGGATACTTTGTAAGGTGTTTGTGGCATTATTACAAGGTTGCCATTGTTTTGATTATGCAAGGAGAGAAGCAAAATTAAGGGGGTGGGGGTGGGGTGAGTGGAGCTGGGATCTGACCTGAGCAGTCAACTGCAAGGTAAAAAACCATCAAAGAAACAAAGTAGTCACTGAGCTGAAAGCTAGGAAATGTAAAGAAAGAGTTGCGAGCTATGCGGCTGGGTGTGGGAGACACATGCCTACAACCTCAGCACTTGGGATGCAGAGGCCAGCCTGAGAGACTCGGTAAGACCCTGACTCAAAAACAAAAACAATCGGGCTGGTGAGATGGCTCAGTGGGTAAGAGCACTGACTGCCCTTCTGAAGGTCCTGAGTTCAAATCCCAGCAACCACATGGTGGCTCACAACCATCTGTCGTGAGATCTGACGCCCACTTCTGGCACGTCTGAAGTCAGCTACAGTGTACTTATTTATAATAATAAATATGGGCAGGAGAGAGTGCGGTTGCCCTAAAATTCAATTCCGAACAACCAGATGAAGACTCACAACTATCCGTACTGCTACAGTGTGTACTCATATACATAAAATAAATAAATCTTCAAACAAACAAACAATCACACCATGCTAGCACACACCCCTTAGTTGATTGGGCGATGTTAGGATAAGCTTTTCTGTTACTAGAGAGATATGGCCACATCCCAACCAGGGATCTTCAACAGTTCCCAAGGACCAAAGAACTAACTTATTTCCCAACTATTTTGTTGTATGATACAGGGTCTCTCTGTAGTCTTGGAGCTCACTGTGTAGGCTACATACTTAGAGAGATTCTCCTGCCTCTGCTTGCCCAGAGTCAAAAGACCTGCGCCACCACACCAGGCCTTTATTTCCCACGCATTCTTTCAGTTCAGATCTGGCCAGCTTCTCAAGACCAGTTCCCACGGACCCACTCACCATCAGGGCCCTGGCGGGCAGCAGCGTGCAGCGCCGTGTCGCCATGGCGGTCCTGGTGGGCAGGGTCAGCGCCGAGACGCAGCAGCAGGCACAGGGCAGGGGCATCGTGGCGGGCGCAGGCCCTGTGGAGAGGCGGGGGCTGCCCAGCGTCCACATCAAGCCCGGGATGTCGCTGGAGGAGAGCCTGGGCTCGCACCAGCCGTCCTGCAGACAAGTACCGCCGGAAGCGTCGCTCTCGGCGGTGCCGGCGGGAAGCGGAGGCCATGGAACAACTCTGGGGCTGAGGAAGAAGTGGGAAATGGCAGCGGTGAGGTCCCAGCTCCGCTCTTCCCCGTTTCTCCCTTTACCTCCTATTTCCTCCCCCTTGCATCTCCAGCAAGAGATAAGGCCTATTCTAAACTCTCATCCCTTAGCAGATGGCAAGTTTGGGGCGGAGGGTGGGGATGGGGTTGGAGTTGGGGGCTGGTGGGGAGGGGGGAATCACAGAGTTAATTTTTGATGTAATTTTTGAGAAAATGATACATAGTTGTTTTAAGGTTCCAGAGCCCAAGAAAAAAGTTAATTCTGAACTTTGGAGGGAAACAACAACAACAACAACAAAAATCAAGTAAGGCCAGATGGGGGCAATTTTCATTAGCCACAAATCTGGAGAAAAGTCACAAATTCAAAGAGCGATCTAGAAATGGAATATAATGTACCCGACAGACAGACGTAGAGGCTTCTTCCTCTGGGGCCTGGGGGGAGGGGTTACTCATCAGACCTGCTCCCCGCCCCCCCAAGGACCCTCAGAGACGGAGGCCGGAGGCCTGGGCTTAAGACGCTCGGAGAAGGGAGGTGGGGAGGGAGGAGGCGCGCCAGGATGCAGGAAATGGCGCAAGCACACGCGCAAGTTTCGGGCGGAAATGAACTGTGTGTTCCATCCCGGAAATCGTACCGAACGCTCGGACTGGGTGACTTGTGATTAGGTCTCCGGAGGGGAAATAAGACAATTTGCGACATAGGGTCCTCCTGCAAGCGGAAGATGAGAGGCGAGCTTTCGAAGGGAGGCAGAGGCAGAGGCAGGCCTGGTCTATAGGGCGAGCTGCAGCGACAGCCAGGACTACAGAGAGAATCCCTGTCTCGAAACACACACACACAATCTCACACACACACACATAATCACACACACACCACACAACCACAATGAGGCCAAGTATATGGGTAGATCAAAAAAGAAAAACACATGGTTAGACACTAACAAGGCAAACGTAGGACAGAGCAGGGAGATGTGTGCAGACGTTCAGATTTGGGGGGAAAGTCTGAAGAGAAGATGGAGGCTGAAAAGAGGGGGTAAGGGCGGAGGGAGGCGTGGAGACACAGTTGGGAGTGTAAGTGAAACCCAGCGTACTGTGTCCAAGCGCATCCTTACCTTCCCACACCATTCTCATCGCCTTTGTGTCTCCTTCGAGACCACCAACCAAGATCTCCTCACACCCAAACACTCTGCCCTCCGCTTCCCCCAGACCCATCTCTGTGGACCCTGGTGACACGGAGAGGCCCTGCACCTGCTGCAGTAGTCAGCACAGGGCTGGTCTCTGCTGCCCTCGGGCGGCCGTTTCGGGTACTACCTCAGTGAGGTTCGAGAGGAGGACCAGTCATCAGTGTGAGGATGACAGACACCCACCCGGTGCAGGAGACTGAGTGAAAACGGGAGCGCTAAGACCCAGTGGGAGTGGAGGACCGCATCAAGGGCCCGGAGGAGTAGGCGCTGGAGGGTGGGAGCCGTCTGGTACCTCGGTCGCCTTCGGAACAGCATCCTCTCTAGTGATAAAAATGGCCAGTCAGACCCAGGGTATCCAGCAGCTCCTCCAGGCTGAGAAGCGGGCAGCGGAGAAGGTGGCCGATGCCAGGAAGAGTGAGCCCCCCTTTCCTCTCTTAGGAATATGGAAGGAGAATTTAGGAATAGGGGATAGCGGGCATTTGAGTCCTTAGGAAAAAAAAGCCCAAGGACAATGAGGACAGATGGGGGACTGAGGCTATTAGGGTAGAAGAAACGGGTGGGTTTTACAGTCTAGCATTTGGTTGGTTGACAGGAAACTGGATAACTTTCTAGAGGGCACTGATCCCACTAACGCACCTGGTTGTGTGTGTGTGTGTGTGTACACTCACTGTCCTTCTGCCTCTAGGGAAGGCCCGGCGACTGAAGCAGGCGAAGGAGGAGGCTCAAATGGAGGTGGAGCAATACCGCAGGGAGCGGGAACAGGAGTTTCAGAGCAAGCAGCAGGCGGTGAGTTGAGGGGGACAGGGATGGCCCCACCCAGGTGCAAATCGGTGGGTGCCTCTTGCCAGGTGTATACAGGTGACTAAGAAATTAGGGTGTCTGAGAGCTGAAGAGGCCCTGACAAGGACCACACATTGGTAAAGCTTTGACGGGATCTGTAAGGTCTGAGGGTTTTAAAGGGTACATGAGACTTGTGGGGCAGCCTTCACAGTCTGTATGGTGGGGACAGTTTTATGGTCAGTCTCAGAAGTAAGGATTGTGCCCACCTGCTTGGTATCTACATGTTTTTGTGGGGTGGGAATAGTTTCGAAAAGGCTTCCCAGGCCTTCCTCTGAACCTTTCCTCCTACATGCTGGGACCCTCCTTTCTCTGTGTCTGCTTTTTTCTTTCTCTCCTCCGCCCCCATCCCCCAGGCCATGGGCTCTCAGGGGAACCTGTCTGCTGAAGTGGAGCAGGCCACAAGACGGCAGGTTCAGGGCATGCAGAGTTCCCAGCAGAGGAATCGGGAGCGCGTCCTGGCTCAGCTTCTCGGCATGGTCTGTGAAGTCAGGCCCCAGGTCCACCCCAACTATCGGGTTACTGTCTAGAACCATCGCTCAGGGACACATCCCTAGAGTGACTCCTTCTGTCAGCTCCGTCCACAGAGAAATATCCCAACTCAAAACCACTTGTGTCGCATGCGCAGAGCCTTGGGTTCAATCCATAATATCATCCCCCCCACCCACCAAATCGCTTCACATAATAACCTGTTGCTGGAGGGGAGGCTTCTATGTGACAGGATCCAATATTCCCCCCTGAGACTTACAAGTAGCCTGTTCAAACCCGACAAACCCGAATCTCTCTGTTCCATGACACCCACTGGAAGTTTACTAATGAATGCCCACGTCATCCCCACCGGACCCCTCTGTGAAATATATGTCCTGGTGACAGTTATGAAAGCACCCTGACTTCAGAGCAGGGGAACCTCTGTTCCTCTCCCACCCCTGGTCCTTGCTGGTTACACAACTGGGACAACTATTTAACCTGGAAGCCTCAGTGTCCTCATCTTTGTGACTGGAATGACAGCAACAACGCTCACTTTGTAAGGTGGCTGCTGTGAATTATCTGTGAGAATTCAGCATAGTTCCAGATGACGGAGTGCCTGTATCATGACCGCACTCTGCGTGCCTGCCAGAATTCTAACCCCCTCTCCTGACTTTTTTATTCCTTGTGTTCCAGCTTTGTTCAGCCACTGTGACACTAGTAACCCTCTAAAGAATTTGTTTCTCTGGCTCTCCCTTGGCACATCATGCCCCCGAACAGTTAAATGATAATGTTATTTAGCCCCTCTGTCCGAGTCCCAAATATATATCAAATCTCTTAGCACCTCTCTGTTTCTCCTGAGCTGGTCTTTCTCATGGTTGGCCCCCCTCTTTCTCTGTTTTCCCAAATCTTGCTGCTTCCGGGAGCTGAAGATATCTATGACATTCACATGCATGCATTCCTTTGTGTGCCCTCAGCACCTTGCCTCCTTGTGTAACAGCGGAGTGTCAATAAAATACTGGTGGATGAGTCAATTGTTGGTGAAAGCAGCCTCCTTTTTGCCTTGCCGTTGCTCACTTTGGTTCGCTGTCCTCAGAGTTATGCATTTATATAGTTTCCAAAACACTGCAAAGGGCTGTCCTGGAAGCTTTATGGAGAAACAAAAGGACACAGTACTGTGTCCCCTCTTGAACAGAGAGTTGCATAGATAGTTGTAAGGGAAATGTTGGCAGAGCAGCACTCTGTCTCTTTCCTGGTTTTACACTGCTCATCAGCACCAGAGACAGAGACAGACAGACAGGCAGGCAGGCAGACAGACAGACAGACAGACAGACAGACACACACACACACACACACACACACACACACACACACACGAGAGAGAGAGAGAGAGAGAGAGAGAGAGAGAGAGACAGAGAGACAGAGACTTACTATCTTACTAAGTATCTCTGACTACCCTGGAATTTGCTAGGCCAGGCTAGCTTTGAACTCACAAGAGATCCACATGCCTCTGCCTCTTGAGTACTGGAATTAAAGACGTGCACCACCACGCCTGGCTTGACATTATGTTTGGGTATTGGCTCTCATTATGTATCTGATGATAAAGGTCGTTGTATCCCCAGAGCCTAGATAGCACTTGGCACACACTTGGCAGTTGAGGAATACTTTGGAATAAAAAGATGCTGGGGTGGGGAAGGAGGAAGTTGGGGTGGTGGTGGTAGGGGGTGAGGGGGTGGGACACTGCTGGTCTCTGACCCCCATTCCTTTATCAGTTCTCTTCACTGCTCATTTCACCCTGAACTTGAATCAATGAGGTAATTCATAGTCTTATATGACTTTTCTGTAGAGAGACATTAAAAAAAAAACTATAAGCCAGGTGTGGTGGCGCATGCCTTTAATCCCAGCACTTGGGAGGCAGAGGCAGGTGGATTTCTGAGTTCAAGGCCAGCCTGGTCTACAGAGTGAATTCCAGGACAGCCAGGGCTACACAGAGAAGCCCTGTCTCAGGAAAAAAAAAAAAAAATCTATGCCAAATAAGGCAGTCATGAAACACCAAAGATATCTCACCACCCAAGTCTCACTTGGCAGACCAAAGAGCTCGCTGGAGTTATTGGCAGTATGGTGGGTGATAGGTTACTTATAGGAGTGAGACTGGAGTAGCTTCCCATCAGAAAGTCGCCCACCAGCGTGACTTGTATGCAGACCAAAGAGTCCTGCCACCAGGAGCTGTTTATTGGTGACACAATCTGGGAGAAGTGTTCCGTGTCTTGCAACTTTTTTTCTGAATTTCCTGAGCCTTCTCCACTCTCATCAGGAGGAAATGTTTCGGGGGAAATAGCTATACAAAAGCAAGGAGATTTTTGAAGAGGAGGGACACATGTGATAGGAAATTGGGGTGCTTACACCCTGGTGTTTCCCTGCTAGCTGTATTGCCTTGGCCACCTTGTTTTATTTCTCTATTTTCATATGTTTACAGGAAGAGTGGAGCGGGGCATGGGTCTGCATTCAAATCCTCCAGCAGGAGAATTGAGAGCTTGAGGCCAGTCTATATAACTGCTCAAACTCAGTAACAGAGAAAGGAAGAAAAAAATGGCAAGACAGATGAGGGGCACTCACCTTGCTGTGGCCCCAGTGGCCCAGGTTTTAAGCATTGTTAAAATCACAGCCAGCTGTTAAGACAATCCCTTCCTGCCCTGGCTACCTTAACGAGGACTGTCAGCATGGCCATTTTGAATCTTCTATAAAGTCTTTGAGGAAACCACACAGCTAATGGCTCAGCCAGGATTGTTTCTGTCCTCTCTCTCCTCCCCCAGTGGAGGGTGGAACTTCCCATAGTCCAGTAGCAGGAAGATGTGTTATCACTGATGCCAAAGGGACAATATTATGATTGGTGCAAACACAAGTCTTCATTTGCACGAGTTTGCTGTTTGCTGTGTTTGGTGCAAACACCCTTTGCTGGCTGTAAAGCAGAAAGTTTGGCTCACTTGGGTCAGCTGGGACAAACCTTACTATGCTACCCTCCACAATGTCACATTAGGTCCAGTAACAGGAAGACAGTGGCTAAGAGCCCGCCAACTAGGTCACTAGGAGAGTTCCTGGAAACGCTTCAAAGCTAAAGGCCCAGGTACCGCACTTTCTGGAGCTACAGTTCGTAATAAGTTACCAGGGCCGAGGAATTCCCACTCCTCTCTGATTTATACAAAACCCGCCGGCCTGCTGCTTAGGGCTGCCAAATGCGGAGGGATCAAAAGCTACCAAGCCCCAGCCCAGAGAGCTTATGCGTTGAGCAGGACACAGCCAGCTGGTTGGCAACACTGATACTTAGTGTTACTTTGTATTAATATTAAGTGTCCTTAATAGGGAAAGCCCGAGCTTGTGTTTATGTAGCAAGGCAACAGGACAACACTTCTGCTATATGTAACATCTCAAAGGGAATACCACATGGGGGGAGGGGGATGTCCAGGCTGAATAATGGAACTGAGATTATTCTGCTGCTCTAGTTAGCAAGAATTATGGAAAGGTGCATAACCTCAAACCCCACCATTTATTTAGCACCTAGACAGAATGTAAGCCTCCATCTTTCGATATAATTTTGGGTAAATCCTGCCTATTCTCTGCACGACTGTAATGGGCGTGGTCACGTGTCCCCCTCCCCTCCAGCAGAGGCCCGAGTTAGCCGCTCTCGGGTCACCTTGACTACGAGGCTAAGGACCCCGTGAGAAACGCTTCTCATTCGATCGCGGAGTCCTCCATGCCCACAGAGAGGTGCCCAGGGAGAAGCCTGGCGTGGCAAACAAAACTAAAGTAGAGCCGACCGTCGGAGGGTGTTGCATAAGCGTAGAAGAACAAAATGGAGAGCTCTGCGGGGGAAGACGTGAGTTTCCTGTCGCGCTCTTGCTACTGGCGACCGGAGGAGGCGTCGTCTGAAGCTTCATTTCAAGTGGGCGTTCTGCAAAGCCAGCCGCGGAGCGCGCGCGGCGAAAGCCTGCTTCCGGCTCCTTGCGCGTGCGCCCTGGCGGCCGGGAAGGCGGGAGGCCGGGGCGAGCCTGGAACCGGAAGTGAAGGCAGCTTCCCGCCTCCGTCCCCGTTGCTGCCGCCATACACGCTCGCAGTGCTTAGGTAAGCTTTGGCCCTGTGCACCATCCACCGCCATCTGCTTCTCCCGCGGCTCGCCCCGCCGCGCGGGTCCCTGATACCCGGTGCCGGGCCGGCGCCGTGGCCGCCGGCGCGCAGGCGGGCGTCCAGTTCTGTTGTCTTCACCCCTTTCTGAGAGCAGATCTTGGCGGGGAGCTGGGAGACAAGGGGGGAACGATCCAAAATGGTGGCCTCGGCCGCCATTGTGTCTCCGCGCTTCCTGGGTGTTCCAGTGGGTCCTCTGCCCACCCGGGGCCGCGGCGGCCGGAGGCGGCGCCAGGAGGAGGGCGGGGCCCCTCGCATCTCCCCTCCGGGCCTTTTCTTGCTCGCCCAGGGATGGGAAGATCTCGCTCCGGGGCCCGTCCAGCCCTTTGACCCCGCTTTCGCTGCCTTATTTGGAGCTCTCTGTGAATGGCTGCCTCTGTGCGTGGCCGATGGTGTCGCGCACTTCTGGGGAAGCTTTTCCGAGAGCACTGCAAGGCGTTCCTTTCTAAGGCCACCCGGCTCACACTCTTAATCCTGCATCGTTCTCAGCTGTGACCTTAATTCCTTAGTGCGACTTTTAAAATTAACTTTGGCAGCGCTGAGCCGAACCTTGCGGCCTCTCGCGTTACTAAGCAAGCACTGCCATTGAACTGCACACACCCATCTTTTTCAAAACAAAAAAATTTTTTTTTTCTTGAAATGGAGCCATTCATACACTTCCCACCCTCCGCCCCGCACCACCCTCCTTCCTGCTTCTGTTCCCCGGTCCAGGTGTGCGCCGCTGGGACGGCCACTCGGGGGTTTCTGAGCAAGAGAATAGCGGCAGCCACATGATGTTTGCATTTGGGAAGTGAGCGCTCTGCGCAGTGCTGACCCTTATCTATCACCCTTGACTGATGGCTGACGTTGGGGATCACCACCGTGAGGTGGCAGGAGAAAGCGCAGTCTCTGTCTTCCCTTGTCCTTTGTGTCTCAACCCTCGTGTGAGTCGTTAGTCACGCTCATTTTACTGCGGTCTCCCAGTTGGCTCCTGCCTGTCGAAGTGTGTGTTACAAAGTCTGGTTAGCGGTGGAGCCCACTCTGTCTCTCCCGTCTGGTGTTCCCGTTTCTTATGTCATGAGTCTCTTTGTTAACTCTTCTTTCGGGACAAAGGTTTCACAGTTTAGGGAAGAATAGGACGGGTGTAGGGATCGACGAGAAGTGACGAGTCCATTCGTGACTGATGAGTTTTTCCGGTTTTTTTGTTGTCCCCTCTCCCAGCTCTTCTGTCGGAAACTGGTGTCTTTCCCCTTGCTGTTCTTCAACCCCTCTCTTTGGCCCTTGCTTCCTCACCTGCTCTGGGACACCTAACTCAAGAGACCTCCCTTCTCCCCCTGCCGGCCCAATTATGGCAGAGAACGATGTGGACAATGAGCTCTTGGACTACGAAGACGACGAGGTGGAGACAGCCGCTGGGGCAGATGGGACCGAGGCTCCCGCCAAGAAAGACGTCAAGGGCTCCTACGTCTCCATCCACAGCTCCGGCTTCCGAGATTTTCTACTCAAGCCAGAGCTGCTCCGGGCCATCGTTGACTGTGGCTTTGAGCATCCATCAGAGGGTACATTTTATTGTTGGGTGTAGAGACCTTATTTAGCACCTCTGGTGCAAGAAAAGGGAGGTTCAAGTCTAGGGTCATAGGATTTGAATTTATTTGGGATAGGCCAAGCTCTGAGAATGTACCCAAGACGGCAGCTGTAGAAGAGGCTTTTGTTCTCCGTTAAACAGAGGGCTGCCATTTGTTCTGTGCCTGGCTTTTTTGCTTGGTTTTTGTCTTTCTGACTGTTCGGACTCCCAGAGAGGGCCTGGTTGGACCTTTAGTTCCCTTCTTTTGGGCCAGGCCAAGTGTCGTTTCCGGAAACCTTAACGATCAGGATGCTGGCTTCTGTGGCTTCTGGGTCAGGTACCAAGTCCTTCATTTTGTTCAAGGTTGCAGGGTTACATGACCCAAAAGCACAGCAACCTATGTAGGAGAAATGGCCTGTGGCAGTCGAATTCATAGATTGTTGCGGTGTAAGAAAAGTAAGTTTAGCCAGGAACGTGGAAGGTGAGCTGTTGGTAGCTTCACGAGGGTTCTTTCTTAGCGGAACTGGGGAGCTGGGGTAGGAGGGTTTGACTTGAGTGTAAGAGTGATGAGGGTCAGGGAAAGGATGGGGTCTGAAAGGTGACAAGGTGACATATGATGAGTCGGCTGGGGAGAAAGGGGTTTGGCACGGTGCAAAAATGTCTCTCCTTTCTCCTCCTAGTCCAGCATGAGTGCATCCCGCAGGCCATTCTGGGGATGGATGTCCTGTGCCAGGCCAAGTCAGGCATGGGAAAAACAGCAGTGTTTGTCCTGGCCACACTGCAGCAGCTGGAGCCCGTTACTGGGCAGGTATGTTGGGGGCAGTGCTGGAGAGGGTGTGGAGATTGAATCACCAGGAGGCCGTTTCTGGCTCCATGTGTTCTCAGCTGGTGTCCTCTGCAGTTCAAGGGGAATGTTCGCCAACATCACTGACAAGTTGCTGGATGCTCTTGTGACGAGGGGCTGACTTTACTGTGTCTGTCTCCATTTGCTCCCTCAAAGGTGTCTGTGCTGGTGATGTGTCACACTAGGGAGCTGGCTTTTCAGATCAGCAAGGAATATGAGCGCTTCTCTAAGTACATGCCGAATGTCAAGGTAAGGGGGGAAAGAAACCTGGGACAGGAGGCTGTGGGGAGACAGGCACTGGGAGGGAGGTTGGCTGTCCTCGGGCATCCCTGTGCTGTCAGTGGTGTGGTCACATGAGAGACTTCAGTTAGTGCCACACCCTTCTGTGGCTGCCCTTCCAGGTTCCATACTGTGAATACACCTGTGTGTTCCTGAGAGTTCGTAGCTTTAGGTGATACCACCGCAACACTTTGTGGTTAGTTGGTTTTGGTATTGCAGATTCCATTCCAGAGCCTTGAGCTACTATGTGTGGGACTGAGCCACCCCTGGGTCCTTTGTTTTTATGTTCACGACTGTCTCTTAACCACCACGTTGTCCTGGTAGGCCTTGAACTCACCTTAGTCTAGAGATAGGAGGCCTTGAACCTGAGGCTCCTGCCACAGGTTCCTGAGTAGTTGGGGCAGGCCTTTGCCACCTGGCTTGGCCAGAGCCTCTGTTCTGTTCTCCTGAATTGCTTGGTAGATTGTTTGAGAGTTGGGTTGTATGTGGCAAGAGGAAGCTAGATGCTCTTAAAACAGCCCTGGTGTGGACTTTAACTCTAGAGTGGTTAAAGCTTTCCGGGGGTCATAACAAGTGGCCTGTGTCCTCTGTGAAGGAACGTGGTGTGGCCTCACAGTTGGCATCCTTTGGAACTTTTGAGATTATATATTTCCATGCTTGGGTGAGTGGCCTGCTGGGTTTGAAAGGCCTTGTAAGCTGGCCCTGTGAGTAGAGAGATGTGTGCAGACTTCCTATTCTGGTTAGGGTGGGGAAAGAGCAGCTTGGATCAGTCTGGGCTGACCTTTGAGTCAAATCCACCTTCCTCTGCCTCTACTGGGATTAAAGGCGAGCATCTCCACAACCGCCCAGCATGACAGATTTAAAAGGGGGAATTCTAGAAGAAGAAAAGGAAAGGCAGTATGTGCAAAATGCTAAAGGAGGCCAGAGATCTTGTGATCTCTGAGGTTTCCATTGCTCGGCATAACCAAGCATTAGACATTGTTTTCCTAACCTGTCTGTGTGCAAGCTTACTGGCCTCTGAAACATTTTAGCGTATTTATATATCTTTTTCCTAGGATTTTGAAAATAGTTTGTAATCTGGAGGCATTGTCTATGTCTGTGTGCCTGTGCCTCTGGCTGTATGTCATTATACCTTGCCAAAAAACTAATAGACTTTCAGTTCCTTGGCTGACCGGTCCCTTGTGGTGGATTTAATAGTTGGGAACTGAAGCTGGATCAGTGGCTCATTCCTGTATTCCCATGGCCTGGGAGGTTGAGGTGGGCGTTTGCTGGAGTTGAAGGCTGCCCGGGGCTAAGGTCTCAAAACAAAGAGGGAGGGTGGCAAAGCTGCAGTCCTTCTCTGCAGGACCCACAGCACCCTTGTGCTACTCAAAATGCTCTGAGAGTTGGGATCAAGTCTGAGGTTGGGTTTGGTGTAGGAGCCTGCAGATTAGCTGGTTAGGTCCCCCCCCCCATCATAAAATCAGAATCATCTGTACTTCTCCTTGGCTGTGCAGCACAGTGTCCTCTAGGGGGCTGTCTAGTCCCTCCCTTAGTTTTAGCTCGCTTTTCCCTCAGTATTTGTAACTATGTCTGAAAGCTTAACTGATACCAGTAAACCATCGTGAACAGGAGTGGAGTGCTCCTGTGTGCATGTGTTAGCCATTGTGGTTCAGGATTGAGAAGAGGAAGAGGTTTACTGTAGAGTAAGCGTCCTGGTTATTTCTTTCCCCTTGAAATTGGACAAGTCCACGTGTCACAGCTCACACATCCAGCACTCACCTGGTGTCACAGCTCACACACTCACCTAGTGGGTTGCACATGGTGTGACTTTTATCTCAGGCACCGAGGAAGCAAAGGCTCCAGGCCAGGGAGACTGTCTGACAGTTCAGTTAGGAAAGCTTGCTTGTGGTTTGATCGTTGGGTGGCGCCTCACACTTGCTGGTGGCTTCTTGCTTTCTTCATCTGTGTAAGGAAGCTGTGACTTTGGAGTCACACGTGCCTCGTTGTGTAGATCAGCTAGGGCTGTGCAGAGCGATCCTGTCGTGGAGTTTGAGTGGAGGCGGAGAAGCTGAGTGTTCATCCCTTCCTCCATCCCCCTTGGCCCCCTGGTGCTGAGGGGGTCGCTTTGTTTCTTATGGGAGGCACAGGAGCCACTGCAGGCCTGAAAGCTAAGAGTTGGTTTACAGTCAACCACAGAATGGACACACTGGTATTGGCAAGATGGCCCACTGCCTTTAATCTGTACTTGGTGCCAGACAGGCTGATCTACAAAGTGAGTTCTAGGCCAACCAGGGCTATACAGTGAGGCCTCTCAAACCAAAGGGATGGGGGAGAATTCTGGGAGACTGGAACATTGTCCTTTCTCGTGGTTGACAGGTGGCAGTGTTTTTTGGCGGTCTGTCTATCAAGAAGGACGAAGAGGTGCTGAAGAAGAACTGCCCACACATCGTCGTGGGGACTCCTGGCCGAATTCTAGCCCTGGCTCGAAATAAGAGCCTGAACCTCAAACACATTAAACACTTTATTTTGGACGAGTGTGACAAGATGCTTGAACAGCTCGGTGAGTGGCGGTGCCCAGGCCGCAGCTCAGGTGGTTTGGGGAGCAGCCCTTTGAGCCAAATGATGTATGTTTGACATAGGAGCACTTGTGTGCAAGGACGACCCTTATCTATCACCCATGACTGATGGCTCTGGGCCTCCTTCTCTTCCCCTGGTGCTGTACAGTGATGCGGTGTGCTCAGCCCTGCGCTCCTTCCTGTAGCAGGGAACTGAATGTGCTGACGCTACAAGTCCTCACCACCACCCTCTCCTTAGGGATGGACCATGTACTGGGTGTTACACAAGAGCAGCAGGTGCCTGCCCTTGTATCCCAGTATAGCATGCGTGATAAGGATGAAATTTCATTAAGAGTTTCTTTGGGGAGTGCTAGAGAAATGGCTCGTTAGTTAAGAGCACTTGGCTGCTCTTGCAGAAGACCTCGTTTCATTCCCAGCATCCATATGAAAGCATATAACCACTATACATAGCTCCGGTTTCCAGGGGTGCCTGAAACCCTCCTTTGGCTTTTTTGAGCACTAGGTGCATTCGTGTTGCTTAGATGTACATGGAATGAATATAAATAATAACATAACGGAGCTCCGGGTGCTAGTTTTGGCACATGCCTTTAATCCAAGCACTTCAAGAGTCTAAGGCAGGCGAGTCTCTGAGTTGGAGGCCCATCTGGTCTAGAGTCAGTTCAAGGATATCCAGGACTACACAGAGAAATTCTTGAAAAAAAGGCTTAACCTGCCTTTAATCCCAAGGGCTACATATCGAGCTCTTATCTTTAAAAGAGGTGGGGGAGAGAATTGATTCTGTTGAGTTGGGAGAGTAGAAAAGAGTGTAGCTCTAGAGAAAAGTCTTTACAAATGGCCTTTGACTGTCTCAAGATGGCACTCTGGTGGCATTAGATCGGCTGTATATGTCTCATGGAACAGGGTATGTGAGGCGAGAGGTGAAGGTGGAAGGCACAGTGGACTGGTGTAGAGATTAAGTTCTGAGATGGGCGTAGGGAGAGCAGCAGGAAAGGGCCTTCAGCGGTATTTTCTTGGAGACTGTATGTATGTATGTATGTATAGGTCTTCTTGTGTAGAACTAGTTGGACTGGAAATTATGTTAGAAACCAGGCTGGCCTCAAACTCAGATTTGCTTACCTCTACCTCCTGAGTTCTGGGATTACAAATGTAAGTTGTTTTTTTTTTTTTTTTTTGAGTCAGGGTTTCTCTGTATAGCCCTGACTGTCCTGGAACTCACTTTGTAGACCAGGCTGGCCTCGAACTCAGAAATCCGCCTGCCCCTGCCTCCCGAGTGCTGGGATCAAAGGCGTGCACCACCATGCCCGGCAAGTTTATTATTTTTAAGTGTGTATGTGTGCATGCATGCTTGTGCCCATAGAGGACAGAGGAGTGAACCGCCCTGGAGCTAAGTTACAGGCAATCGTGGGAACTGGGAAGCTAATGTGGATCTCTGTAAGAGCAGCAAGTGCCCGTGGCTGCTGGACCGTTGTCCAGCCTCATACTCCATATTTAAGGGCTTCTGTCCCCTGAGCCTCTCGTGAACTTTTTCCCCACTTTGTAGATTCGGTCATATTTCTTGTCAAAACAAGAGTGGAACTTGACCCCAAGTCTTTTTCTAAGCACATTCTTTATTCCATGCTGTTACTAGTATACACAGCTCCTGGGCCTCCTAAGTGCTGGGATTACAGGCATGTGCCACGAAGCCTGACTCGTTCCTGAGATCATGGAACCGCCACATCTCTGCAGTGGCTCCCCTCAGAGTTTCATTGGCCTCACCAGACTTATGTCACAGACTCACTTCTTCTGTGTGTGTGTGGTTTTTTTCTCCCCTGCAGACATGCGTCGGGATGTCCAGGAAATTTTTCGCATGACCCCCCATGAGAAGCAGGTCATGATGTTCAGTGCTACCTTGAGCAAAGAGATCCGCCCAGTCTGCCGCAAGTTCATGCAAGATGTAAATACCCTTCTACCTTCTCTCCCTCCACTCCCCGCCCGCTGCCTTCTCCCCCTCCTCGCCCTCTTCCTCCAGACTCCCTTGTCCTTCAAGCACCAAGAAGGGAGCTTGTGCCCGTCTGGGAGCAACAACTCCTTGAAGAAAAACACAGAGGCAGAGACAGTTAGCGATAGGGTCTGCGCGTGCCAGGGAAACTCCGGAAGACTTGGTCGGGTTAACGTGAGAGCGGGTAGTGTTTGACATTTTTTAATCACGACATTTTGAACCTCTTCTCCCTTTGGGGGTAGGGCAAAATTTTGTGCCCTACCACCCTCCCATCGTCTCCTACACACCCCCTTCAGCCACGCAGCCTCCGGGTGGCACGGAGCTTTCAGCTGGAGCCTCTGCTCACCGAAACTCTACATGTCAGTGGCAGGAGAGCGAGAGAGGGACAGTCAGGTGCAGGGCCTGTCCAGAAGAAGAACAAACAAACAGCACCATGAATCGGCCCTTCCCAACCTCCAGGAGCGGGGGCCTTTGGCACCTCAGCCCCCAGTCCCCTCCTCCTCCCCACCCATACCTCCTTGCGCCCATCGGAGCCTTGGTTGATGTGAGCTGGCAGCAGAGAAGCACTGAGGCACGACGGCAGAAGGCAGACCTGCGAGCAGCGGATGGCAGCCGCGGAGGCCACGGGAGCCTGACCAGATGCTGAGGACCAATCCAGCCTCTTTTTCTGTTCCCGGTTTTTTCCTGAAACTAATGTGCTGTACCCCATTTTCCCCATACTTGTTGGGGGAGGAAGTGTCCTGAGTGGGGTGGTGGATTTTTTTTTCTCTCATTTTTTTTAAGTTGAGGGTTATGGGAACTGTCGAATGGGAAGCTGTACTGACAAGCGACCACGTGGGTGTCAGAGCTGAGACTGAGCAGTGGGTCCTTCCACCCCTCCTGGGCCCTTCCCTTGAGAAGATGATGGCTTTCTCTTGGGCTGGGCTTGGGGCAGAATTAGGCAGCTGTGGGACTTATTTGAGGAGCCTGTCTTCCGGAAGAGGTTTCTGTGACCCTGCCTTGGTCCCTGGCTCTGTGTGGAGAGTGGGAAGTCCAGCCTGGGGTTAACTGTCGCAGTGTTTGCTCCTTCCTTCCCTTCAAGGGTTAGGGGTGGGGACGCTTATTTTTTATGAAATGTAAGGTGATTTCCTTTCCATTGCCTTTCCACTTTTGATGCTAAAAGATTGATTTATTAGAACTGAAGAGAAAAACAGTGCAGCCAAGCAATAAATCTCACGGCTGCTGCCAGGAAGGAGATGGAGAAAGGAAGAGAAGCCATGCCCTTTAGTTAGGAGTTAGTTAGAAAGCAGGCAGGCTCAGTGATGGAGGTGTGAGGGCATCTGAGGGGTTGGGGACTCAGGGTCAGGTCAGGAGGAGCTGCTTAGGGTATTGCCTGATACCAGGAGAGCTGAGAAGAGGGCAGGCTGTGCTGAGTTAGGGCTCAGAGAGGTGACCTGGCCTGACCTGGCCTGGCCTGCCTGGCCATGGCAGCTGTGGGTGAGGGAGGCTGCATTCTTGTTGTCTGGGACCATTGTCCCCGACCCCACAAATGTAGATGGTTTTGACTGAATTCAGAGGCCATTCTCTTCTAAAGCTGATCTGGTGGCTCAGAGCAGGGTGTCTCTCACCTTGAGCCGTGTTTGCTCCTCTTTGATGGCATTTTAGAGAATGTACTACCTCAGCCACCTGGGAGCTGGGGTCAGTGAGCTGCTGATGACTGTCTGTTATAGTGTCCATTGCAACCTTCTGGTCTTGAGGACATTTGCTAAAGGACAGCTAAGTAGGGCGGTTGTCCCTGTCCTGTTCTGGTGACATTACTGCCTCTCCTGGGTGTTCTGGCATGCTCTCCCCTTGAGCACCATGCCCTGTTATCTTTCCTCCATTTCCACCTGGCAACTGGCACCTTGCTCTGTACAGAGCTCCCATCTCTAATCATTGTCAATTGGGCTTAAAAGTCAATTGATGTGGATGCTAACCAGATCTAGCTGGAAAGAGACCTCAGCAGAGTCTTCTTTGTGGTGGGGAGGGGTTTTCAGTCTTCTCTCTCCTCCCCATCCTTCCATGGGGTGTATTGGAGATCAGCGTCCTCCACCCCCCCAGGTTTAACCCCCCCACTCTGCCCTCCTCCTGCCCCCACCCCTCCTCCCCCTCAGCCTATGGAGATCTTCGTGGATGACGAGACCAAGTTGACGCTGCACGGGTTGCAGCAGTACTACGTGAAACTGAAGGACAACGAGAAGAACCGGAAGCTCTTTGATCTTCTCGATGTCCTCGAGTTCAACCAGGTCAGTATCGAGGGTCTGTGTAGGCGAGAGCACTGCAGCTGTGGCAGAAGCCTGTGTAGAAGTAGCCTGTGATTGACAGGCCGTGTAGGTGAGGAGGTGAATCGGTGGATGGAGCAAGTCCCAAGTGGAAGTTGGGTAAGAGCTGAGGTAGAGTACTTGATGACGTCAGTAAGTGGAGCAGAGCTCTGCAGGCACCTGGCACTTGCCTAAGAGCTGTGGGGCTCTTGGTATTGGAAGAGGATCCTTTGGTTCTCTAGACTGTAGTTCTCATTCTTTTTTTTTTTTTTTTTTTTTTAAAGATTTATTTATTTATTATATGTCAGTACACTGTAGCTGTCTTCAGGCACTCCAGAAGAGGGCATCAGATCTTGTTACAGATGGTTGTGAGCCACCATGTGATTGCTGGGATTTGAACTCTGGACCTTTGGAAGAGCAGTCGGGTGCTCTTACCCACTGAGCCATCTCACCAGCCCTGTAGTTCTCATTCTTAACATGTTGAGAGGTGGCCTCACCCTTGTGTGCTGGTCTTGTGGGTTTGAGGTCTTGTGTCCATGCAGCTCAGAGGCCAGGATGTTCAGAAATTAAGGCCTAGATGTACATGCAGTCAGGTTGAAGGGCAGAAAAAAAAACATTGTGAAAGGATATTTGGGTTGGAGTAAGGGACGGAGGAATTCCTTTAGAAATTTTGCCAGGTCTGGGAGGTGGTAGCACATGCCTTTAAACCCAGCATTCAGGAGGCAGAGGCTGGCAGCTCTTAAGTCTACAAAGTGCAATGCAGGACGCCAGGACTACACAGAGAGGGGCTGCCTTGAAAAGCAAAAAGCCAAAGTTCTGCCAGGTGTGTTAGCAGACATCTTTAATCCCAAGCAGTGGGCAGAGACTGGTCGATCTCTGTGAGTACAAGTGGGGCCAGCCTGGTCTCGTGTTTCAGGACGACTAGGGCAAATAGAGAAACCCTGTGTCAAGCTTTCTGCTCTCCAGAGAATGCACATTTGAGTTCATAGCCCTGTCCATGTAACTGGCCCCAGGGCATCAACAAACACTCCTGAAAGTGCACTTGCCAGACACCCACAAAACCACACACACAGAAATCTTCAAAACTCCAAAAATCAGATTTCTGGGGCTGGGGAAGTGGCTCAGAGGTTAAGAGCACTTTTGTTCTTCCAGGAGTTCCCAAGTTCATTTCTCTATGTCAGCTCCCAGTCATGTAGTTACAGTGGCGGAAGAAGATGGTCCAATGTCCTCTGCTGGCCCTCCAGGCACCAGGCACACATGCACAAGTGTGTGCAGGCAAACCCCACACACTTGAACTTAAAAAAACAAGACTGATAAGCTGGTGCATACATCATCATGCCCGTGCTCCCTCAGGTGGTGATCTTTGTGAAGTCCGTGCAGCGCTGCATCGCCCTGGCCCAGCTTCTAGTGGAACAGAACTTCCCAGCCATTGCTATCCATCGTGGAATGCCCCAGGAGGAGAGGTGGGTTGGAGGCGCGTGTGTGCCTGCCCGTCCATCTGGGTCCTGTCCTGTGGAGGAGGCAGTGTGGAGAGAAGAGAGTCTCAACCCTCTCATTTACTCTCACAAAGGCTCTCTCGGTATCAGCAGTTCAAGGATTTTCAGCGGAGGATTCTTGTGGCTACCAACCTGTTTGGCCGAGGCATGGATATTGAGCGTGTGAACATTGCTTTCAACTATGACATGCCAGAGGACTCGGACACCTACCTGCACAGGGTAAGCTGCCCGCCCACCCCACTTCCCGTGTGTGCTGAGCACCCCCCCTCTCCTTTGTCTTCCCTGGGAGGCTTGCAGTCTAACCCTTCTCCTTCCAGGTGGCCAGAGCGGGCCGGTTTGGCACCAAGGGCTTGGCCATCACATTTGTGTCAGATGAGAATGATGCCAAGATCCTGAATGACGTTCAGGACCGTTTCGAGGTCAACATCAGCGAGCTGCCCGATGAGATTGACATTTCCTCCTACAGTGAGTACCACCTATGTGTGTGTGTGTGTGTGTGTGTGTGTGTGTGTGTGTGTGTGTGTGTGTGCCTGCCTGTGTGCGCGTTTCCCATTTTGTATCTTACTGTGACTTTTTTCTCCAGTTGAGCAGACACGGTAGAGGACTCGCGTGGTCAGTCTGCTGTAGAAGAGGACACGGGTCAGGAGGAGACACTGCCGCCCCACCCGACACCGACGCCTCTGCCCACCCTATCTATGCTTCTCTCTGCGTCACCACCACTCCTAAACCTAGTCCTGATTTATCAGAGTTGTTTGTTTGTTTGTTTTTGTTTTTTAACAAAACTAAGAATGAAACAACCGTGTCTGTGGTGTCTGTAAGTGCTCTGTTCATGGCTTGAACCAGGGTCATTCTGAGGGCCGTGAGCCGGGTTGTGGGGCAGCGTCATTGTCTTCTTTCTAAGGTGGCTGTGGACAGGGAGGCTGGGACACTGCTGGGGCCCGGAGGTAAAGAGAGCAAGCCCCACGTCCTGGTACCTCAGCTCCTTCAGCTGAGTTTCTTGTATCTCCCAGGTATCTAAGCGGGGCCTGGTAGGCCATGCCTGAGCGTGTGTGCACAGGCATGTGTGCACAGGCGTGTGCGTGCATGCGCATTCACGCGCGCGCGCACACACACACACACACACACACACACACACACACACACACACACGCATACTGGCAGCTTAGCTGTGTAAAGAGCCTGGAGTCCCTAGCTGGACTAAGTGTCAACCAGGGCAGGGGCTGGAAGCCTTGGGAAGCTGTGGAGAGGTCTGGCCTGCCTTCCCTTTCTGTTTTTGGTCTGAGGCTCAGAAGGTCATAGGTGAAGCCCAGGCAGCTTCTTACCTCAGCCGTGCATCTGAGGTAGAGCGGGCCTGTTGCAGGATTATCTTGGGGTTCTTGGCAGTGGGGGGGCCGGAGGTGGGAGGTGAAAGTAACAGACCTGAGCTGCTGCTCCCTGGAACCGGAACCGCCTCTCTGTAGACCTTGATTGCACTTCAGGGCCAGGCATTGCTAAGGCACCGGCCCATGGGCCCCCTGCCCGCTCTGACCTGACAGGCTGGAACTTGTGTTGCTGGCTTGAGATCTCAGATCCATACAACTGCAGTTGCACCCTTAGCCTCAGCACAATTGGGTGTTGTGATGGATGCCATGTGGGTGGGCGTGCCTCAGAAGGGGTGGATGGTATTACTCCAGGTCACTTGGGGGAGACACCCATTTCTTCAGACATGCCCCAGAGCACAGGCCTCTGCTCTAAGGTTTGAGCAAAAGTCTCATTCATACCTTCTGTGCCCCTGCCTGTACCTCTCTATGCCTCCCTGGGATAGCAAAGAGGAGGTTGGTCTCTGCGCCGAAGAGCTTCCCCACAGTCAGGGTCTCATCAGGCGGAACTATACATACAGCCAAATGCTTCAGTCTCCGTTTCATTCTTTGTTTTTATTTTCAAAATAGTTTATTAAGTTTTGACAGCATCTATCTAAATGCACTAAGTGTGCATTGCCTATGGTGGCCAGCAGAGGGTGCTGGGTCCCGAGGAGCAGGTTACCAGGAGCTGTGAGCCACCTGACTTGAGAGCAAGTGCTCCTGCCCCTTAGCCCTCTGCTCCTGAGATCCTCATTTCTGAAGAGATCTGGCCACCACATCCTGGTGGGAAGGGATGGATGTTCACAGAGAAAGCCAGAAGACTTGCTAGGTTTCCCCACTCAAGACAATTACCATTAGGGTTCCCTTTGCCCAGTCACGTGTGCTGGATAGTTTTATATGTCAACTTGACACAAGCTATGTCCATCACAGGAGGGAACCTTAATTAAGACAATTCCTCCATAGGACTGGGCTGCAGGCAAGCCTGTAAGGCATTTTCTTAATTAGTGATTGTTGGAGAAGGGCTGGTGGTCCTGGGTTCTATAAGAAAGCGGGACTGGGCACATTCTTGGAAAGGGGAGGGAGGATGGGGAAGGAATGTGTGAGGAGGGGACTAGGAGGAGATGGGGTGCTGCAAAGTGAATACATAATGGAAAAAATGAAAGGGCATGATGGTGCACGCCTTTAATCCCAGCACTTGGGAGGCAGAGGCAGGCAGATCTCTATGAGTTCAAAGCCAGCCTGGTCTTCCAGAGCTGTCAGAGAAACTCAATCACAGCGGTGGGGGTTGGGGGAGCAGGCTGAACAAGCCAGTAAGCAGCCTTCCATGGCCTTCACATCAGCTCCTGCCGCTAGGTTCCTTCTGTGTTTTGACTTCCTTCAATGATGGACAGTGATGTGGAAGTATAAGCCAAATAAATTCTCTCATCCCCAAGATTCCTTGGTCATGGTGTTTACCACAGCAATAGAAACCCTGTGACATGTCACTGTGAGGTTGGTCCTCACACAGTACAGTCTCCATAAAAGCCCTAGCAAGCAAGAGGCCAATGTCTAACAGGAGAGTCCAAGATTCAAATCCTATAATCGGTGCAACCCCTTAACTCTTCCAAAACACCAAAACAGCTGCTGCCCTCTTCCAACTATCTCTAGAAATGTTCTTGCAGGTGGCAGCTGCAGTAGGAGCTAATGAGCCCCCAGATCTATGTAAAAACGAATCAGATGGTGAGGCTGGAGAGGTCACTCAGTGGTTAAGAGCACTGGCAGCTCTCGCAGAGGACATGAGTTTGGTTCATAGCACACACGTGGTAGCTCACAATCATCTGTAATTCCAGTTCCAGGGGAGGGATCTGTCACCTTGTTATGGCCTCCATGGGCACTCCACACACATGGTGCACAGACATATATACAGACAAAATGCTCATACATAAGGTGAGATTTAAAGTCTCAAAAAAAAAGATTCAGTGTTTTCTGTGGGTAATGTTGCTCCGTGGATACAGCATGCATATGATGCACAGATGTGCATGCAAGCAAAACACATACGTAGAAATAAATCAGAAGTTAGAGATGGTTCAGTAGTTAAGAGCATTGGCTGATCTTCTAGAGGAGCCGGGTTCAATCCCCAGCACACACAGCGCAGCTTACAACTGTTTGCAACTCCAGTTCCAGAGACTCCCACATCCTCACACAGACATACATGTAGGTAAAACACCAATGCACATGAAATAAAAATAATTAAAAAACATACTTATTGAGTACCTCGTAGTAGATTGAGGCATCTAAGAGGCTGCACGTCTCCCTGGAAGCAAGAGCTAACAGTGCCGATGGGCTTTTATTCTTTTCATTTACACTCTTTCATTACACACTGGAAGGTGGGACAGACCTGCTCACTTCAGCACCCTGCCAGTTAAACAGAACCCCCTTCTGGCAGAAGCCTGGTCCAAGTCTGGTGAACGTTTACAAGGAAAGCAGGCAGTCAGCAACTGAGCTTTATCCACAAGCACTGACTCTCAGATATAAACTGACAGTCGCTTTATCCTGGGAGCCTCCCTGGGAGCATCCAGTGACGTGTGTGTGTGTGTGTGTGTGTGCGTGTGCGTGTGCGTGTGTGTATAAGAGAGAGAGGGGGGGGGGCCGGGTGTGGTGGCGCACGCCTTTAATCCCAGCACTTGGTAGGCAGAGGCAGGCGGATTTCTTGAGTTCGAGGCCAGCCTGGTCTACAAAGTGAGTGCCAGGACAGCCAGGGCCACAGAGAAACCCTGTCTCGAAAAACAAAAACAAAAAGAGAGAGAGAGAGAGGGAGAGAGAGAGAGAGAGAGAGTGTGTGTGTGTGTGTGTGTGATTGAGTGTGAGTGTGTGTGAGAGAGAAAAAGTGTGTGTGAGAGAGAGAGAAAATGTGTGTGTGTAAGAGAGAGTGTGTGTGAGAGAGAAAAAGTGTGTGTATGAGAGAGAGAGTGTGTGAGAGTGTGTGTGTGATTGAGTGTGAGTGTGTATGAGAGAGAAAGAGTGTGTGTGAGTGTGTGTACGTGCACACCAGCTCTTGTCTCTGCTCTTTGGAACAGTCCTGAGCTGTCTTGTGTTCACAATGACCCAGGAAACGTGCTCAGAACCCCGGGCCACTGAGAAGAACCTAAGCCATGTTATTTGACAGCAACTGAGATGCAAGCAAGCTTTGCAGTAGTTTGTTAGCATGGCAGCTGGGTTTTCAATGCTCTGCCACATTAATTAATTAATTAACACATCAGCTCCTGCCACTAGGTTCCTTCCATGTTTTGACTTCCTGTCTTGACTTCCTTCAGTGATGAACAGTGATGTGGAAGTATAAGCCAAATAAACTCTCTCGTCCCCAAGATTGCTTGGTCATGTTGTTTACCACAGCAATAGAAACCCTGTGACATGTCACTTGATTTGAGTTCAAGTCTCAGCAACCACATGGTGGCTCACAACCATCTATAATGGAATTTGATGTCCTCTTCTGGTGTGTCTGAAGATAGCTACAGTGTATTCATATGCATAAAATAAGTAAATAAATTTAAAAAGATGTAGAACTCTCTTTCTGCTCCTCCTCCAGTGCCACGCCTGCCTGGATACTGCCTTGATGATAATGGACTGAACCTCTGAACCTGAAAGCCAGCCCCAATTAAATTTGTTCTTTTAAGAGTTTCCTTGGTTATAGTGTCTGTTCACAGCTGTAAAAGTAACTAAGACAGTTACTTACGGGAGTAGGGGCTGACTCAAAGGCAGCTGGAAAGCCAGCCCACGCAACCCACGTGAAGACTCATGACAGCTGGGACCCGGGAACTCTGAGAAACTCAGAGTTGGCCCGCTGGGCTGCTCAGAATCCTCCAGAGGTAACTGGGAGCCAACGCTTGTGGACCAGGCTAGTTTCACTTTCTCAGAAACCTGCTTGTTTACATCCTGAGTCCAACCTTCTCCCTCACCTCCTGGGGGAGGTCTCAATTCTCTGATGTCCAAAAAGCTGCAAGCTCTGGGAAGATGGTGCTTTAGCGGCAAGCTGGCTGCGCTTCCGAGCTTCAGGGCCATTGTTACCCTCAAAGCTTCTGGTCGGCTGCAATACCGATTAGGATTTGTGCCTGCAGTTCCACAGATAGCCTGCAGGCGGCTCTCCTGGTCTATGAAACTATGAGTACACCCACGTGATTTGAACATGACAAGGAAAACAGGAAACCACACTGTTGTCAAAAAGTGTGCCTCTTACCCGGGCGGTGGTGGCGCACGCCTTTAATCCCAGCACTTGGGAGGCAGAGGCAGGCGGATTTCTGAGTCCGAGGCCAGCCTGGTCTACAAAGTGAGTTCCAGGACAGCCAGGGCTATACAGAGAAACCCTGTCTCGAAAAAAAAAAAAAAAAAAAAAAAAGTGTGTCTCTTTCACAACACTTCCAAAATTGTTACAAGCCATTTGGGAAATTCTAGGTCAGCGATGACAACCTTTAAAGAATTTTTAAAAAAAGATTTATGTATTTATTATACACTGTAGCTGTCTTCAGACACACCAGAAGAGGGCATCAGATCTCATTACAGATGGTTGTGAGCCACCATGTGGTTGCTGGGATTTGAACTCAGGACCTCTGGAAAAGCAGTCAGTCCTCTTAACCGCTGAGCCATTTCTCTAGCCCAGAATTTATTATTATAGCCTGTCGAGATGTTATTAAAACCTTGGCATGGTGTCCATGTCTTTAATCCCAGCACTAGGGTGGGGTGGGGACCGAGGCAGGCAGATCTTTGGAGTTCTAGGCCACCTGGGTCTACATAAGAGTTCCAGAACAACTGGAGCTACACAAAACCTTGAAAATAAATAAACATGTGTGTGTGTGTGTGTGTGTGTGTGTGTGTATAAAACCATATCCAAAAATTTATCAGTATGTGTGTTTGCTTAACTCAGATCCTCTGGAAGAGCAGTCAGTGCCCTTAAACGCTTAGCCATCTCGCCAGCCCCCGAGTTCTACATCTTCATTTGAAGGCCGCTAGGGGAAGACCTAGTGTGGTTAGGAGGCTCTCATTGCCCATCCCCACCGTGACACACTTCCTCTAAAAAAGCCATGCCCACTCCAGCAAAGCCACACTTCCTCATAGTGCCACACCCTGGGCCGGCTGTATTCAAACTATCTCAGTTCTCATTACTTGTACTTCTGGTAACCCAGCAAAATCTCACTGGCTCACCAAGGTGGACTTTGGTGCCACTGTTACTTTTGTCTGCCATGGGTTCACATTTTGAGGCGAGAAGAGGGGTGTCAAGTCTACCAGGACAATCCTGTCACACAACATGGGTGTACATTCGAATTTAGCAAGCTGTAAGCAGGGAAAACGGCAGGAGGGGCTGGTGGGTCACAAGGGAGCTGTTCAGATCAGCTCTACCTTTGCTGATAGTTACTCTGATATGGAAACACTCTAAAGGAGGTGCAGGATGCTCAGGGACCCTTACCGTACCACACCAGTGCCAATAAGACTCACCCTGCATCTGTAGATGCACACAGAAATGCCCCTCCACTTACAAGGATTCAGAGAACACCCCAGAAACAGTAGCTGTACTACTTTAAATTAAGCCTGGCTTTCCTGGCTTAGTGCAGCCTGGCTTGTTGCCTGCAGACTGTGCCGATTGGACAGACGAGGATGAGTAAAGATGTCGGCCAGCAAGAGGCAGACCCTCTGCATCCATTCATGAATATGCACTATTGGCTTAGACCTTGGCTCCTTATATCAACCAGGCAATCACAGCCTCTGTTTGATTTACTTAAAGGTGGAAAGGATTCCTTCTCTCTTCTCTCCCAACAGCCAGAGAGATCATTTGTTCTATTAAACACCATGTTACATACACCTGCCTCGCTATGATCCACAACACCCAATCCGGGTCTTCATATTCAAATCTTGCCCTAACGGGGACCCTAGAATGGCTCCATACGCCAACAGGGAGAGCCCCTCAACTACTAACAGAGGTTGACACTTTATCCACTATAATTAGGACAGGAAGAGAGAGCACCTTAAAAGCTATAGGTAAAGAACCTGGTGTAGCCGGGCGTGGTGGCGCAAGCCTTTGATCACAGCACTCGGGAGGCAGAGGCAGGCGGATTTCTGAGTTCGAGGCCAGCCTGGGCTACAAAGTGAGTTCCAGGATAGCCAGGGCTACACAGAGAAAACCTGTCTCGACCCCCCCCCCCCAAAAAAAAAGAACCTGGTGAAACTGTTTTGCCCTTCCCTCTCCCAGACATCCAGTGTCTCCTGGGAAACCACACCCCTTTTGCTAATAGCCTCATCGGCTTCCTGGGACAGACAGACAACCATTATCCCAAAGATAACTTCCTGCAGCCACACCAGTCTTTAGGTGTCTTCCCCCCGCACTACTGTGCTTTTGGTCTGATATCCCATGGCCCACAGAGTTTTCATGGATGGAGAGCGACAGGGTGCTGTCTACATAGTATACCAAAGAGACACACCAGCTCTGAGTCACATTTCCCCCTTTCACAGATAAATCTCCCCAATTAAAAGAACTGTATTCCATCTGGTCTTAACATACCTGAAAGAACCAGCTCATCTTTATCCAGACACCGCTTATACAGTCAGCTTACTCCCATGGCTAGCCTGCTGCTAGGTCAGGCTTGGTAGTGACCCTTTTCCCCAACGAATACGATTTCAAAAATACTTTAACCTAGAACATATCCCATTTGTGATCAGCCATGTGTAGTCACACTCAGCACAGCTCATCAGACCCCTCTCTGGTAGCAACACAGCAGCCGGTAAGATTGCCACAAGTGGGGCCTTTACTCTGTTACCCTCACTGCAAAAGAACTCCCCTCAGCTCACCCATATTAACCTGAAAGGGCTACAGCTCAAATTCCCCAATACCCCCACTAAATACCTCAGGCACATCCTCAGAACTTTCTCCTCCAGTGCCTCCCTAATTTGCACCCCTGATACACAACAATTGGGCACCAAGGCCAGAGGCCCTAAGGCTAACACCCTCTTGCAAGAGTGATGCCACCCACATCCCACATTCGGTACACAGAAATTTGTAATCGTTACCATTGATACCTATTCCTATAAAAAAAAAACCCTAATTAATCACATGTTCTCCACTTTTGCTTTTACAAGGGTCCTTCTCCATATCAAAGATGATACTGGACCACCATTCAACAGCCATCAATTCTAAAATAATTGTCCACCGTACTGGTATCCCTCACAACACTCAGGGCCAAGCTGTTATTGAAAGAACAAATCAAATACTTAAAAAATTTAATTAAATACAAGGCTTTCTACCACCAACACTGAATTAAACCTGGCATTATTTACACTGAATGTGTTCAACATCTATGCCACCCAAGACAAACCTCCCATTGTCTGTCACTGGACTCAACCACCACCTATGCCACCCATCCTGGTCAGATGGAAGGACCCACTTGACGGGTGCTGGAGTGGACGGATTATTCCCTATTAAGAGTAGGAAGGGGATTTGTTGATCCTGTCTGGGTATGACCGACGACACCCTCCAGTCAGAAAGATGGCATGCCTGGGGATCACAGAGAAAACAAAGAGGAGACCGTGCAGGCCCCCGAGGTCACACAAGCAGGTCACCTGGGCGGACATTCAGTTCCTCATTGACATGGCTCCCTGTTGCTGTTCTCCCCACCCCCAGCCCCTCAAGGCTCCTTCTCTGTCATTCCCATGGCTGTTTTTACCCTGCCTGACGCCATGCTTCGGCTAGCCCCACTCCTCCTAACACCATGCTCTGCCTGTTTAACGTCAGGGAAACATCTGGGAAGAACCAGGCATCGGGACTGGAGACTGCACACTAGCGGGACGTCAGAAACCCGTTACGATTCCTATACAGCCAATCGCCTCTTCCAGTGCTCATTCCCTTGCTTGCTCTCCTTGGCAATCAGACCCATCATGCATTAAGGACACTAATACCTGTGGAGGATGTCCCTATTGGTCCTGTAAGTTAAAAATGGGGGTGCGTGGGACACCCCACACTACAGATATACACCATGTTTGGATAAAATTGGAGAACCTTTGAACGAAACATGGAGAATGGGGTGATTAATAAAATTTATGTTCCTTTGATACCAAGCCCTCTTCCCAGTGGACAACGGGGTCTACAGTGCTGAGACAATGACCTAGGTCCACCCGGACAATCTCAGGACTGAGAATGACAATTCTTCTACATAAAACACACCCATCTGGAGCTACAGAGGCTTCATATGGGAAGAAACAGGAGGAGTCTGAGACTAAGCCCGAGGCTGAGAAGACAGATCCTGAGGAAATAGGCAAAGTCTCCCCTTTACAGATGAGAGTCCTGCACTCAGGCTTGGCAGTGTGAGCCGCCCATTGCAGGTGAACAGAGCCTGGTCTCTGTGGGATCCCTGTGGGGCTTGCAGGCCAGCGCCTCTGCTTTAAAGAGAAGCCTCTCTCCACTGCATCCCTAAGCGCTTGTGTCGCCATTGTATTCCCGGAAGTGACCTTTCTTCTAGAAGACTCTAGGGTGTGACTTCTGAAGAGAAGAAGGAAGAGGAAGGGTGGAGGTTAGGAAACAGTGAGTCGGGCTTGTGGGTCTCTCCTGGTGATCTGACAGCTTCTGGGTCAGAACTCGGAGTCACCACGACAAACTGCTCTCTGTCCGCAGTACAGGGTTCAGGCAAAGTCTTGGTTGCCAGGCGGTGAGGTCAGGGGTGGGGAAGCCCAGGGCTGGGGATTCCCCATCTCCTCAGTTTCACTTCTGCACCTAACCTGGGTCAGGTCCTTCTGCCGGGACACTGATGACGCGCTGGCAGGTCTCACTATCATTGGGTGGCGAGATTCCAGGAGCCAATCAGCGTCGCCGCGGACGCTGGTTATAAAGTCCACGCAACCCGCGGGACTCAGACACCCGGGATCCCAGATGGGGGCGATGGCTCCGCGCACGCTGCTCCTGCTGCTGGCGGCCGCCCTGGCCCCGACTCAGACCCGCGCGGGTGAGTGCGGGGTCGGGAGGGAAACGGCCTCTGCGGGGAGAGGGGCGGCACGGGGGAAGCCGCGTCCCCGCGTCGCCCACCGGACCCTCCGCCCCTTCTCCACCTGAGCCCCGCGCCCAGATCCCCTCCCGGCCTGCGCAGCCGCCCGGGGTTTGGTGAGGAGGTCGGGGTCTCACCGCGCGCCGTCCCCAGGCCCACACTCGATGCGGTATTTCGAGACCGCCGTGTCCCGGCCCGGCCTCGAGGAGCCCCGGTACATCTCTGTCGGCTATGTGGACAACAAGGAGTTCGTGCGCTTCGACAGCGACGCGGAGAATCCGAGATATGAGCCGCGGGCGCCGTGGATGGAGCAGGAGGGGCCGGAGTATTGGGAGCGGGAAACACAGAAAGCCAAGGGCCAAGAGCAGTGGTTCCGAGTGAGCCTGAGGAACCTGCTCGGCTACTACAACCAGAGCGCGGGCGGTGAGTGACCCCGCGTCGGAGGTCAGGCCCCTCCACTTCCCGACACAGGGACGCTGACGTCCCGGGTCCCAAGTCCGAGGTTTGGGAACAGAACGGACCCGGAACCGGTTTCCCTTTCAGTTTGGAGGAGTCCGCGGCCGGGCGGGCGGGGCCGGGGCGGGTGAGCGGGGCTGACCGCAGGGTCCCGCAGGCTCTCACACACTCCAGCAGATGTCTGGCTGTGACTTGGGGTCGGACTGGCGCCTCCTCCGCGGGTACCTGCAGTTCGCCTATGAAGGCCGCGATTACATCGCCCTGAACGAAGACCTGAAAACGTGGACGGCGGCGGACATGGCGGCGCAGATCACCCGACGCAAGTGGGAGCAGAGTGGTGCTGCAGAGCATTACAAGGCCTACCTGGAGGGCGAGTGCGTGGAGTGGCTCCACAGATACCTGAAGAACGGGAACGCGACGCTGCTGCGCACAGGTGCAGGGGCCGCGGGCAGCTCCTCCCTCTGCCCTCGGGCTGGGGCTCAGTCCTGGGGAAGAAGAAACCCTCAGCTGGGGTCATGCCCCTGTCTCAGAGGGGAGAGAGTGTCCCTGGGTCTCCTGATGCCTCAGCACAGTGACTGCACTGACTCTCCCAGGGCTCAGCCTTCTCCCTGGACAGTGCCCAGCCTGTCTCAGGAGGGAAGGAGAGAATTTCCCTGAGGTAACAACAGCTGCTCCCTTCAGTTCCCCTGTAGCCTCTGTCAGCCATGGCCTCTCCCAGGCCGGGTTCTCTGCCCACGCCCACTGTCGGTGGACACTGACTCCTGTCCTGCTGAGTGTGTCAACCCTTACACCTCAGGACCGGAAGTCGCCTTACCTGATTGGAAACATGGACTCCTATACACTAGCCTGGTTGCCCCAGCTTCTAGAATTTTCCAGAGAATACATTCTCCCAGATCCCTCCCTGTCTGTGGGGTTTGCACCCCTTCGACAACCTAATTCTCTCTATTCCTACAGTGGTGAATGGTCACATGAGCTCTTATGGGGTACCCTGGAGGAATATAAATCGAGAATTTTCTTTTTTGTTTTCTCTCTCTCTCTCTCTCTCTCTTTTCCGATTTTTTTGAGACAGGGTTTCTCTGTATAGCCCTGGCTGTCCTGGAACTCACTTTGTAGCCCAGGTTGTCCTCAAATTCACATGCCTCTGCCTCCTGAGTGCTGGGATTATGGACTGCCTGGCCTTTCTTTTTTCTTTACTTTTTTTTTTTTTTTTTGAGGCCTTATTTTTTTTCTAGTCAGTTTTTGTCTGCACTGGAGTGATCCTGTTTCTCCATGCCCTTGTATTATCATTTGTATCAGTCCCCATAGGTGCCAGAGGAGACTGCTAACCTGGATAATTATGCAAGTTAAATCAGGGTTCTCATTAAAGGAGAGATTCTTGTGAACTTAGAGTGTTTCCTGTCAGAACTAAACATCCAGAAGCCTCCTGCTCTTCCTCTGCCCCCACAAGTTACAGTGCCCCCCCCCCAGTGAATCAGGACTTGGACTCTGAGAGACAGGGTCTTCTGCAATCCAGGGCTGGATTGAGAGGGAAGACCACACACCCTGTGAGCTCACTGTGTTCCAGTGAGTGCTGCACTGGGGTCCACAGCTCACTCCAGGGATCCTGTGTGACATACCTGTACCTTGTCCTCCAGAGTCAGGGGCTGGGAGTCATTTTCTCTGGCTACAGACTTTGTGATGGCTGTTCACTCGGACTGACAGTTAACGTTGGTCAGCAAGATGACCACAGTGGTTGAGTCTCAGTGGTGGGACCCTTCCAGTAGCATATGCCCCTAATTTTGATATGAACTCAAACAGATATTAAATTACTTATTTTCCATTCCCTATTCCATTCTGTGACTATCTCTCTCATGCTATTGAACATCACATAAGGATGGCCATGTTCACCCACTGGCTCATGTGGATTCCCTCTTAGCTTCTTTGTCCCAAAAGAAAATGTGCAGTCCTGTGCTGAGGGGACCAGCTCTGCTTTTGGTCACTAGTGCAATGACAGTGTAGTGTCAAATAGACACATAGTTCACTCTCATCATTGATTTAACTGAGTCTTGTGTAGATTTCAGTTTGTCTTGTTAATTGTGGAATTTCTTAAATCTTCCACACAGATTCCCCAAAGGCACATGTGACCCATCACCCCAGATCTAAAGGTGAAGTCACCCTGAGGTGCTGGGCCCTGGGCTTCTACCCTGCTGACATCACCCTGACCTGGCAGTTGAATGGGGAGGAGCTGACCCAGGACATGGAGCTTGTGGAGACCAGGCCTGCAGGGGATGGAACCTTCCAGAAGTGGGCATCTGTGGTGGTGCCTCTTGGGAAGGAGCAGAATTACACATGCCGTGTGTACCATGAGGGGCTGCCTGAGCCCCTCACCCTGAGATGGGGTAAGGAGGGTGTGGGTGCAGAGCTGGGGTCAGGGAAAGCTGGAGCCTTCTGCAGACCCTGAGCTGGTCAGGGATGAGAGCTGGGGTCATAACCCTCACCTTCATTTCCTGTACCTGTCCTTCCCAGAGCCTCCTCCGTCCACTGACTCTTACATGGTGATCGTTGCTGTTCTGGGTGTCCTTGGAGCTATGGCCATCATTGGAGCTGTGGTGGCTTTTGTGATGAAGAGAAGGAGAAACACAGGTAAGAAAGGGCAGGGTCTGAGTTTTCTCTCAGCCTCCTTTAGAAGTGTGCTCTGCTCATTAATGGGGAACACAGCCACACCCCACATTGCTACTGTCTCTAACTGGGTCTGCTGTCAGTTCTGGGAATTTCCAGTGTCAAGATCTTCCTTGAACTCTCACAGCTTTTCTTTTCACAGGTGGAAAAGGAGGGGACTATGCTCTGGCTCCAGGTTAGTGTGGGGACAGGATTGTTCTGGGGGACATTGGAGTGAAGTTGGAGATGATGGGAGCTCTGGGAATCCATAATAGCTCCTCCAGAGAAATCTTCTAGGGGCCTGAGTTGTGCCATGAAGTGAATACATTCATGTACATATGCATATACATTTGTTTTGTTTTACCCTAGGCTCCCAGAGCTCTGAAATGTCTCTCCGAGATTGTAAAGGTGACACTCTAGGGTCTGATTGGGGAGGGGCAATGTGGACATGATTGGGTTTCAGGGACTCCCAGAATCTCCTGAGAGTGAGTGGTGGGTTGCTGGAATGTTGTCTTCACAGTGATGGTTCATGACTCTCATTCTCTAGCGTGAAGACAGCTGCCTGGACTGTACTGAGTGACAGACGATGTGTTCAGGTCTCTCCTGTGACATCCAGAGCCCTCAGTTCTCTTTACACAACATTGTCTGATGTTCCCTGTGAGCTTGGGTTCAGTGTGAAGAACTGTGGAGCCCAGCCTGCCCTGCACACCAGGACCCTATCCCTGCACTGCCCTGTGTTCCCTTCCATAGCCAACCTTGCTGCTCCAGCCAAACACTGGGGGACATCTGCATCCTGTAAGCTCCATGCTACCCTGAGCTGCAGCTCCTCACTTCCACACTGAGAATAATAATTTGAATGTGGGTGGCTGGAGAGATGGCTCAGCGCTGACTGCTCTTCCAAAGGTCCTGAGTTCAAATCCCAGCAACCACATGGTGGCTCACAACCATCTGTAATGGGATCTAACACCCTCTTCTGCAGTGTCTGAAGACAGCTACAGTGTACTTACATATAATAATAAATAAGTCTTTAAAAAATAATTTGAAAGTGACCTTGATTGTTAACATCTTGATCTAGGGCTGATTTCTTGTTAATTTCATGGATTGAGAATGCTTAGAGGTTTTTTTGTTTGTTTGATTGATTTTTTTGAAGAAATAAATGGCAGATGAAGGAACTTCCAGAATCTGGGTCACTATGCTGTGTGTATCTGTTGGGACAGGATGAGGCTGTGGCAGCTGAGTGTGAACAGGGCTGTGCCCAGGTGGGCTCAGTCCATTTTGATCTGTGATGGGGCCACACCTCGGCTGTGTCACCTCTGGGCTCTGTTCTCTCCATCACTCTGAGGCACATCCTGAGAGTTTGTGATCACAAAGACACAGGGAGGGCCTGAGCCTTGCCCTGTCCCCAGGATTATGAGCCCCTAGGGCTAAAGATCAGAGACTCAACTAGGGATCCTTTAATGTGCTGGGTGTACAAGACAATTCACCCATTTCCTCTCACCCATCCCTTTTAGCTACTAATGATGCTGTGTTGAAGCTGCCCTGGGCTCTCCCTGTCCCATGCTACTGTGGTGATTTCTCCTTCTTCTCTTCAGTATCTCTTCCAGGGTTCTCAGGTGTAGGATGTGATTTTTTTGTTAAACTCCCAGGTGCACATCCTCAGGTGAGATAATTGGCTTAGATTTTTCTAAACTCATTTTTAATAAGGGTTCTTAAATGCTTAACCTCATTTATAGCCCACCACCCACCAGAAGTAGAGAAAAAAAAAGGATATCGGATTAGTTCATCTGTTTAGAAATGGTTCTTTGAAGCAAATCCAATCTGCATTGTCAGGATATCAGTTCACAAGAATCAGCAATAGCAGCTCAAAGCAGAAGCGGCCAAGAGGCTCAGCTCTTTGCTGTTTAGAAGTAGTTTCTTGGGGCAATTTCAATCTCCAATTGTCAGGATACCACCAGTCCAGGTCTGCAGTGTCAGGATAGCAAACCCAAACCATTGACTGTGGCATGACCCAGCAGAAACTGCCAGGCCTCCATGAAATCGGCCTGAGTCAGCAGGAATGACCAGGAGAGGTTCTCTGCCCTGACTCTCCACAAAGTGAAGGTCAATGAAGATGAAGACTTGAGACCAACGTAGCATTGCAAAGCAAGCTATGCAAACCCTCCATCACTTTCCATTGTGTTCCATTATACTCCCTCCAAACATCAACGTGTCCTCACAGGAGTCTTGCTTTCCACGAGACTTGCCTCAGGAAAACACCACGTAAGTCTGTCTTAGCAAAACTCCACTTGAGTCTGTATCAGCTCACATATCCAGAGACTTTCACTTGACTCTGTCAATCATCCTGCTGCAGAAGCAGCAAGAATCCACCAGAGCATCACCAGAAGGTTTTTGGTGCATTTCTCTCTATGGAGTCACAAGCAACGATGACCAATAAGTAATGGTAAAGCTTACCAATACCATGTAGCCTCGTCTACTGTCTGTTGGGACTTATTTATATTTCTTCTAAATATCATGTGTCCTTTCTCATATCTACTTTAGCAAACACCCTTTCACCTGTGTCTGCTGCAGCAAAACATCATTTGACAGAACTGACTTTCCACAGAAACCAGAAGTTCCCACTTCAAGAACAGCGATGTTTCTCTCCTATGTAACTTGGGTACCGGCCCCTGAAACTTTTTTTTCAAAAAAAGATTTATTTATTATTTTATGTGTGTACATTGCTGTCTTTAGACACACCAGAAGGGGGCATCAGATCCTATTATAGATGATTATGTGCCACCATGTGGTTGCTGAGAATTGAACTCAGGACCTCTGGAAGAGCAGTCAGTGCTCTTAATCACTGAGCCATCTCTCCAGCTCCCCCCACCTCTGAAACATTTATACTCCTCCATTATCTTCTCTTTTAACAGCTTGTGTTCTGGAGTTAACTCCCTGAACTCTCTTCATCTCTATTCCCAGATCGGGTGAACCTGTTTCTTGCAGCCCTGACTTGGGCATGCTGGATGCATATTCACCATAGTCTGTCTTAAAGCCCTGTCCATAGGCCTGATGTTGCTCTGCATTGTGGATGGCTCTGTATTACAGGAGACCAAAGTCCTGCTCATAAGCCTGTAACCATTTAAATTATGCAATGTTTATACCAATAAGGACACAGGAGGCATAAACTGAGGTATAAACCTGCCAGCTCAGCGAGGAAACTTTATTTTCCTAACTATATGGGATATACCTATTACAAGCCTGATTGTACACCTAAACTGCCAGCTCTTAAGAAATCTCGTTCTATCTGTGTCAATCTTATTAGGCTAGTTAGTCTACCATCCCCTTGAGCTCCTCCAAACCCAAGAGGGATCTTTAGCTCTGCTTCCTAGATTTCTGTTTTACCTGTGTCCTGCCAGATGCTTCTCTGTTGTTCCTGCAAATCCAAAGAGGAAATGCCCATTACTTACCCGGAGCTCCTCCCATATTGGCTCTTCCAAGCTGAGAGAGAGAGAGAGAGAGAGAGAGAGAGAGAGAGAGAGCTCTGTCAAAGGTCCAACTGCTTATAAAAGAAGTCTAGCTCCTCCCCTACACCCTTGGCAGGCTGAGCCTTGTCACTGTCATGGGATTTTTCTGCTCAGTGATTGCTAGCTTTTTTTTTTTTTTTCGTCCCCTTTTTCCTTGACATTGGGCCCATAGGTTAGAATGGAAAGTCCTTCCCAGATTTAGCTGGCTTTTGCTGAGATGCCATTTCTGTGGAGCTGCTGGGGACAGGAGGGGACTGGAGAGTTGTTGCCATGGTGGACAGCTCCTACTGTGTTCACCAAGGCTGTAGGCTGAAGCTGGAAAGAAGGTGTTGCCACCATGGACAGCGCCTGTGAGGCCTGCAGGCTGAGGAGATGTAGTGGAGTTGCACTTTTAACAGGAGCCCCCATTTGGACAGCTCCTGTGGGACTTTTTACTGAGGTGGCCCCTAGGCTGAGCAGGAAAGAAGGGCCTGCCATCACTTTGATGGATTTAGTGTTAGGGACTACAATAAGCCAGGATAAGCCCCTTGTCCCTAAGCTGTTTCTTGTCAAATATTAAGCACAGTGATGGAAAAGGGAGCTGCATTGGTTACTTTCCTGTTGCTGTGATGAAGCATCATGTCCAAGGAAACTTCTAGAAGGTTTATCTGCGGATTAGGGTCCCAAAGAGTTATGAGGGCATCAATATCACAACAGCAAACACCAGGCATGGCATCAGGAACAGCTGAGAGCTCACACCTCCAACCATGGTCCCCAGTGACATACTTCCTCCAGCAAGGCCACACCTCCTAAGCTTCCCCAAACAGCCCCAACTGGGGACTAAGTATTCAAATGACCAAGAATATGGGGTCATTTTATTCAAAGGACCACAGTAACTAATACAGACCATGATACCCAAGCTCTCAGGGCAAATACGGGATCTTCCAGTTGTAGTGTCAGAAATGTCATTGATCCCCCAAAACCAGACAGCAACCGATCTGATGTAATCACAGGAGGGCCTTTTTTATTTGAGTTAGCTCAGGCCAGTGTACCTCGTCATGCATTCATGCATGAAAATTTTATGATGAGGCGTCCCAAATATCTCTTAGGGTGCTTTATAGTAAGCAGCAAGTGGGGCTGGGTGAGTGTGCAAGCATCTCATTGGAGAGCTACTGTGGAATTTAACATAATTGGTTGGTGCTGGGAGTCATATCATAAACTTAATTTCTGCTTCCCAGTGTATTGGTGGTCGTTAGACTGAGGATGGGCTTGTAACCTGGAGATGCAGGTCTTTTGGGGGTGTAACCTGGAGTCACAGCTTTTCTTTGGGGTTAGCCTAGAGGCTGGAGCTAGGCTTGGGTTTTGTTGGGAGGTAAGTTGGAAACTAATTCTAGGTACCAGGCTGTTAGTTTGCCTGACTTCAAATTCTCTGAAATGGAATCTGAATTTAAAAGATTTGGCCTCTCACAGGTGGCAGCTGGCTGACACTGACACAGGTGGGACCTGGGCAAGAAGGCTTGGTTCTCCAGAGTTGCCCAAGGCAATGCTGGAATCTATTTGGCCAGGAAATGCTTTTTCTAATGTCATGGTGGGCATCTCTTGTATGTGCCAAGTCCAGGAATGAAGGAACTTTCCAAAGGAAATGTTCAAACCCAATGGTCTCCAAGGGGACCATCAAGATGGCTCAGAGTGTAAAGGTTCTTGCCACCAAGCTTGGCTCCCTGAGTTTGATCCATGGAAGCCACATGGTGGATGGAGACACCTGACTCCTGTAAGTTAGCCTCTGAGCTTCACACAGGCATCATGACATGCACATCCCTACATATAATTATTAAATCAGTGCAATAATAAAGGAACCATGATGGTTTCTGTTGTATACCGGCCCATGGCCTACTTGAACCGGGTATACCTGGGAGGCAGGCTGGGGCTGAAAAAGACTTAGACAGCGAGAGAGATAATGGAGGCAAGACAAAGGTCCTGATCAAGGCCCGAGACTTTACTCAGAAACTGTGCTTATAAAGGGGGAAGGCCCATCACCCCCCCCCCCCCAGTCCACTCTTGGTGCCTGGAGCCATTCTGTCAGCAATTGTCGCCAGGCTTCTTGATGTATTGTTGCCATGTTGTTAGCACTAGTCTGCCAGTTCCAGTTCCACAGGTAGTCAGCTATCTCAGGAACACCAGGAAGACAGGTTCAGCCTCTCAGCAGGTAGCATAAGAGCAGGGCAGTTGTCACTTCAAAAAGAAGCCCAACAAGTCGGAAAGCTGCACTGCAGGTCTATACCAGCCTGCTTCAGGCTGGGGGAGCATACAGTTTCATATTGAAGGAAATGGAAACACATATGTATGAGGACAACTATGTATAAGGACATGTATGTAAAAATTGTGTCCAGTTTTCCTGCAGACTTACCTGTGTCCAAAACCCACATTGTGATGAGAAGCAGCCAGGAAGATTGAAGGGCATCCCATGCAAGGATAATCACAGAGATTTTAAACTCTTTTATGTGTTATGTATTTATACTATTGCTTTATGTGTACCATGTGTGAATGAGGGCCCTCCCTAGTGTGGTGTGTGTTGTGGGCAGGGGGAGTCAGAAGACAACCTTGGGTACCCAGTTCTGTCTTTCCACGTGAGTTCTGGGATACTGAACTCAGGTGGTCAGACTGGGTGGCAAGCACTTCTACCTGAGCCAATTCACCATCCCAGATGGGTGCCACCGCCCTGTTTTTGGAGGTGTTGAGATATCAAACCCGGAACCTGCAGTATACAAGGTGGGCACTCAAGTCACTGAGCCACATTCTCTATGTCTGAAAACCAGTCAGCAGGAAACAGCTGTTATTGCAAAGGCCCGTTCTAAAGCTTTGGCATAAAGATGGAATTAGAGACTATCTGTTGAAAAATAGAGATGGGTGGTGTACAAGAAGCACTTTTGGAACACAGCCCTCTCGTCTGAGGACCTAAATCTAAGAGAACCAGGCCTGAAGTGGAAATTTCTGGTTTCTTTGGGACTCAGTTGTGTCGTGTGATGTTTTTCTGGAAACTATCTTATGACAGGATGTTTTTGCTGAAGCAGACATGTGGTGATTTTCTGGAAGCTACCTGGAAAAGGGGCATGCGATGTTTGCTAGAGCTTGAGAGATGCCCTCTTGAAAGAACACATGATGTTAGGAACGGGTATGAATATAAGCCAACAGACCACAGATGACACTATGTGGCATTGGTTCACCTTGCCACTCTTTGCTGCTTGGTCTTCATTGGGGTTTGCTGATGCTGTGGCATTGGCTAGCCTTGCCTTCTTTGCTTATTATCATTTGTCATACTTTGTAGAGAGAAATGAACCAAATAATTTCTGATGCTGTTCTGGCATCTTCTTCCTGCTTCTGCAGACTCAGGCCGATTGGTGCAACCTCAAAGTTTCTTCTGGATTAAGCTGCCATTGTTGACTGGTGTGAACTCAATTGCTGATATCCTGACACTGCAGACTGGACTCTCCCCGAAGAACAATTTCTAAACAGGTCCACACCCTCCTTTGCCCTATTAATCTTTCCTTTCTATTTTCTTCGGTTGGCAGTGAGCTAGAAGAGAGGTTAAAACATTTAAGTAACATTATTAAAGTAGGTTTTGGAAAATATAAACCTACACAGGGCATCTGGAATGTTCCATGTGTGGGTTATGTTAGCAATGCTGCATTGGTGCTGGAGGACATCAGACGTTTTTGTAGACTGAGCACTGTGGGGACGGATTGGGAAGCTCCTTCTCTGGGACTCTGTGACCCTGAGGAATCCATGGCTTCATCTCTTCAGACCTTCTTGGCAGTGTAGTTAGGCGGTTCAGGCCTATATGTGGCCCTGTGGCTGCAGGGAAAAAAAATCAGAGAATCAAAGCATAAAAACAAAAATGATGTCACTTCCGAGTAAAATTATGGAGCTGCAGAGACTGTTTCGAGGTGAAGAATGTTTACTGCTGTTCCAGAGGACCTGGGTTCAGTTCCCAGCTGTCACCCACTTGTAACTCCAGCCTTAGATGGGTAGGGTGCCCTCTTCTGGCTGCCTGAGGCACTCTATGAACGTGGCGCACAGACATACATGGAGGCAAAACACCCACATATACATAAAAATATTTTTTAAAAGAATGAAAAAGAAATGAAGGGAAATAAGATTTCTGTAAAGAGACCCTGCACAGTATTTGGGGGTCACTACAGCATGTAGGAACACCTCTAAAACCTAGCATAGGACCGTAGGGTCCCCTGCACTAGATGTACACACTGATCTTAGGGATTCAGCAAGGGAAGGGAGAAATCGACACAACTCCCCCTACAGAGTGGCCCCTGATGCTACTGGTCTACGGACCCTGTGTGTTCGTTCATTTAGGCTGTTTGTGTTGTATGCCTTGTTGTAGTTCAGGTTGACCTTGAATCCTTTATTTTATTTTATTTTTTTTAAAAAACATTTATTATTGGCTGGAGAGATAGCTCAGTGGTTAAGAGCACTGACTGCTCTTCTGAATGTCCTGAGTTCAATTCCCAGCAACCACATGGTGGCTCACGACCATCTGTAATGAGATCTGATGCCCTCTTCTGGAGTGTCTGAAGACAGCAACAATGAACTTGCATATAATAAATAAATCCTTTTTTAAAATTTTAAAGATTTATTATGTACACAGTGTTCTGCCTGCATATGTGCCTGTCCACCAGAAGACGGTGCCAGATCTCATTATAGATTGTTGAGCCACCACATGAGTTCTGAGAAATCAGCTCAGGACCTAGGAAGACCAGTTAATGCTCTCAACCTCTGAATCTTCTCTCCAGTCCTGATCCTCCTGCCTCACCTCAGCATGTCGTGGTGTGTGTGTGTGTGTGTGTGTGTGTGTGTGTGCGTGTGTGTGTGTGTGTGTGTCTGTGTCTCTGTCACTGTGACTGCAGAGTGTGGCATTGAGTAACAATTGATTGAGGAGCTCGAGGTGTAATCTCACTCAGAAGTTGTGTTTCAGCCTGAAGATCATAAGGACCCGTGGCTGAAAGGAAAATCCCTGGCTGCTTCGGTATGAAGAGGGCATAGGCGACCACAACTCCCTGCCTTCCCCAGCATTCAAAGCTCACAGCCACTTAGGGGATCAGGAATTGGAGCCGCTCCTACTCCTGTGTCCTGCTGCCCCCTGGCGGCCTTGAGCCGCATCGCAGCTCCCAAGAGTTGGGGATGGAATGGGCTCTATGTGGGCTCTATGTCAAATGTCCCTCCAGACTGCAAAGTCCAGGAACTGGTGGCCAGCTTCATAAGCCCACGAAGCTGTCCGAGTCACCCTGAAGAAGGGCCACACTAAGAAACGGGTATCCCCTGCACAGTCCGCCACAGCAGAGCATTAGTTGTTTTTCCTTTTGTGGTTGCTGTTGCCCAGAATTTACCCCAGGGCTTCCTGCCTGTTGACCGTGTCCTCAATGAACTACACACCGGCTGAGTTTGATGTGACCACCCTAAGAAAGGGTCCTGGGTTTCTCTGGGAATGCCTTCAATCCCAGCCCTCGGGAGGGCGGATCTCTGCATTCTTTAACCACATAGCAAGTTCCAGAACACCCGGGGCTATAAGGTAAAACCAGAAGACTGGGATCCCCAGGTCTGACACCTGGAAGCGGGTGGTGGAGTAGGTGGGAAAGTTGTAACAAGTGAGAAAGGAGCATGGATGCCCGGGGCGGGATCTGGGTGGACTTAGGCTCTCCAGCCAAGGCCCTGGGAAGTGAAAGTGGTAAAGGAAATAACCTCAAATTACTCTTTTTTCCCTTGATAGTGTCTTTCACCTGGAATTTCCCGCACGCTGTAGATGGGACCTAGGGACGACTTCCTGCCACTGAGCTGTGTCCCAGCCTTTACTTTTAAGATGTGGTCCAGGCTGGCCTTGAACTTGCTCTGTAACTGAGCAGGCTTTCCATCCAGTGCCTCGGGCCCCTATTTAGCCAGGATTACAGGTCTGCAAACCAGCCTAGCTTTTGTTTAAGACTTGGTCGAGGTTGCCAGGCTGTGAGAGCACACACCTTTAGTCCCAGCAATTGGGAGGCAGAGGCAGAGGCAGGTGGGTCTCTAAGTTTGAGACCAGCCTGGTAAACAGAGTCAGTTGCAGGACAACCAGGGGTACACAGAGAAGCCCTGCCTCAAAAATCAAACAACTTGTTCCTTCTTTCTAGAACCTGTGGGTCATGACCCCTTTGGGGGTCAAACAACCCTTTCACAGGGGTTGCTTAAGCCCATCAGAAAACACAGGTATTACTATTCCTAACAGTAGCAAAATTAGAGTTATGAAGTAATGAAAATAACTTTATGGTTGGGGTCACTACGAGGAACTGTATTAACGGGTCACAGTATTAGGAAGGTTGAGAACCACTGCTCTGGAGTCTGCAAACCCCGTACAGAGGTGGGGCAGAGGGCAGCGGGAAGGGACTGGGTCACATGAAAATGACAGGGTGTGTTTTGGAGCCAGGTCCACCCCTGCCTCAATGCATGTCTGCAGGTGTTACAGGCCCTCCACCCTCAAAGGAGCTGTGACAGCCACTTAGAGGCTGACACAGACAACCTCAGAGGCTGTGTGGATTTTTCCCATGATAGCCCTCAGGACAACACCCAAAGCTACCACGTTCCCAGGCTTTGCAGCAGATGTCACCCTCCTGGAGAGCTACTGTCCCCTCCTGAGCAACTATGCCACCCCCGGGCCAGAAAGAGCAACAGAACTCTATGGGGAGCGGGTGCGGCCGGCCGCAGACCCTGTGAAACCCACTCATTTACTGCCTTGCCCGAGCATGCGCAGTGAGGCTGCATGCGTGGGCTGCCTGACAGGCTGGACAGTTCCTCCTGATCCAGACCCGTCAGCCTATCTGTGAATGACCTAAGCTCCTGCCTGGAGCAGGTGTGAATTCTGACTGGATGAGGTGGGGTGGAGCTAGAAGGGGAGGAGTCGCGAGTAGTGAGGTGAGTTGTTTTTTATCCCTTGCCCTAGGTAGAAGCCAGTAGTAGAGTAGTGAGGAGTTTTAGCCCTTGCCGTGAGTAGAAGTAGAGTAAGAGAAGTAGAATAGGAGTAGTTTAGCCCCTGCCCTAAGAAGAAGCTGCTGGGGAAGGGAGCTGTAAAAGAAAAACCCCGAAGTAAAGTTGCTGCATGAACCCAACTTGGTGTCTGTGTTGTTCCTGTCTCGCCACCGGCTCGGAGGACCGGGACAAATGGTGGCCCATACGCCGTGAAAACAGCAGTAGGGAAATTTTGGCAAACAGAGGTAAGGAAACCTTAGTAAACAGCGGTAAGAAATTTTAGTAAACAGCTGTAAGGAAATTTTGGTAAGCAATGGTATTTAAAGAAAGCACAGGCCTGTAAGGTTGCCTGGAAAAAAGGGACTAAGCATTAAAGTTCTCAGTTAGAGACTATTAGGTTCCCGGTAAGTGGGAAGATTCAAGTTCTCGGTTAGAGACCATTAGACCATTAGGTTTCTGGATTAGGGACTATTAAGGTTCTCAGGTATAGAGACGAAGGTAAGGTTCCCGAGAAAAAAGGGACGAAGCATTAAGATTCTCAGGAATAGAGACGAAGGGAATTTCAGCAACATGGGTTCAATTGCGACTAAAATGACAATGAAAATGTTAGTCATCTGGATCTTGGTCAGGGCGTGCTTGAGGGACACCAATGGAAAGTACAATAAGGAGATTGCTTTTCAGGCTAGCCGCCGAAAGTCTAAACAGCTTAGACAACAAACCAAAGATAAGAAAGAGAAGAAGGAATCTAGCTCTGAAGGGTCTATTAGTGACAGCAACAAGACTGATAGTGAAAGCTGTCGTCGGATGTTCTGCTGGAGGTTGAGGCGCGGTAGGCCGCCCAAACCATCAGCCACTCTGTTGCCTTCTCCTCCCCTCCATAAAGATGAGGGAGACAAAAAGGGAAAGCATAGTATGGGTGATATTTTTTATTTGTGGATCCTCTAATGTGGAAGTGGAAGAGGTATTTGGGACCCTAACTAAATGCCTCTTGGAGAAGTGGAATTTGGTGATAGCCCCAGAAAAAGTTCAGAAGACAGACATACAACACTATTTAGGTACTAAAGTGAGAGATGCTGTTGTCGAGCCACTAAAGCTGGAACTAAGGATGGATAAAATGCATACCTTGAATGATTTTAAGAAATTGTTAGGAGATATCATTTGGATTCCGCCCTATTGTAATCTTCCCAATGCAGAGTTATGCCCATTATTTGATATTTTAAAAGGAGATTCCAATTTACAATCTCCTCACCAATTAACACCCTTAGCCAGAGCTTGACTCATATGTCAGGAATGTGTATAACCTCTGTTCAGTTGTTTTCGTAACATAAAAAGCTGACCACATCCGGACACCAAGGACCAGAGCTCAGTGACCTGTCCAGGTCAGGGACGTCCCTCTTCGCTGCAATGTTGCGGAACCGGAGAACAATGTGGATACAGAGAAAAACAGCAATGGCGTCGTAGCAGTCAGCCAGGTAGGACTCCAGGTGTTTCTGTGGCAGACAAATGAATGTTAGCTTGTTGTTTGAGTGGCTGTAGGCAGACAGATGTAATGTCTTTGGGGACAAGGCACTGGGCAGGGAGACCAGCTTCTTCCCTGTCCACAGGCACCTCAAGTGGCCTGACCTGCTCACTAGCCACACTTATGTAAGTTCCCCACAGCAGAAGCTGGGGCTGAGCTTGGGATGGGAGCTCCAGGGCCAAGGCTTAGAGAACACTCATTCCTCAGGAGTTGCTGTCTGCCTGTGCAAAGGCACAGAATTCGGAAGCTCACCTGTGTCATGGAGAACATCATGACACCGTGGAACAGGTTGTGTGCAGCCGGGCCAGACATCACGAAAAATTTACAGATAAAAAGATATTCAGGCAAGATTTGTCGAGGAGGGCATAATGCTGGCTGCAGAAGAGCGCTTCAAACGGATACTACCAAGACAGAGAAAGACACGGATGGGTCTCACACTGACCCCGTGGATGTGGAGACTCAGCACAGCTTAGTAATCAGAGCTCACAAGACCACACACCCAACCTCCAGGCAGGGAGGAGCACCCTGAACAGGCACTGAAGATGGGGCACAGGTCACAAGAGAAGCCCTCCACACTGATTGCCGCCCCCACATACATTTCAACTGTCTTCTCCTGACAGTCACACCCCAGCCAGTCTCCCTCTGTCTGCCTCTAAGTCCATGGCTCCTAACCTTCCACATCACAGCAGGCCAGGGACACCCACCCCTCACACATATCAAACTAACTAACACTCAGGAACTGATCCCTGGCCATGGAGGGGTTGCCTCACCATACCCTCTGCTCTCCACGCTGGGCAGTATGGGACACCAGGATCGGGGCATCCAGCTCGGCCGGTGAGATGACAGCACCACGGTTGCCCAGGGTAAAGATGGTGTTCCTGCTTCAGAGGGACGGCTTAGGGTAGAAGTGTGAACAGCACTGGAGTGGGGGAAACCAATGAGACCGACCACACCAGGCCCAACAAGCCAAGGGCTGTGGATCCCAGGAAGCTAAACATGGCCCGGACAGCCCGTTCAGAACCTGAGCCTTGCTTGGCCTGACACCCTTAATGGCCTTCAAGGTTTTACAAACCCTTTGAAACAAATGTGAAAAACCGTCAGAGTGGCTTGTGCTTCTTGGTGAGGAAGCTCTCGCTTTCACGTTCTCAAAGGTTGAGAACCACAGAATGGGTAAGAAACACAGCCCTGGGCTTGAAAGATGGCTCAGCGTTTAAAAGCACTGACTGCTCTTCCAGAGGTCCTGAGTTCAAGTCCCAGGAACCACATGGTGGCTCAACCCATGTGTAATGGAATCTGATGCCCTCTTCTGGTGTGTCTGAAGACTGCAACAGTGTACTCATATAAATAAAATATTTTTTAAAAAATATTTTTGAAAAATCTGAATGTGAACTTCATTTTCCCATCCTGACCTGAGGGTTGATTGACAGGTAAATTAAAGGACTGAGAGTACTTAGACTTTGTGGAGGACATAACTGGCAGATGGAGAACCTTCCAGAATCTGTGTCACTGTACTGTGTGTATCTGGTGGGACAGGATGAGGCTGTGGGAGCTGAATGTGAACAGGGTTGTGCCCAGGTGAGCTCAGTCAGTTATTATCTTTGATATGGTCACCCTCAGCTCTGTCACCTCCAGGCTCTGCTCTCATCACTGTGAAGCACATGCCGAGAGTCTGTGATGAAAGGGACATCACAGGAAGCTGATGGCCAGAGCCTTGTCATGTCCACAGGATTATGAGCAGCCCAGGCTTCCGTCTTGACTGTGGCTCTTTACTTTGTCTTCTGTGTTTATTTCTTGCATCTTTAGTTCATATGGAGGACTGAGACTATTCTTTTCCTGTGAGTGCTTCCTGTCTGGTTCTCCTCATGAATGCCCATGAGTTACAGCAGTAGGAGGTGTTTTCCCATTCTTGTCCCCACCAGACACAACAAGGGCCCTGCTCTCAGGACACTGTGGTCTGCACAGGTGAACTAAACTCTCCTGAGCTCCTGCCTCCTTCCAGTTGTCTCTGTGGAGTTCTCTGTAGCCTCCCTCAGCCCTGAAGCAGACTGATCCAGACTTTAACCTTGCTACCACTGTGAAGGAAATTACCTAAGGTGGAGCCTTCCGACCTAGATGGCTCTTTTGTTTTGCCACCTGCCACTGCTCTCTCCAAGACACTGCTACCAGCTGAGAAATACCTGAGACATTCCAGAGGAACATCCTATTCTGCAGGTCCCCTACAGGCTGGCTCCAAGACACCAAGAATGGACTGGCGGGGGATGGGCCTTCCCCTTTTATAAGTAGACTCTCTTAGTAAACGGAGGGTCTTGAGCAGAATCATGTCTTGGCTCCATTAATCTCTTGCTGTCTAAGTCTTTTTCAGCCCCAGCCTGCCTCCCTGGTGTACCCGGTTCAAGTAGGCCTCAGGCCGGCATACAACAGTTCTCCCCATCTTTCCCATCTTTCCCCAGCTAACCCTGAATTGCAGGATCCGCACAGAGGAGGGATCCACAGGCTCTCATCTCAGATCTGGTCCTGTTGGGTCTCTGCTGTGCCCATGGCCCCTGTCCTTCCCTGACTCTGAGGATCCTGGTGCTGCCTCCAGAGAAGATTCAAGGGTTGATGGAATGAGTCTACGTTAGATTTATGTTTATTGTAAAAGCTGGTCCAGGGGCTGGAGAGATGACCCAGGACAGAGACAAACTGAGCTGCCCTGTGACTTTTACCAGGAGGTTTCTCATTCCACAGTTTCAGTGACTTTGGCTAACTGTGATTTGACAGTCACAAGGCAAACATGGTAGAAATAAATGACACATATGCTGTACATGTTTTCTCCTTCTTTCCATGGGATGAAGATTCTGTCTCACCTGGTGTGAGACCTTTGCCTCCTCTGTCCAGTGTCTACAGTGTTCATGATGCACAGGGCTGGGGTGCTCAGGGGCAGACTCAGCTGTCAGATGCACAGATTCACTGTCCTAATGCCTCCATCTCTCATCCCCTCAGCTCAGCTCCTCTGTCATCTCTCACCAACACAGGGGTGAGCACAGGGCAGTGCAGAGGGAGAGGAACTAAATCACGTCTATTACATTTCCCGTTCTCAGAATTCTGCATGATAACTGTTATTTATTGCGTCCCACTCGACCGGCAAGAAAGACGCAACAAACCGGAATCTTCTGCGGCAAAAGCTTTATTGCTTACTTCTTCAGGAAGACCCCGAACCGGGAAAATGGCGCCGCTTATATAGCCCGCAGCATGACGTTTCAGCACCTGATATGGCGTGACAGCTCCTGATTCGTTGCTCGCCCATCACCCCACTATTACGCCCCAAGAATGGGAGTGACTAGGAGTGAGTTCACTCTCACACCTGCGTACAAGGCTTGTTTACTAGTTAGGCACAGCGGAGGCCAGCACCATCTTATAATGGCGATTGCTCGCGGCACGGCTCTCCACAGTTATTCATCTCTTACTACAGTTGATGTAGGAACCTTTTCATAAGAGTGTGTACACAGTAACACACAGAGTGCAGACAGGGTTACAACTGTGGAGGGTTCAGACACAGGCTCCCAGAGGATTCTTTTTTCCAGCAGAGAAGGGGACAACTGTATAGAAGCAGTGCATGGAAGCACACATTTGTTCATATGTGGACTCAAGATTTAAATATGTTAGATTGGAAGAGCTAGGGGACTGAAAGATCCCCGTGGGGAGTCCCTCCTCGGGGAGGTGCGCACCCAGTAGGGCACTGAGACCAAACTCGCTGTAACTACATGAGGATTTAATGGCACACAAACACACAAACAACAAAGGAGAGCTCAAGCCAGCATGCTGGGGTCAAAACTCATGCACCACGCAGGGGGCAGGGGAGTTCGACCCCGGCCCAACTTTTTACAGGCTTATAAAGGTAAAAACCACAAACCAAAAAAGGGGGGAGCCGAAAGAATTTGCGCGGTCACACATGATTGGCTTATTTAAATGTCGGCGGGGTGATTACAAATGAACAGGGTAATACGTGCCGGCTAAGGTGTAGGGAGGCACAAGGGCTTGGGACTTCTCGAGGTCAGCAGGACACCTGGTCAATGTATGATTTATGGGGGGCTATAGGGAGGCGCCGCCCGGGAGGTGCCATCCTGCCAGATGGCCATTTGGTCCGTCCTGATAGCCCTGGCTAGTTCCTGCATTCTCTTTTTTATCTTTTATGGCCGGACATTCTTAGCTACAGGGTGGGTTTAGCTGTGCCTGGCCCTGCCTGGGTCTATTCTTCAGCCCTGAATTTCTTGAACTTAGATATCACAATGCTATAAGACCCAAAATTATAAGTTTTTGCTCTTCAGGACCACTTGGGAAGGGGCAGCAGGAGAGGCAGGACAGGGAGATTAGAGAAGGTGAAATGACCAGAGGGCCATGATTTACATGTGTGTATGCGCCACCATCTAGCTGAGCATAGAGGTGTGTCCCTCTGACCCCAGAACTGCATAGGGGGATCCAGAATGTTAAGAGTTCAAACACAGCCTCAGCTACATAGTGAGTCTGAAGGCTGCCTGAGGTCATGAGACCCCATCCCAAACAAAGGGGCTACAGAGGATGCCTGAACCTAGAGCTGTGGGAGTTGGCATCCTTTGTCATGCTCTCTGTGTGGTTGGGAAGATGCCAGAGCACATGAAGACAGTGTGGGCAGAGAAAGAGCACCGAGCTGCTGATGCACACATCACCATCATGGCCTTAAGGTGCCACACACCTGCTTGTGTCCTTGGCCTTGATGCTGATCTCCCTGCTGCTGCTGCTGATAGGTGCTGGACACTTTGTTTGACTTCAATGATGATCTACATTCAGCTTTCCACAGGAACTGTTGGGAGACACAGCATCCCAGGAAGGAATTGATGGGCCTTCAGGGTCTCAAACTGGGGAGCATCCTGTGGTCTCCACACAGAATAGCATCCCATCACTTGCCAAGGACACCTGCTGAGCAGGAAACAGGATTAGAACATTAAGAACCTGTCCTGAATGACTTGGCTCTGAAACATCCCAAGTCCCTGATACATTTTTATAATTAGATTTAGAATCAAATATTCACACAAAGGCCACATACACCTAATTGGAATTAAAGTTAAAGTACACCAGTACACAATTCATCTGAAATATTTCTGTTGTTTAGTTTTAGAAGCAGACTTCTGTAAGTCTGTAAATTTCTCAGACAAGAACAAAGTGTTATTAGTCATAGAATATAGCCTCCCCTTGACATTGTGATTTGTCAGGAATCAGATTGCTCCCCATTCCTGTCAACCAGGTGACACTCCTGTTATTGCCCCAGCTCATTACATGTGAATTTATACGTCAGGGTCTCATTAGCTCAACAGATGTGCCAACTGTTCACTGTCAGTGATGAGGTTTTTCTGCCATTAACAAAGTATCTTCAAGGGACTTGAAATATGCCCCCCAGGTAAGAACATGTGCTGTTCCTCCAGAGAGTGATGGTTGTGACCCAGCACCCGGACTCCTTGTGGATGGGAGAGGGAGATCCACAACAGCCTGTAACTCCAATGTACCCCTGACATCATCTCCTGGTTTCCTTGGACACTGGACACTCACAGGGCTGTCTGTCTAGGCCCAGCAGTGTGGCTGAAGGCACAAGAAACCACCACACCAAACCCTAAGGGATAATGAAAGAAATCAAAGCTGGTGTCATCTGTTACACATGGAGAAGGAAGATCTGGGGCACTTTCTAGAATTTCCAACCCCACAAAGCCTATTTAAAAGCACACACAATCCAGTTATTATAATTATTCGTTATATGCCTAGATTGGGCAGATTTAACACAATATTAACCTTTTCCTCAGCTATAAGACCCCTTGTTACCTGCAGTTTCTCCTGGCCTCGTGGTTCTAGTCCATCATGGCTTTCTCCTCCCCTCCCTCCTCCTCCTCTTCAGTCCTCTCTCCTGCCCCTCTCATCCTCTTCTGCCTCCCTACCTGACCCCACTCTCAAACCTCCAGCCCCTCCTTTCCCTTCCACTGCCCAACCACAGGCTCCAGCCTTTACTGACCAGTTAAAATGGGGAGCAGGATCACGTGACATCACCTGAGTACAGGATGGTCAGCATCAGGACAGCCCACAGCAGGACACTAAGCTTGTTTCCTGCAGCCCCTGTGTGGTCCGTCTGCTCATCTCTCAGAGCACATCCACAGCTGTGATAAACCTAACAGAGATGCTTCTCTCTCCTGTCACTCGGGTACCGATTCCTGAACTTGGACAGTCTTATGTTTTACATCTTGTGTTCTGGAGTTAACTCCCTGAAGTTTCTTAGTCTCCGTTTCCAGCTCTGTGAACCTTAAGCTTGCAACCCAAAGTCCTGCTAATTGTTGCTCTGCATTCAGGTGTCTTCGTATTGCAGGAGACTAAAGTCCCCCTCAGAGGCCTGTAACCATTTAAATTATATCATATTTATACCAACAAGGACATAGGAAGCATCAACTGATGTAAAATCCTGCCATCTCAGCGAAATAACTTCATTATTTATTTATTTATTAATTATTATTATATCTAAGTACACTGTAGCTGTCTTTAGACCCTCCAGAAGAGGGCGTCAGATCTCATTACGGATGGTTGTGAGCCACCATGTGGTTGCTGGGATTTGAACTCAGGACCTTTGGAAGAGCAGTCGGTGCTCTTAACCACTGAGCCATCTCTCCAGCCCCCTAACTTCATTTTTTGTTTGTTTGTTTTTTGTTTTTGTCTTTTTTTTTTTTTTTTTTTTTTTTTTTTGTTGTTTTTTCAAGACAGGGTTTCTCTGTATAGACCTGGCTGTCCTGGAACTCACTTTGTAGACCAGGCTGCCCTAGTACTCTGAAATCCACCTGCCTCTGCCTCCCGAGTGCTGGGATTAAAAGCGTGCACCACCACACCCAGCCATTTTTTTTTAACTATATAGAAGATATCTATTTACAAGCCTGATTTTACTAGACAGGTGCTTTAACCAGCTAAGCCACGGAGCCAACACCAAGCCTGATTTTACAACTAAACTGCCAGCTCTTTAGAAATCTCTATCTGTGTCAATCTTATGAGGCTACTCTACCTCTTTCTTGAGCTTCTCCAAACCCAAGAGCGCTCCTTAGCTCTCCTTCCTAGATTTCTGTTTTACCTGTGTCCTGCCAGATGCTTCTCTGTTGTCCTCCAAGTCCTAAAAGAAAATCCCTTTTCCATAAAGGATCTTCAATGCTGAGAGAAAAAGAGAAAGATGAAGTGAGACAGATCAGCAAGGGGTGGGGAGGAGAGAGAGAGATTAAGAGTTCTGTCAAAGTCCAACTGCTTATGAAAGAAGTCTCTAGCTCCTCCCCTCCTCCCTTGGCAGGCTGAGCTATGTCACTGTAATTTGGGAATCAAGGAGGCTCCAAGGCAAGGCTATAGAGGCCCAGCCCTTTCACCTCTCAGTGATGTAGACCTAGACCCCCTGCTGACTTTGCCTCAGGTCATAGAGCAATGACCACAAGACCTCTCCCCTTCACCTTACCTTAAAATAGGCAGGGTCTTTCCATTCCTTGGCGGTCTTATTATCTATGGAGAACTTGGAGGCACCCAAACTACATCTCTTCAGCACACATATAACTGCATCTGCCAAACCCAATATCTATTTGGGATTTTACATATTACTAACACTTAGGTTTTCTACGTACAATAATAAACTCTTCTGTGACATAGGCCTGTCAGTGGTTAGGAACTGAACATTTCTTGTCCAGGCTTTTCTGGCTGGCAGTGGAAGGCAGTGGCTGGTCAGGCTCTTCTGTGCTCTTTCTGGGCCAGTGGCCAAGTTTTCGGAAGACCTCCCCTGCTCAACTCTGAGTTTTATTAGTTTTGTTACTATCCACACCTTTCGTGTCCTGTGGAAATATAAACAAACCAGCATCCCCAACACCATATGTTCTCTGGCTTCCATTCTTATGTTAACACACCCTTATAGTATATCTGTTGATTTAATTCCACAGCGTTTTCCTTGATGCAGTGTCTCTCAGCTGCTGTTGTTCCTTTCTTGTTAATGCTCAGAGAATGATCTATTCAACCCTGGGGTCTTTATTCTTTCTTTTTGTTTTTTAGTGTGTTCCTTAAGGTATGATTAGGTCTTTTCCACCACTGCTTGTCCTGCAGAATCGTGTGGTACAGCTGTAATGTGCAAAGAATTCCTGCATCTTACTGGAGACCCGTGCAGGGGCATTGTCAGTCCTGGTTTGTACAGGTATTTCCATAGGAGCCACTACTTCTAGTAAATGTGTAATTGCAGAATTGGTATTTTCAGAACTCAAAGCAGTTGCACAATGGAAGTCTGAGTATCAGTGCTATGGTGTATAAACTTTAGTTTTCCATATTCTGCAAACTGAAACATATCCACCTGCCAGATTTCATTATTTATTTATTTATTTATTTATTTATTTAGTGTTTGTACCGGCTGATTTTGTGTCAACTTGACACAAACTGGGGTTATCACAGAGAAAGGAGTTTCAGGTGAGGAAATGCCTCCATGAGATCCAGCTGTAAGGCATTTTCTCAATTAGTGATCAAGGGGAGAGGGTCCACTGTGGGTGGTGCCATCCCTGGGATGGTAGTTTTGGGTTCTATAAGACAGCAAGCTGAGCAAGCTAGGGGAAGCAAGCCAGTAAGTAACATCCTTCCATGGCCTCTGCATCAGCTCCTGCTTCCTGACCTGCTTGAGTTCCAGTCCTGACTTCCTTTGGTAATGAACAGCAGTGTGCAAGTGTAACCTGAATAAAATCTTTCCTCCCCAACTTGCTTCTTGGTCATAATGTTTGTGCAGGAACACAAACCCTGACTAAGACAGTGCCCTCAGAGTTACTTCCAGTGTGCAATGGAGTTTGGTTGTAATAATAACAAGTTGAACATTTCTTTATAAATTTCTTGTCTTGTTGCCTAGTGATAGAAATTGTTTTCTTTAAACCTTACCTGTTAACGTAGTATTTTTCACAAATATCTGAGACTTCTAGCACATTTCCTATGAATAATTGGTCAATTTCTACATTTCCTTGTGCTAATGGGCCAATAAAGCCTGTGAGCGACTGAATATGGGTGACAGATGATGGACAGTTTCTGTTTCTTATTGCCTGTTGCAGTTGCAAAATAACAACATGAATTCTGAATTATCCAGAATAAATGCAGCAGTTGCTGTGTGCAAAAGAACTCTTTCCGCATATTGAGACTCAGTAGCTATACTAAGAGATTCAGGAAAAGCTGATACTACCATAAGGACTGCACACAGCGCTGATTGTTTAACGGAAGCATATGGGATTTGAATTACGTTGCTGTTTCTCTCTCTCTCTCTCTCTCTCCTCTCTCTCTCTCTCTCTTTCTCTCTCTCTCTCTCTCTCTCTCTCTCCCCTGACTTATAAGCAGCCATTGCCCAGTTTTTTGCATTCAGCAATTGGCGTTCCTTTTACAATACATGGGACAATCCAGTTAGTCCTGCTAAACACCAAATCTTGAAAGGTATTTGTGAGTGGATCAAGCTGCCACTACTGATTTGTGTGAACTGAACAACGAAGATTGGATTTCTTCCAAAGAATTATTTCTAAACAGGTCTATTTCCCCCATATCCTGAGAACTTTTCTTTTCCACTTCCTATGGTGGGTGGGTGGCTAGAAGGGAGGTTACAGCATTTAAGAACCCTTATTGAAAGTAGGTTTAGAAAAATCAAAACCGAGGCCCATTGGTCGTGCAAACTTTATATGCCTCAGTACAGGGGAATGACAGGGCAAAGAAGTGGGAGTGGGTGGGTGGAGGAGTGGGTGGGGGAGCGTGTAAAGGACTTTTGGGATAGCATTGGAAATGTAAATGAAATAAATAGCCAATAAAAAAAATTATCGTGAAAAAAAAAACCCTACAACTTCTGGTCAGTGTAAAGGCTTCCCCAACTCTGAGGAAGTGACCGTTGAGTATCCAGCACCCCTCTGGTACTCTTTGAGGTGGAGGTACCTCCAGCTAGTCTTTAAGGCTAGAGTTGGCCCTCATCACCTGCCCCCATTCTCCCACCATTGGAGCTTCTATTCTGCAGTTCCCTTAGGTCTTCTGGGCCATGGCGCCTCTACCTGCCCTTGCTCACCTTCCCCTTAGAGCTGCCTATCCCATGGCTCCTCTAGTCCCTGGTGGTTTTAGGTGCAGTCTCCTTAGTCCCTGCTGGGCTCCTGTGACTTTTCTGGTCCTGACTCCATCCCTCCACCCTCAGAGCTGCAACCCTGCAGCTTCCTGAGACCCTGCTGGGCTCCTGTGACCTTTCCTGCCCTATCTACCACTCTTGGAGCTGCCTGTAAATTCCACAATGTCCCTAGACCCTTGTGACTTTTGAGACTGCATTCCCAACCCTTTCCTCTAGACAAGACCCTCTAGGAGAGCTTGGTTCTCATTCTACTTCTGGCTTCTGCGAAAGTCCTGGTACCAGGCACCGAGACTCCTTAGCTTACCCAGGCTAAGCTGGTGGCTGCTGAGTTGTGGTGATGACCCACTGAACAGCTTGGTTCTCATTGTGTTCTCCCTGAGTCTGGGGGCACCCATGACAACAGGCTGCAGGGACATTATGCTCCCCCTTTTTCACGCTGGGGATCAGTGTCTTTCCTACCCTCTTAGTCTCTTGGGTGCCTCTTAGAAACCTCCAACCTGTACATCTGAAACCAAACCTGAAGAGCACTACATTTATTCCCCTGTCCCATCAAAATTGGCCTCAATATCCCTTAGATAAACAGAATGAATGGCCACTCAGTGGCACCCTTGATCCCAATATTATTCAGGATCTTTACAAATAACTACGAGCAATCAGGGAAATGGGAAGTTTCCCTACTCCCAATTTCTCTTTCCTCCAAACCCCGTTGTCTCTCCCTCATCCTCACACAGTGGAAACTTCTTGTCCTCTAAGTTACCATCCATGGCTCTGTAAGTTTGTTGCAGTTTGGGAGCCAGAAGCCAACCCAGCAGCAGGAGTGGGAGAGAACAAAGCAGGAGGCCAGTTGTGTGACAGAGAAAGAAGAGGAAACATAAAGGGACAGACTATTCACAGTGGGGACTATGGCTGCTCATCTCGACTCTTTAGGTTTTGGGTTAATTCTCTAAATTTCATGAGGAGTATGATCCCAGTAAAACTTCTAACGAAGAGGTTAACTTAAAATTTGTGACATCAGCATAAATAGTTAAAGTCTACACATAGAATTCTTAAAGGAAACACATGCTTGTTGCCATCTCAACCACTGTCCCCTCATCAGGACAGGAGCATCTTTGCTGACAGCCATCTTTGATAGGGTTTGAAAGGACGGTGTTTGCCATGTGACCTCTCTCCCATCTTTATTAAAAAGTGATCACATGGCAGAAACCAATCAAGGAGAAAAGAGCTCCTCCTAGCTGTGAGGCCCAAGCCAGACAATTCTTCCACCGTTTTCAATCACGATAAGGACAACAACCCAGAGAACCTCTTCTTCCTCTTCAGCCTCTCTGCTTTCTCTTTGTCCACAGCAACAGGCTGCCCATGCAGATAGGGCTGAGGCAGGACCCTAATGCAATCACAATACCACAGGGGGCATCCTAGGAAGGAATCAATTCATAACTTGCCTCCTGACCGGTCTCCATAAAGCTCCCCTTAAGGCTGTAAATTATGAAAACTCCCAAGAGGTCATCCAGGAGAACTATGAAAATCCACCTCAATGCCTAACCTGCCGTTACAAAGGCCCTCCTACAATACACTAACCTGGATCCTGAGACCCCAGTGGAAACCAATTGCATATGAGCTACAGTTTCAAGAGTCTCCCTGATATCAGGACAAAATTTAAACATGTATAGAAAGGACTCCTGACTCCTCAGCAGGAAAACTAAGTCATACCCTTCAAGATGGATCATGGGAGACATAAAAAAGCCCCCAAACCAAAATACTTTATAATGGCTAAGGCCTCTCAGCTGGACAAGGAAAAATCCCAGGAGCTCCCTGACTCCCAATGCCTGAGAACACCCACATCCTGTTTCAGATGGGCTCAGGGGGGTCATTAGTCTCAGGTCTATGAAACTCTCATAAACCACCCAAACCAAGTCCAAGGTTCCATCAAAAGGACATTGGAGTATTAACTGTCCCCATCCCCCGAGGCATGGGAACATCATCCCTGACCATCCTTCAGCCAATATCTGTGGTCTGACCATGGACGACTTAGGGAGCCCAGACTCCTTTAGCCTGACCGCCGCCATCTCTGACACAGAGTAATTATCATGGTATTAGCGCATTCAATCTCCTTCCTTCTGGACACTGGGGCCACATTCTAAGTCCTGAATAAAGTCTGGGGACCCACCTCTCCTTTCCATTCCTCTCTTGTCAGAGTAGGGGGCCAGGCTTACCAGGCTCACCACACCCCACCACTTGGCTGTAGATTTAGAGATGTCCCTCTTATGCATTCCTTCCTAGTGATACCAGCCTAATAGTACCAGCCTGTCCCATCTCCTTGCTGGGAAGTGACTTTCTAGCCAAAATGGGAGCTTCTATTTCTTTTGTTCCCCACATCAGTGTGACCCCAGGGTCTCCGGTCATTTGATGATGAATGGAAGGGCTCCACCCACTGTGGGTGGATGGTATAAGAAACCAGGCAGAGCAAGACTTAAGCAACAAGTCAGTAAGTAGTGTTCCTCATGGTCTCTGCTTCAATTTGAGGCTCTAAAATTATGCCTCAAGTTCCCTTAAGGGACATTCTTTAGTATCTCAAATTTAAACATGATAACCACTGATAATTCTCTTAATTGAAGCTACATCGTATGATAAAGAAACAGAAAAGAAAATGTAATATCTGTACAAATACATGTTTAACCAAATACAACAGAAATGCACATGCCACTTATAATCCTCATTTCAGCAATGGTCGCATGGCTTTGGCTGGTATTTAAAACTGTTATATGTTTTCCACCCAGTCTGTTTATTTCAAGAAATAGGATTCTGAGATGTATCTAATTTGCTACAGCCTTGGTCAAATAGCTTTAGCTGGTTCCCTGGGTAGCTCATGATACATATTCCCATTTATTTGACACTATTTTCTGCCATGTGGTTAGTAACTGCTCCTCTGCTCCATGTGTCTGTGTTCTTCAGTGTCTTTGGGTGAATCTTTTGCTCTCCTGACTGATATTTATAACCATCTTTCTCTACTATCCATTCTGCATTTCCTCCTTTTTGGCCAACAACTCAGCAGGTCTTACCTCCTTTCTTGGAGGAGTGATCACCATTCCTGAAGGGTCTGTGCCCTTTGTCATCCTGCCTGGATTAGGCTGGTGTAGTTTCCCATTGACTTTAACCACAGGACATGGTAGTACTAAGAGAAGCCCTAAAGGATCTCCTGCACTCCAGACATGATCCTTCTTACCCCCATTGTGGAGAGACAATCTAATTGGCCCTCGGTGATCTGCATCATTACCCCCTCCTAACACTGTTACCCTTGCTTCACCTGATGGCAATGTCTAGACAGGAGAGTAAGGGTGGGACTTGAGGGCTGAGAGAGGGCCTCTGGGGAAAGGATTAGAGGCAGGAGGATTCACCATCATTATACGAGGAAGGACAGCTGTCCCAGGGCTGTGAGAGAGAGGTAAAGAACAGGCCACTTGGGAGACATAGGCCACAATTTGTCACCTAAGAATAACATAAATTCTGCTTAGCTAAGCGTTTAAGCATCTAATAATAACAATAATGATGATGATGATGATGGTGATGATGTCTCTGTGTCTTTATTCATCCACTGGCAGGACCAAGAAAGTCCCACTATTCATGACTCAGCCCTGCAGGCCTCTGTCACCTAATGTGCACTGTAACTGTGTCTTCAGTCACCCCATCTTTCTGTCAACCCAGCTGCCTCAGGTTGGTGGGGAACATGGTAAGACTAGAGGACTCCATGACCATGGGCCACTGTCACACTTCTCTGCTGTGAAGTGAGTTCCTTGGTCAGAATACCACGTGATCTCTGTGTGGAATAGCAGGACGGTGGATCAGGCATTCTGTAAGTTCACTGCTGGTGGCTTCAGCAGAAGCATCCCATGTAGGAAAGGCAAATCCATGGTCAGAGTGAGCGTCTGCTCCAGCAAGGATCAAGTGTTGTCCTTCCCATGACAGACCTGGTTCATGGGGTCAGCCTGCCACCAGGTAGCTGGCTGGTCACCTTGAGGAATGGTGCCACATCTGGGGCTCAGTGTTGGTCTTTGCTGTTGGGAGGTCTTGCATTCAGCAACAGCTGTAGCCAGGTCAGCCATAGTGAGTGGACATCCATATTGTCCAGACCATGCATAACCCCCATCTCTGGCACAAAGAGAGAGAAGTGTGTTGCAGTCAACAAAGATGAAGGAGGTGGAGCTCTGAAGAGTGCTTTGACATCAGACATGGAGATGCAGTGTTTGCCCAGCTGCTCTCTGGTCTTGCTCTGGTTCAGCATCTCCTCACGATGCTCCCTCTCTTGCATTTTGGAATGGTGATGCACATCCTGTGCCATAGCGTGGGGGAAGAATGTGATCTATAAGATTTCTTATTTTTATTTTATAGGAGGTTACAGCTTATGGATTCCATGACTCTCTGAGAGATTCAGAACCTTGAAGTTTATAATGTGCTAAGGTTGTGATAGACTTTTAGACTATGGGGGCTTTTAAAGTTGGGCTGAATGCATTTTGGCTGAATGATATTGCTACAAGCCTATGGGGACCTAGAAGTGGAAAGTTGTGGTTTGAATACAAATAGCCACCATAGGCTCATATATTTAAATCTCCATCAATGAATAACACTACTTGAAAAGGCTGTAGGAGGTGTGGCAATGTTAGGGTTGAAGCAGGAGAAGAGATGAAAAGAAAAAATGGTTATGTAGGCATACATTTTTTTCAAACTTACTTTAATAAATATTTAGAATCTTCTTTTGCCCACCACCCAGAAGAGGTAGTGGAAGAGAAATGTTATTAGGATATTGGGGAAGTGGACCTGTTTGACAATAGCTCTTTTGGGGCAAGCTCAATCTTTGTCAGCAGTTCAGTTCCGTGGCAAACACCAAATACGAATCAACAGCTGCAGTCCAGTCCAGTCCAGTCTCAGCAGGCAGACACCATGCCTGAACCAGCAACTGTGGATCAATCCTGAAGAAACCACAAGGCTCACCAACCAAGGAGCTGCAGAAACCTCAAGAGCAGTTCTTTGGAGAGTTTCTCTCAATAGTGGCATTACCACAAGTGGATCTCAACAACTATGTAAGGCAAACAAATACATGCCAGCTGTTAGTGGAGAATAGCAAGGCAGAACAAAACAAACCACATGCTCACTGCTCATTCCCGACTGTGTGGGGTCACAGTTATACTCCTTCATCACAGGTCCTTTCATGTGTCTGCTTCAGCAAAACATTCTTTCACCTGTGTGCTCCAGCAAACCATCATTTGACATAACTGACTTTCCAAAGAAACTACAAGTTCCATGTAAGGACTATAAAGGAACAATAGGATAGGAGGGGAGGTTGTTGAATCTGCTTTCAGAGTAAAGAGCATCAGCTACTGGTCTCAAATATTTTATACTGGTTTGTATTTTTGTATATTGAGAGAAATTTAAGCTTACATTTGCTACAACATAACATACACATGTTTCAACTCTTGTTTAAGATATTGCACCTCTGCAACTCAATTTAAAATGTAATGTTAAGTTCCAGTCCTTGAAAGAAACTATTGCAAAGAGTTAGGAAATGCAAGTGGGTAGTCAATCAATCAAAGTTTTGGACATGTTAGGAACTAGTGATGTTAATTACAGAAATAAGCTTTCTTTAGCCCCTTGTAGATATTTCCTAAGTTGAAGAGATAGTGGATAGCTAGAAACAAGCAACACTTGCCTATTCTGATACACTGTAGATACATAAGTGGACTTCGAAAATCTCAGACATCTACAGGATGTGGCATTCAAAAATGTTTTATTAACAGGCAGCTTTCCATAACACTGAGACGTGACTGAGCCTGGCAGTGCCCTCATTCTACTTCAAGGAGGATGGTGGGCATCAAAGAACCTCCATATGGAGTTTGCTTCAATGTGGCAAAGTCAGGCTCCAGCCAAAAACCTGCCCTTGCTTCAACTGCGGACAGCATGCAGTCCTAACCGGCGACAAGCATAACAGGGAAGTCCCTCAATATTCCTGCTTCACAAAAAAGTCCATCATATACTGGGCCAGTAGGCAAAGATGGATGCCCCAGGACTGCAGGAGAACCTTGGGTGACTGTCCAGGCAGCCAGCGATCTCTGCCATTTCCGTAACTTTGGAAGGAAGATGCTTGCTCTGCACGTCCTGTTTTCTCAGGGAATATTTACCCTTCTCAGGTCACTGATGGGGGGAAGATTACATAGTTACAGCCTCACAGGAAGCTTAGGTTGTTTAGGACTCAAGAAAACGATTTAGGTCTAGGAAGATATTTATAGGTGGATACTTTCAAGTTATGATAGAAAGGGAATTAGGCAAAAACTGGATCCATAGGATAGATAATAATTTCTCAGTGATTGGCAAATACAAATGAATGAGACATTATGAATGTAATTCTTATATTTTTAATATTAATAATTAAATTCTTAATCTAAAGTTTATTTCCTTAATTATTTAATTAATCGAATTAATTAATTAAAGACTTAATAATAATTCATACTAAAGAATTAAGTGTTTGTAATTAAATTCTTAACTTTGTATACTTATGTTTTTATACTTGTTCTTATTGTTTTTATACAGTTGATGATGTCAGAGAAAGAGCCTTTCATAGGATTAAGTGGGGGGTCAATGTTGAAGTAATGTTGTACACTGTGAAGATTAGTCTCTGTCCTACCTTGCCTACCTAAAGTACCTTCTGAGTGGTAAAATAAAAACCCTATGTCCTTAGAAAAGGAGAGTAGAAGGCAGGATTATGGGCAGAGAGAGGAACTCAGGAAAAAGAGAAGCATGGGGGATTCGCCACCCAGACTCAGAGGAAGTGGGATGTGCGAAACTGAGGAGAGGTGACCAGCCACATTGCAGAACTTAGAATAGTATGAATGGGATAACTGAATTATGAGAATGCTGGGAAAAGGCCTAGCATAAAGCGTAGGCATTCATAAATAAATGTAAGTCTGCCGTCATTATTCAGAGCAAGGGAGGACAAGCAGGAATCTCAGACAGATAACAGGAGCAGGAGCAAGCAGACACAGAGCAAGCCTTTCCTTCTTCCATGTCTTCATGTAGGCTTCCAGCAGAAGGCGTGGCCCACATCAGAAAGGGGGAGGGGCTCCTACACAAATATTCTGGATTACAGGTGTGTCTTCCTATCTCAAAGAAAAGGATCAGAAATTGATCTTCCCACTTCAAATTAAGCAAAAAGCCTCACAGATGGTGTGCTCCATTTTGAGGTTTTAGTTAACGCCACATGTAGCTCGCATCAAAGAACCAACACCATGGTCCCTGTCCGAGTTCTGGAACTGCTCTCTTTGGGGCTTTGCAGCTCCTTTTAGCACTCATGGCTCTGCCTCCTACCTCCCCTCTTACAGGGAGTTTTCTTCCCACGGGTGGAAAAGCACATAAAGTTCTTCTGGATGTAGTTTGATGAGAGCAGGGCGGTCTGAGACCTGAGAGCCCTGGAGCAGTGCAGACAGGAAGGAGGTCCTGGGGCAGCTCAGCTGCCTGCATCCCCTTTACCCTCAACTCTGTGGGCTCAGACGCTGTCATCTTTGTTTCTTCCACCAGGCGGCGCTGTTGCCCAAGAATGTGATGCTTCTCTTTCATCTTCAACAGGTGAGACCCTGGAGGGTCTGCAGTGGGAGGGAAGATGGGAAAGAGGACACCTTTCTCTGCAGGAATGCTCTAGATGTTGGGATGTCATGGTCCATTAAAAATGAGTATTCAAACATCTGAGTAAAATGTATCTTGTTCATGGGGAATCAAAACCTAACATCGGCTCAAGTGCAAAGCTGAGCACACATTGTGACTTCTTCCTGGGATGAGGCTGTGATCAGTATTTTGTATTTTTAATTCTATGACTCTTTTGCAAATAGTCTTCAGTACTGTGTATTTCAATCATACATTTCTGTCCTGTTCCAGAGCTGGCTTCACTGACTGGTGATACAGATTTGTCTAAAGAGCCTGCTATCCTCAGCCCCTTGTCTCACACTCTAGATGTGTAGGAGAAAGAGGATTTTTGAAATCATATATTTAATTTTTTTATTAGAATCATTTGTTTTTTGTCCATGAGTATGTAGGTTCACTAGCATTGGATCCCTGGGAACTAAAGTTGCAGATGGTTGACAGCCGCCATGTGCTGATGGAACTCACCCTGGATCCTCTGCAACAGCAACACGTGCTCTCAGTCCTGAGCTATCTCTCCAGCCACCATTGGAATGTTCACATCAGGACACCACACAGCTTATCACAGCCTGCTGCTGAGCACATGAGAGAAACTAGAGGCCCAGGAAGAGACAGTGTCAGTGCAGAGCTCAGGAGGGAGGGGAGCTGGGCATTGATGGGGAGAGATCTGAGGGACAGAGACAGAGGACAGGGCTGAGCAGGAGGAGACAGAGGCAAAGGGGGAGACCAACTCAGCAGAGTCCCCTGTTGGAGGGTATCTCTGTCAGATTGCACTGGACACATCTGCAGAACCCTGCTGGCCTCTTCCATTTCATAGTGAACGCTGTGCTGGTTTGAATGAGAACAGCCACACAGGCTCATAGGAATGAATCCTTCAAATCCAGCTCATGGAGCTGTTCAGAAGGACTGGGAGGTGTGGCCTTGTTGGAGGATGTGTGCCACTGGGTTGGGCACTGAGGTTTTAAAAGACTTTCTCTATTCCCAGTGTCTCAGTCTTTTGCTTGCAAATCAAGTCCTGAGCTCTCAGCTATTCCTCCACCACACCTTTCCAATGCCATCATGGACTCAAACCCTCTGAAACTAGAGAACAAATTAAACACGTTCTTTTATGTGTTGCCTTGGTTATACTGTTATATCACAGCAATAAAAAACTAGATAAAGCTGGTGTGGTGCACAGGCCTTCAATCTCAGTGTGGTGGGTTGAATAGGATGCAAAGGCAGATGTAAGTTCAAGGGCAACCTGATCTATATAATGAATTCCAGAATAGCCAAGTCTGTGCAGATAGACCTTGTCTAAACAAACAAACAAACAAACAAACAAACAAAAAACGTAGTAAAATAAGAAAGTGATGGAGTCAGATCCTCTCTGTGAAGCTGCCTGACCCCAACAGCATCCCTAGGTTGGTCAGGAAGAAACCTAAGAGCACCAAGACCCAAGAAAAATGCTCCTAGCATCTAATAAGAGGGGTTCAGGGAGACAGGGTCTGCTGAATCCTGGTGACACTGGAGGGCTGCTGTGGAGATCTGCATGGGGAGGTGACTGTAGTTCACACCTGTGGTCACAGACGTTTGTTGCTCTGTGTGATGAGTGACTCTCTTCAGGAGTCCCCACCCATCTCTGCTCTTCTTTCCACAGAATCATGAAATGGGTAATTTTTTTTTGTTTGTTTGTTTTCAGAGACAGGGTTTCTCTGTGTAGCCCTGGCTGTCCTGGAACTCAGTCTGTAGACCAGGCTGGCCTTGAACACAGAAATCTGCCTGCCTCTGTCTCCTGAGTGCTGGGATTAAAGGGGTGTGCCATCACGCCCGGCTTTTTTTAAAATCTTTTTTTTGGGGTGGGGGGATGGGTAAATTTAATCTTCTCCCACACTACTGATCAGGGATGAAACCCTGTGTGCTCTCTGGCATGAGAATCATCTTTCTTCCAGTGTCCACACTGCACAGGCCTGAGGAACTCTGGGGCCAACTCTGTTATCAGAAACAGTGTCCCCCACTCCTGTGACATTCATGTCCCTCACCTCATCAGCTCAAAAGTGTGAGTGAAGGTCAGGGAGGAAGGGAGAGGGTCAGAGATTACATAACTTCTACCACACTATCATCCTTATTCTGTGTTATAGTTGGTGACAGTTCCTCTCCTTCTGTGATTGAGTCACTAAAGCAACTGCACCATGGAAGTGCAGACACAGAGAAGTCCAGTGGAGACAGGGATCAGTGCCCTGCTGTCTGTGGTCTGCACAGGGGTCTCTCTTCAGTGGACAAGGGGGTCTCCTGTGCTGAGACAATGTCCCAGGTCCACAGAGACAAACTCAGGACTCAGAATGAAGATCCTTGTTTTAAATACACACACACACATATATATACATATATATATGTATATATGTATATATACCTACCCACCTGAAGCCACGGACTTCTAGGAATTAACACAAGGAATCTGTGTCTCAGCACAGGGCTGAGAAGACAGATCCTGAGGGGAGAGGCAAAGTCTATACTTAACAGATGAGAGTCCTGCACTCAGGCTTGGCAGTGTGAGCCGCCCATTGCAGGTGAACAGAGCCTGGTCTCTGTGGGGTCCATGTGGGGCTTGCAGGCCAGCGCCTCTGCTTTAAGTAGAAGCCTCTCTCCACTGCATCCCCAAGCACTTGTGTAGCCATTGTATTCCCGGAAGTGGCTTTTCTTCTAGAAGACTCCAGGGTCTGACTTCTGAAGAGAAGAAAGGAAGAGGAAGGGTGGCTCAGAGAATAAAGGTTCTTGCTACCAAGCTTGGCTCTCTGAGTTTGATCCATGGAAGCCACAAGGAGAGTGGAGACACCTGAGTCCTGTAAGTTATCCTCTCAGCATCACATAGCCATCACGACATGCACATCCCTACACATAATTATTAAATCAATGTAATAAAATAAAAAAGGAATCATGATGATTTCATATTGAAGGTCATAAGGACAGTTATGTATAAGGACAAGTATGTAAAAGATATGTCCAGTTTTCCTCCAGACTTACCTGTGTCCAAAACCCACATTGTGATGAGAAGCAGCCAGGAGGACTGAAGGGCATCCCATGCAAGGATAATCACAGAGATTTTAAACTCTTTTATGTGTTATGTATTTATACTATTGCTTTATGTGTACCGTGTGTGAATGAGGCCATTCTCCATCTGTGGTATGTGTTGGGGGCAGAGGGAGTCATAAGACAACCTTGGGGATCCAGTTCTCTCTTTCCACGTGGGTTCTGGGGGACTGAACTTAGGTGGTCAGACTCAGTGGCAAGCACCTCTACCAGAGTCACCTCACCATCCCGAATTGGTGCCACAACCCTGTTTTTTGGAAGTGTTGAGAAATGGAATCTGGGACCTATATTATACACGGTAGGCACTCAAGTCACTGAGACACATTCCCAATGTGTGAAAACCAGTCAGCTGACAACAGCTCTTTGTTATTGCAAAGGTCCTTACTAAAGCTTTAGGATAAAGATGGAATTAGAGACTATCTGTTAAAAAACAGATATGTGTGGTGTACAAGAAGCACTTTGGCAATGCAACCCCCTGATCTGAGGACCTAAATCTAGGAGAACCAGGTCTCAAGAGGAAATTTCTGGTTTCTCTGGAGACTCAGTTGTGTTGTGTGATTTTTTTTTTTTGAAATTCTCTTTTGGGAGGATTTATTTGCTGAAGAAAAACTCATGGTGCTTTTCTGGAAACTGCCTGGAAAAGGGGCAGGCGATGTTTTGCCAGAGCTTCAGAGATGCCCTCTTGAGAGAACACATGATGTTTGGATAGGGTATAAATATCACCCAATAGACCACAGACGACACTGTGCGGCATTGGTTCACCTTGCCACGCTTTGCTGGTCTTCGTTCTTCCCAGACAACGCTGTGGCATTGGTTAGCCTTGCCTTCTTTGCTGATCGTTTCTCAGGACTTTGTAGAGAGAAACTAACCAAAGAACTTCTGGTGATGTTCTGGCATCTTCTTCCTGCTTCTGCAGACTCAGGCTGATCGGTGCAATCTCAAAGTTTCTTCTGGATTGAACTGGTATCGCTGATTCATGTGCACTCACCTGCTGATATCCTGACAATGCAGACTGGACTCTCCATAAGAACTCTTTCTAAACAGGTCCACACGCTCCTTTGCCCTTTCTATTTCCTCTGGTGGGTGGTGAGCTAGAAGAGAGGTTAAAACACTTAAGTAAGCTTATTAAAGTAGGTTTGGGAAAATATAAACCTACACAGGGCATCTGGAATGTTCCATGCCTGGGTTATGTTAGCAATGCTGCTTTGGTGCTGGAGGACATCAGACGTTTTTGTAGACTGAGCACTGTGGGGACGGATTGGGAAGCTCCTTCTCTGGGACTCTGTGCCCCTGAGGAAGCCAGGGCTTCTCCTGTTCACACCTTCTCTGCAGGGGAGTTAGGAGGCTCAGGCCTGACTGAGGCCCTGTGCTGCAGAGAAAAGAATCTCAGAGAGCCAAGGCATAAAAATAAAAATGGTGTCACTTCCGAATAAAATTATGGAGCTGCAGAGATTGTTCCGAGGTGAAGAATGCTCACTGCTGTTCCAGAGGACCTGGGTTCAGTTCCAGTTCTCATCCACTTGTAACTCAGCCTTAGATGGGTAGGGTGCCCTCTTCTGGCGGCCTGGGGAACTCCATGCTTGTGGGGCACAGACATACATGTGTGGGAAGCCACATGTGCCGTTGCTGAGTGGCACTGACTACTGCTGGCCACCACGCATAAAATTGGACAAACAACCAATGTGTACATATGCAGTAAAGTTTTTTGCAAAGACACTGCCTGGCCCAGGCATGATAATGAGGTTCTGTAAGGTACTGAGAGTATAACCAATTAGATGTGAGACATGCAAATGAGGTATGATAATGAGGTTCTGTAAGGTACTGAGAGAGAGTAACCAATCAGATGTGAGACATGCAAATGAGTTATGATAATGAGGCTCTGTGAGGTACTGAGAGAGAGTAGCCAATCAGATGAGGAACATGCAAATGAGGCATAGTGCATAACCAATCCGGGTGTGAGACACGCCTCTCCTAGGCCTATAAAAGCAGCACCAGTTCTGGGCTCGAGGTCTTTTCGCCTCTACAATCAAGCTCTCCCAATAAACGTGTGCAGAAGGATCCTGTTGCAGCGTCGTTCTTCCTGGCCAGTTGAGCGCGCGCAAGATACATGGAGGCAAAACACCCATATAAATAAAAATATTTTTTAAAAGAATGAAAAATAAATGAAGGGAAATAAGATTTCTGTAAAGAAAGAGATACCTGAACAGTATTGGGGGTCACTACAGCGCATAGGAACACCTCCAAACCTAGATCAGCACTCTAGGGACCCTTGCAGTAGGCGTGTACATCTAATGATGTGTACACAATGATCTTAGGGAATCAGCCAGGGAAGGGTGATTCCTTCTACAGAGTGGCCCCTGATGCTACTGGTCTATGGAGCCTGTGTGTTCGTTCATTTATGCTGTTTGTGCTGTATGCCTTGTTGTAGCTCAGGTGGACCTTGAATTCTTTATTTTATTTTAAAAATTTATTATGTACACAGTGTTCTGCCTGCATATGTCTATAGCCACCAAAAGAGGGCGCCAGATCTCATTATAGATGGTTGTGAGCCACCACGTGATTTCTGAGAAATCAACTCAGGGCCTTTGGAAGAGCAGTTAATGCTCTCAACCTCTGAGTCATCTCTCCAGTCCTGACCTTTCCCACCTACAACTTGATCCTCATGCCTCACCTCAGCATGCCATGGTGTGTGTGTGTCTATGTCACTGTGACTGGAGAGTTGGTGCTGAGTCACAATCTAGAGAGGAGCCGAGGTGTAATCTCGCTCAGAAGTTGTGTTTCAGTCCGAAGATCATAAGGACCCGTGAAAACCACAAACCAGAGGATTTGGGGCTGAAAGGAAAATCCCTGGCTGCTTCGGTATGAAGAGGGCATAGGCGACCACAACTCCCTACCTTTCCCAGCATTCAAAGCTCACAGCCACTTAGGTGATCAGGAACTGGAGCCGCTCCTATTCCTGTGTCCTGCTGCCCCCTGGCGGCCGTGCTCCGCATCGCAGCTCCCAAGAATCTTGGAGATGGACTGGGCTCTATGTCAAATGTCCCTCCAGACTGCAGACTGCAGAGTTCAGGAACTGCTGGCCAGCTTCACAAGCCCGCGAAGCTGTCCAGCTCACACTGAGGAAGGGCCACACTAAGAAACCGGGTATCCCCTGCACAGCCCGCCACAGCAGAGCATTAGTTGTTTTTCCTTTTGTGGTTGCTGTTGCCCAGGATTTACCCCAGGGCTTCCTGCCTGTTGACCGTGTCCTCACTGAACTACACACCGGCTGAGCTTGATGTGACCACACAAAGAAAGGGTCCTGGGTTTCTCTGGGAATGCCTTCAATCCCAAAACTCAGGAGAGCAGATCTCTGCATTCTTCAACCACATAGCAAGTTCCAGAACACCCGGGGCTATAAGGTAAAACCAGAAGCCTGGGATCCCCAGGTCTGACACCTAGAAGGGGGTGGTGGAGTAGGTGGGAAAGTTGTAACAAGTGAGAAAGGAGCATGGATGCCTGGGACGGGGTCTGGGTGGACTTAGGCCCCCAGCCAAGGCCCTGGGAAGTGAATGGGGTAAAGGAAATAACCTCAAATTACTCTTTTTTTCCCTTGACAGCATCTTTCACCTGGAATTTCCCCCACGCTGTAGATGGGACCTAGGGACGGCTTCCTGCCACCGAGCTGTGTCCCAGCCTTTACTTTTAAGACGTGGTCCAGGCTGGCCTTGAACTTACTCTGTAACTGAAGCAGGTTTTCCATCCAGTGCTTCTGGTCCCTAATTAGCCAGGGTTACAGGTCTGCAAACCAGCCTAGCTTTTGTTCAAGACTTGGTCAAGGTTGCCAGGCTGTGGAGACACACACCTTCAGTCCCAGCACTTAGGAGGTAGAGGCAGGTGGGTCTCTAAGTTCGAGTCCAGCCTGGTCTACAGAGTTCCAAGACAACAAAGGCTGCACAGAGAAACCCTGTCTCAAAAACCAAACAACTTGGTCAAGCATGTACCTTCACTCTAGGACTTGTGGGTCATGACCCCTTTGGGGGTCAAACAACTCTTTCACAGGGGTTGCTTAAGGCCATCAGAAAACAGTAGCAAAATTACAGTTATGAAGTAACACTGAAAATAACTTTAAGGTTGGGGTTAGTACCAGGAATTAAAGGGTCGCAGTATTAGGAATATTGAGAAACACTGCTCTGGTCTGCAAACTCCTTACAGAGGTGGGGCAGAGGGCAGCAGGAAGTGTCTGGGTCACATGAAAATGACAGGATCTGTTTTGAAGCCAGGTCCACCCCTGCCTCGATCATGGCTGCAGGTGTTACAGGCCCTCCATCCTCAAAGGAGCTGTGACAGCCACTTAGAGGCTGACACAGACAACCTCAGAGTCTGTGTTGATTATTCCCATGGTAGCCCTCAGGACAGCACCCAAAGCTACCACATTCCCAGGCCTTGCAGCAAGTGTAACCCTCCTGGAGAGCTACAAACAGTCCCCTCCTGAGAAACTATGCCACCCATCAGCCAGAAGCAGCAACAGAAATCGGGGTACTATCCCATCATCTTCCTGACGCCCACCAGGAACTGACTAGGTCTACAAGAAAGACATGCTGGAGAACTCAAAGGCCCAGGGACAAAGGAGAGGACAGTCCCAGCACTGTAAGTACTTATTATTGACACAGAGTGAGCCCTGCCACTAGGTGATGTCACTGTTCCAGCAGAGCCCAGAGATCAGCTACAGGGTGGCCTGAACTGCTGAGCCCTAAGAGCTGAGGGTCAGTCAGAGCCTGGGGCGGTGGAAGCTCACAGGCTGTGAGTGAACAGCAGAGGAGCTGACTGGACTGGAAATGAAGGTCACCTGACTCAGAAGCCCAGGGAGTGGCCTTGGGTGCACTCTGTTGAGGCAGAGTCCTGGCAATGGAGGCTGAGTGCGGTGTGTGGAAGCCGTGGAGACAAAAGGGATGGGAAGAGGTCCCAGGTGACAGTGTGTGACCCACTGAGAGTCCACGGGAGCTTAGGGTCCCGGCAGGTCCGAAACAGAAGTTTAGCTTGTGTTTCTTCAGCTCCACCATGAGGTGATGGATGTTGATGAGCTCGGCCCTGGCCAGGAGTACTCGGAGCTGGGGCTGAGACAGCACCCGGTGGAAGCCATGGTTGAGCTGGATCAGTTGGGTCAGCGCCCCCTGCACAGAGGAGTCAGGGTCAGACTCATGGTGACCTGAGCTGTCAGAGCTTCACCAGGATCTCAGGCACAGATGCTTGTTGGCCTTCAGGGCAATCGTGTGATGCAGAGCCCAGGGGAAAGAGCGAGGAAACAGACAACCATGGTACACAGGCAAAGGGTGGGAGTGGCCAGACACCTGGATGATGCTGGTTCCATTTCAGAAGATGGTAAAACTCCACGTTACATCCTGACTCAAGGACTCTACAGAAGCCTTACAGGAACTACCAAAGCCACGGATCAGCTGAGTGACTCGGGCTGACTGCCAGAAGAAAAGGTGTGTCAGAGAGCAACCAGGGCTGAACCAGCAAGGCCTGCCCAGGGCTGACGACGAGAATGATCTCAGAGCAAAAAGGAAAGGCCTACACCTGCCTGCCTGGCAGACACAACCTCAGCTGTCCCTGAAACGCCTGGCCCCAGGCAAAACAGGAGTTGTCTGCCTAAGTTGACTGCTTTGGCAGTACCCAACCCACCACTCAGTGTGACCACAAGACCCTCTTGTTACCCTCGCCCGCCCTTATATAGTGGGGCTGAGTGTCCAGTCCCCCAAGGCGCTGGGGGTCAGTGCTGCGGACACTCTGGACATTCATCTCCAGGATCAGCTCAAACCGAGGCCACAGCAAGGCAAGCACCTGCTCCCAGTACCTGCAGGCTTAATCAGAGTCAAAGGTCAGCTGGCAGGGGTGCAGTCTGCCCAGGGGAGCACAGCACCCTTCAGGGTGACAGTGAGTGGTTGTGCCCCACACCAATGCTGCCCCTGGGACACACAAATGGGAAAAAGGGTGAAGGGCATCAGGTGAGGAAGAGCCCAGAGTCAGGACGGAGTTGTTTGAATAAGATAAAAAGCTGACCGCCTCCAGGCACCAAGGACCAGAGCTCAGTGACCTGTCCAGGGCAGGGACGTCCCTCTTCGCTGCAATGTTGCAGAACCGGAGAACAATGTGGATACACAGAAAAACAGCAATGTCAGTAGGCTAGAGGACTCCAGGTGTTTCTGTGTCAGACAAATGAATGTTACCTTGTTTTTCAAGTAGCTGTAGGCAAAGAGATGTACATTTCATTGGGGACAATGCACTGGCCAGGGAGACCAGCTTCTTCTCTCTCCACAGGTTCCATAAGCGGCCTGACCTGCTCACTAGCCACACTTATGTAAGTTCCCCACAGCAGAAGCTGGGGCTGAGCTTGGGATGGGAGCTCCAGGGCCAAGGCTTAGAGAACACTCATTCTCCAGGAGTTGCTGTCTGCCTGTGCAAACACACAGAATTCGGAAGCTCACCAGCGTCTTGGAGATCACGAGGCCCATGACAGCATGGAACAAGTCATGTGAAGCCCAGCCAGACACGATGAAAAATTTATAGACAAAAAGATATTCACAGCAAGAATTGTCGAGGAGGGCATAGTGCTGGCTGCAGAAGAGCGCTTCGAATGGATACTACCGAGACAGACACGGATGGGTCTCACACTGACTCTGTGGATGTGGAGACTCAGCACAGCTTAGTAATCATAGCTTACAAGACCATACACCCAACCTCCAGGCAGGGAGGAGCACCCTGAACAGGCACTAAAGATGGGGCACAGGTCACAAGAAAAGCCCTCCCTACTGACTTCTGCCCCCACATCCACTGCAACTGTTGCCTCCTGACAATCAATCCGCAGCCAGTCTCCCCCTGCCCGCCTCTAAGTCCATAGCTCCTAACCTTCCACATCACAGCAGTCCAGGGACATCCACCCCTGCACACACACCAAACTAACATTCAGTAAACTGATCCCTGGCCACAGAGGGGTTGCCTCACCATACCCTCTGCTCTCCACGCTGGGCAGTATGGGGCACCAGGATGGGGGCCTCGAGCTCGGCCGGTGAGAAGACAGCACCATGGGTGCCCAGGGTAAAGATGGTGTTCCTGCTTCAGAGGGATGGCTTTGAGAAGAAGTGTGAACAACATCAGAGGCAGGGGAAACAATGAGACCGACCGCACCAGGCCCAACAAGCCAAGGCCTGAGGATTCCAGGAAGCTAAACATGGCCGGGACAGCCCTTTCCAGAGCCAGAGCCGTGCTTGGCCTGACACCCATAACAGCCATCAAGGTTTTACAAACCGTCTGAAATAAATGTGTTAAACTGTCAGTGTGGCGTGTGCTTCTTGGAGAGGAAGCTCTCACTTTCATGTCCTCAAAGGTTGAGAACCACAGAATGGGTAAGAAACACAGCCCTGGGCTGGAGAGATGGCTCAGAGGTTAAGAGCACTGACTGCTCTTCCAGAGGTCCTGAGTTCAATTCCCAGGAACCACATGGTGGCTCATAAACATCTGTGATGGGATCTGATGTCCTCTTCTGGTGTGTCTGAAGACAGCTACAGTGTACTCATATAAATAAAATGTTTTTTAAAAAATACTTAAAAAAATAATCTGAATGTGAACTTCATTTTCCCATCCTTGACCTGTGGGTTGATTGACAGGTAAATTAAAGGATTGAGAATTCTTAGACTTTGTGCAGGGCATAACTGGCAGATGGAGAAACTTCCAGAATCTGTGTCACTGTACTGTGTGTATCTGGTGGGACAGGATGAGGCTGTGGGAGCTGAGTGTGAACAGGGTTGTGCGCAGGTGAGCTCAACCAGTTATCTTTGATATGGTCACCCTCAGCTCTGTCACCTCCAGGCTCTGCTCTCATCACTGTGAGGCACATGCTGAGAGTCTGTGATGACAGGGACACAGGATGGCCAGAGCCTTGTCCTGTCCTCAGGATTATGAGCAGCCCAGGCTGCTGTCTTGACTGTGGCTCTTTACTTTGTCTTCCGTGTTTATTCTTTGTATCTTTAGTTCATATGGAGGACTGAGTCTATTCTTTTCCTGCAAGTGCTTCCTGTCTGGTTCTCCTCAGGATGCCCAAGTGTGACAGCAGTAGGAGGTGTTTTCCCATTCTTGTCCCCACCAGACACAACAAGGTCCTTGCTCTCAGGACACTGTGGTCTGCACAGGTGAACTAAACTCTCCTGAGCTCCTGCCTCCTTCCAGGGGCCTCCATGGAGTTCTCCCCATCTTTCCCATCTTTCCCCATCTAACCCTGGATTATAGGATCCACACAGAGGAGGGATCCACAGGCTCTCATCTCAGATCTGGTCCTGTTGGGTCTGTGCTGTGCCCATGGCCCCTCTCCTTCCCTGACTCTGGGAATCCTGGTTCTGCCTCCAGAGAAGATTCAAGGGTTGATGGGATGAGTCTACTTTAGACTTATGTTTATTGTAAAAGCTGGTCCAGGGAGTGGAGAGATGGCCCAGGACAGAGACAAACTGTATTGCCTTGTAACTCTTACCAGGAGGTTTCTCTTTCCACAGTGTTAGTGACTTTGTTTACCTGTGATCTGACAATCACAAGGCAAACATGGTAGAAATAAATGACACATATGCTCTACATGTTTTCTCCTTCTTTCCACGGGATGAAGATCCTGTCTCACCTGGTGTGAGACCTTTGCTTCCTCTGTCCAGTGTCCACACTGTTCACGATGCACAGGGCTGGGATACTCAGGGGCAGACTCAGCTGTCAGATACACAGATTCACTGTCCTAATGCCTCCATCTCTCATCCCCTCAGCTCAGCTCCTCTGTCATCTCTCACCAATACAGGGGTGAACGCAGGGTAGTGGGGACGGGGAGAAACTGAATCAGGTCTATTACATTACCCTGTTTTCAGCATTCTCCATGTAACTGTTATTCATCTCTTACTGCAGTTGATGGAGCAACCTTTTTATAGGAGCGCGTACACAGTGACACACAGAGTGCAGACAGGGTTGACTGCTGTGCAGAGTTCAGACTCAGGCTTCCAGAGGATTCTTTTCCCAGCAGAGAAGGGGACAACTGTCTAGAAGCAGTGTGTGGAAGCACACGTGTTTGTTCATACATGGACTCAAGATTTAAATATGTTAGATTGGAAGAACTAGGGGACCACTTGGGAAGGGGCAGCAGGAGAGGCAGGACAGGGAGATTAGAGAAGGTGAAATGAGCAGAGGGCCATGATTTACATGTGTGTATGCGCCACAATCTAGCTGAGCATATCAGTGTGCCTCTGAGCACAGAACTCCATAGGGGGATCCAGAATGTAAGGAGTTCAAACACAGCCTCAGCTACATAGTGAGCTTGAAGTCTGCCTGAGGTCATGAGACCCCATCCCAATCAAAGGGACTACAGAGGATGCCTGAACCTGGAGCTGTGGGAGCTGGCATCCTTTGTCATGCTCTCTGTGTGGTTGGAAGATGCTGGAGCACATGAAGACAGTGTGGGCAGAGAAAGAGCACCGTGCTGCTGATGCACAGATCACCATCATGGCCTTAAGGTGCCACACACCTGCTTGTGTCCTTGGCCTTGATGCTGATCTCCCTGCTGCTGCTGCTGCTGATAGGTGCTGGGCATTTTGTGTGACTTCAGTGATGATCTACATTCAGCTTTCCACAGGAACTGTTGGGAGACACAGCATCCCAGGAAGGAGATCACGAGCCTCCAGGGTCTCAAACAGTGGAGCATTCTGTGGTCTTTACACAGAATAGCATCCCATCACCTGCCAAGGACACCTGGTGAGAAAGGACACTGAAGCCAGACAGAGCATCCTATCAGGAAACAGGATTAGGCCATTAAGGTCCTGTCTTTAATGACTTGACTCTGAAACATCCCAAGTCCCTGATGAATATTTATAATTAGATTTAGAATCAAATATTCACACAAAGGCCATATACACATAAATGGAATTAAAGTTAAAGTGGACCATTACACAATTTATCTGAAATATTTGTGTTATTTGATCTGAGCCCCACAATTCTGTAAGTTTGTCAATTTCTCAGACATGAATAAAGTTTTATTAGTCATAAAATATAGCCTCTCCTTGACATTGTGATTCGTCAGGAATTGGATTGCACCCCATTCCTGTCAACCAGGTGACACTCCTGTCATTTCCCCTGCTCATTTATATGTGAATTTGCATGTCAGGGTCTCATTAGCTCAACAAATGTTCACTGTCAGTGATGAGGTTTATCTGGCCTCTACAAAGTATCTTCAAGGGGCTGGAAATATATACACCAGGTAAGAACATTGGCTGTTCCTCCAGAGAGTGATGGTTGTGACCCAGCACCCAGACTCCTTGTGGATGGGAGAGGGAGATCCACAACAGCCTGTAACTCCAACTCTACCTCTGACATCCTCTCCTGGTTTCCTAGGACACTGGACACACATGGGGCTTCCTGTCAAAGCCAAGCACTGTGGCTGAAGACATAAGAAACCATCAAGCCAACCCCTAAGGGTTGCTGAAAGAAATCAGAGCTGGTGAAACAAATCAAAAATCTGTGGCACTTGGCTGAAATTTTCAATACTAGGAAGCCCATTTAAAAACAGAAACAATCCAGTTATTATAATTATTAGTTATATGTATAGATTGGGCAGATTTAACACTATATTAACTTATTCCCCAGCTATAAGACCACTTGTTACTTGCAGTTTCTCCTGGCCTCATGGTTCTCATCCATCATGGCTTCTTCCTCCTCCTCCTCCTCCTCCTCCTCCTCCTTCTCCTCCTCCTCCTCCTCCTCCTTCTCCTGCTCCTCCTCCTCCTCCTCCTCCTCCTTCTCCTGCTCCTCCTCCTTCTCTTCCTCCTCCTCCTCCTCCTGCTCCTCCTCCTCCTCCTCCTCCTCCTCCTGCTCCTCCTCCTCCTCCTCCTCCTCCTCCTGCTCCTCCTCCTCCTCCTCCTCCTCCTCCTCCTCCTTCTCCTGCTCCTTCTCCTGCTCCTCCTCCTCCTCCTCCTCCTCCTCCTCCTCCTCCTCCTCCTCCTCCTTCTCCTGCTCCTCCTCCTCTTCAGTCCTCTCTCCTGCATCTTTCATCCTCTGCTGCCTCTGGGAGGTAGGATGCTCCCTACCTGCCCCCATTTCAAACCTCCAGTCCCACCTTTCCCTTCCACTGCCCAACCACAGGCTCCAGCCTTTACTGGGCAGTTAAAATGGGGAGCAGGATCACATGAGATCACCTGAGTACAGGATGGACTGCTCACTGGCTGTAAACCCTCTTGAGGAAGCAGAATTATCATCAGAATAAAAACAGCAGCAGGACAGCCCACAGCAGAACACTAAGTTGTTTTCTGCACAGTCTCTCTGCTGTTATACAGAGGAGCTGGTGAGCACTCCTTCAGGAGAGGCTGCATCCCCACACTCCTGTGACACCTAGGGCCCTGCCTGGGGAAAAGCAGGCACAGAGGACCACCATGTGAGAAGTGTTGGGAAGAAGAGGACTGGCACCTGAGCTCACACTCACAGCTTACCCAGCACATTCCACAGGAGCTGTGCACATGCACAAGGCTACAGGACAAAGATCTTATGGATAAATGTTTGCCTGCTCCACCAGGGACCCATGCATCCAGGGATTTAGATACCTTAGGGTCTCATATTCTGCTTCCAGGTCACCCTGTGTCCACTTCTGCCAAAGAGAAGGCTAGAAAATGGCTCAGGCTTTATCAGAGGATTTCTGACACCTGCTGCCATCACTGCCCTCCCAGGAGGATCTGAGGTCACTGAGCAAGAAGAGCACTTCCTTCTGTGTACCACATGATGGGGAGTACCAAAGGAGAGAGACATGGGGTCCCCTCCACACTCTTCCACCTCAGTCTGGACTGATGGTGGCAGATGCCACTGTTTGATTCTTGACATTCTGAGGTCTTTGAATAAGAATGGCCCCTGTAGGCTCACATATTTGAAGACAGTGACCAGGGAATGGGGTACTTTGAAAGGTTTAGGAGAATTGGGGTGCGGCCTTGATACAGGAAGTGTTTCACAGGGAACAGTCTTTGAGGTTTCAAAAGGCCATGCCAGCCCAGTCTTGGTCTGTCTGCTGCTTATAGATCAGGATGAGCTCTCAGCTCCTGCTCTAGCCCCATGCCTGCCTGCCTGCTTGCTGTCCTGCTCCCCACCATTATGAGAATGGACTAAGCCACTGAAACTTTAGTAAGCCCCAATTACAGGCTTTGTATTTCAGAACTGTCTTGGTCATGGTGGCCCTGCACAGCAATAGAACAGTATCTAAGACTCGTCTTTTCATTTCATAGTCTCTGTCATCTATGTCCCCATCCATCCAGCAGTCACCTCACCTAGAAGCAAGATGGACCCTAATGCTCATTAAGACCAGACCCGAGACACAATTCCTGTCCCTCTGCTGATGTCACTCTCCAGCTCAGCTCTGACTTCTCAGAGCAGACCAGCCCTGTGGTAAAGCTAGACCCACCCACATTCCAGAACCAGTAGCTTGCACAGCCTGCCCTCAGACACTCAGCACCAACAGCTAAGTCTTCACCAGCCAAAAATTGGACATGATACTACTGCCATCAGGACCCACTTTCTCTTCCATTTTTGCTCAGAGGCAGCCTTTTTAATATGACTCTCCATGTACAGTAAAATTTTCCTGAGGTTGTAGTGGGGTGTGATCTTTGAGGCAACCCTTGGCTCTCTGATTGCCACAAAAAAACCCAAAACCTAACACTGGAGCCGTGGTTTGGTAGCTGTCCTCAGGCCTGTGCACCCTTATGAGGACCAAGCTACATGTGACTCTATCCCTTATCTCCAGTCCACCCACAACAGACTCATCCACCTTCTGGCCCTCCATCATTACCAGCACCTGGTGAGTGATCCCTCTCAGTTGGCCCCAGTGCTTCCCTGAGTCTTGGTACTCTAGGAGGTGGAGGTATCCATCCCTACTCTGGACCTTTTCCCCTGGGTTAGGTTTTATTTTAAGCTATATTTTTTCTGCTCCCTGCTGTCTCTCTTTATTCTCCCTGAGCCTGTACATTGCGAGTTTCCATGGGGAATGTGAATGGTTCTAGGATTACCAACAAGGGTGGTCTGCTTTGAAGAGTCAGAGCAGAGGTAAAAAGAGACATCTTAGACCTATAGAAATTCCCTCTACACGAAATTGGTTTTACAAACCATTCTCTCTACCTCTGTGGAACCAGGTTTTATTATCACATCTTGACCTCAGTGCAAATGAATGGGCAAAAGTGTGTTGCAATTGATTTCCAATGTTTCCCAAATAGCACCTGCCACTACACATAGAAGTGATCCCCAAATATCTTACGTCTAACCTTTCTCCACTCTGTACTTTCTCTACTTTCCACTCCTAAAAATATTTTATCTCTACAATTTCTCTGTATTCTGTTCTGAAAAGAAAAATCTCTTTAAGACTATGGTTTAAACTATATGTGAATTTGTAAAAATCATTGGGTATAGTTTAAAACTGATAAATTATATAACAAAATTTGGCCTTAAACTTAAAACTGAAGGGTTATAATTAATATTCATAACAGGTAATCTTAATTTGCTGCAATGCAGTGTATTTGATTCACCTCTATGTGTTGAATCAAATAACTTGGACTCAACTTTTCTATTGTCAAAAAACCTAGGAGAGATATAAATGGCCAAAACAGGGAGCCCTGAGAGTTAGGGTTTGGGCAGGTGTTGCTTCTCCCCTTCCAGGTGAATAAAAGCATCCAACTAAGGAATCTGGAGACCACTGGGCAAATGAAACAGCTGAAGAAAAAGATGGTTCATCAAGAGAAAATGTCCCAAGAAGAGGAGTCAACTGGCCAAGTGGTATCGCCCACCTCCATCTTGTCTCTTCTGCCCTCTACAGACAAAAGTGGCAAATGGTCTTTATATGATCTCAATTAAACATTTAACTTGATTTTATCATTAGAGCTTGGGTCTCTCCTTGTATAAAGCTACACATGATTGTTAAAGGAAAATCCAATATCTCCGTCTCATATCAGAAGAACCACTTGGTATGGGACAGAGTAAAACAGAAAATAAGGGACTGTTCTATTGCCACCAATCTCATAATCTTTTGGTTTTCAGTTACTCTCTAACACTTTTCTTAGGGTATGAATATTACGTCAAGGTCTATAAAAATATTGTATATACACAAACTCTCTGTCAACATACCAGTAGTCATACAGGATAGAAACTAATTTTAAAAAGGACTTTCATTTTGCTTTCTGTGTGTGTTTCCAGGTTTCAGTCTCAAGCAAGTAACTAGAAACAAGGTTTGTGTACCACGAATATACTTAAGCGATTGTGGTTCTAAAACCTTTCTGAGATGTGCTGACTATAGCATTTAAAATGAATAGAGTTTTAGAATTCCTAAAATTAATCTTTTAGGTTTCCACGAAGAAGGATGACACAGCCCACTAACTGCAAATTCACCTGGATTGTGTTAACACTAACTACTGGGATAAACTGCCCCATGCCTCTTCTGCTGCCAGGTCCTGTGCAAACAGTGGACACCTTTGGGTTGACTGCTATGTTCTACATAGACAGGATTGCTTCTAAAGTGGCAAACACCACCCAATGATCAGCTTCAGACTACAAACTCTCAAGGATATTCAAATTCCTCAGTTCATAGGAAACTGACATGGACATTGTATAGATCTCTGAACTCAAAAATACTGAATCCTGAGACTGCAAATTCAACCAAGCTGGACATTGTGGGAAGCTTGGCAGAAATAGCGTCATTTTTGAAAACAGTTTTACTGTGTTACACTTAAAATCTTTTGTAATATATAGACAAGAAAAGGGAGATATTGGAATAATATATGGATAATAGGAAACAGAGGTAAATTATTCAATCTGTTCTTATATACAACTTCATATATTGGTACACAATTATTGTATATTGTTACAAAATTATATTAGCTTACAATGGCTTACATCTTTCCATATTGGAACAAAATTGAGGTTGCATTTGATTGCATTAGCATAGATCTTTGTATATTAATTCAAAACTAGGTTCATTCGATTACATTGGGATAGATCTTTGTATATTGATACAAAATTAATGGTGTATTTGCTTACATTGGAATAGATCTTGTATATTGCTACAAAGTAAGGTTACATTTTGGTTACATCATACTATGGATCAGCTACATAGTATTAAGGTACCTATGTAACTCTTATACTGCATGGGAAATACTCGTCCTTTTGAAAGCTCCCATTTTGAACTGTTTTTTAAAATTTAAAAATGCAAGTTAACATTCAGTTAATCAAACCTTGTTTGTTTGGTTTTGTAAGGTACTAGTCTTCAAAAACCTCAGATATCTACAAAATATAGCAATTAAAGATGTTTTATTTATTTAAGGCTTTCTTTATCTTTTTCTCTCTTTCTCTCTTTCTCTCTTTCTCTCTTTCTTTCTTTCTTTCTTTCTTTCTTTCTTTCTTTCTTTCTTTCTTTTTTTTTTTTTTTTTTACAATGAGATGAGTCAGCTCCTGGCAGCACACCCATACTACTTCAAAGAAGTTGATGAAAATTGAAGAACTTCCTTATGGAGTTTGCTTCAAATATGGCAAGCTGCCACTGGGCAAGAAACTGCCCTTGCTTCAACTGCAGACAGAACACTGTCCAAACTGGACAAAGAAAAAACAGGAAGTCAAGTGCTGAACTCTGCCAGGACTACATAGAGATGAAGACCCTCATGATTCCTGCTTTGAAGAACAATCTGTCAGGTGTTCTGGGCCAGTAGCCTGGAAACATGGACGCCCCAAACTTCCAGATGAAGCCTGGTGACAGTCTGGGCAGCCAGCAGTCTCTGTCGTTTTTACAGTTTTAGAAGTTGCTTGTTCTGCACTTTCTGTCTATGTTGATAACATTCATTCTCCTCAGGTCTCTGATGGGGTTAACTCTCAAAGTTAAGCCTAAATTGCTGAGGATTTAAGAAAACGTTTTAAGGTTTAAAAAGAGGTTTTTAGGTTGCTGAATATAAGTTATGACAGAAAGTGTTTTGAATTGCACTCAACAAGATTAGATAGATAGTGGAATACTTTCTCCAAACTTGCCAAATACAAGAGGACTGGACATTGTGAATGTAATTCTTAGCAGATAGCAGTATGTAGTTTATTGATATTAGAAAAATAGTTATTATTCAGACAAAAGGGAAAAAAGTGGCAGGATATTTAATTGCGTTGTGTAGCCAAGATTCTGAACTTGGAACAAGAAAATCTGTTTCTGCTTGTGGACTTGCACAGCCCTAACAGACACCTTTAAGCCAAGAGTTTTCTGTAAACAATATTAATTAAACTCAACCATAGGTCAAGAGGCACAGCATGCCACCAGTTTGACAGGGGTGAACATAGGAAACACAGGAAATAGAAAGGAGGGAGATTGAGTTGGAGGGAATTGAAGACAGTTTGGAAGAGGAGGAGGAGGAGAAAGAGGAGGAGGAGGAGGAGGAGGAGGAGGAGGAGGAGGAGGAGGAGGAGGAGCCTTCTGAGACCTTGGTGGAGTAGACAGGACTTTTCTCTGCCTCACTGAGCCAGCAGGTTTTCACCCCAGCATGTGGCCCCTTCGTCTTCATTGGTAAAATTGAGTGACTGGGATTTTGTTTTTAAAACAACACACCATGAAACAGATGTTTCAAGACAGCGACTATGTGTCTCTCCTTCATGTGGGCTGATGACATCATCATTATGTAAGTTGCCATATGATTGGCAGCCATCCTTACTAAGGTTAAAGAGTAGACGCCATGTGAGTTCACCAACATCATCACTTCACCACATGTCATGAAATAATAACCGTAAAACGTTTTTGTCCTCATGAGATTTCTGTATGTCATTCTATCTCTTTGAAGACTAAAGTATCCACAATTCTCAAGTATTTCTGATTGGCATAGCTTTTTGTATGAAAATAAATATTTAACGTTACATTTGTTACAACATACTGCATATGTGATTCAACACTGGTTTAGAATATACTGTATGTGATAATAAAAATTTAATTTTATAAGGATCTACTTGAATTAGCAAACGCTGCTATAAGATGTATGTCTATCCTCCTATGACTTTGCTAACTGCTCAGCACCCAGGTGCTATAAAATGTAGATAAGCACAACACATGTTTGATGAATAAGGATTGCATTTTATTCTAACATCTTATGTTATGAGCACATGAGCATTATATGCATTCATGTCTTTGTGATTGTGTCAGATCCCTGGAACTATTGTCACGGACGATTGTGACCTGCAGTGTGGTTGCTGGAATTTGAACCTGGATCCTCTGGAAGAGCAGGCAGTGCTCTTCACTTTTGAGCCATCTCTTCATCCAGCCAGTTATATTTGAATAAGGAATACTGATTATTAAGTTCTATATTTCTAAGACATACTCAACTTCACAGCAATAATTGTCTAGCTTTTTGTCCTTGTTCATCTTGTTAAGGTTTATTTATTTTGAGAAACTGAGTCATACAAAAACTGTGTTATTCTGTAATGGCAAACGATAAAAGAAACCAGTCTCTTATGGCTAAAGTTTAAGGCATTTATGTTTAATTTAGATGATAAAGATATTCAACTGAAATTACTAAGGCTCAAACTTAACAGAGATAAAGTTATAAAATCTTGGGGCTGGAGAGATGGCTCACTGGTTAAGAGCACTGATTGATCTTTCAGAGGTCCTGAGTTCAATTCTCAGCAACCACATGGTGGCTCACAACCATCAGTAATGGGATCTAATGCCCTCTTCTGGTGTGTTTGGACAGCTGAAGTTATTTATATGAATAAAATAAATAAATCCTTTTTTAAAATCTTAATCTTATATAAGTTACTGACTTACTGTAAACTGTGGAGGACAATTAACACAGGCAAGTTAAGAACAGGAACAAGGTTTAATTAGCCTCCGGTATGTTTGCTAAATTAAGCCTAAAACAAGTTACTAGAAACAAGGAAAGTTTGTTCAGTGTAGCTATACTAAGTAGCTAACAGTCATCAAAATTTTTCATAGATCTGCTGAATATGGCATTTAAAATGATGGAAATAGCTTACTATGACCGAGACCTCCAGCTACTAGAAGTGACCCCCAGGTCTTCTCAGATGATGATGGGGTAGAGAAGAACTCCACTTGGAGCTTGCTTTAAAGGTGACAAAGCCAGAACTACTGGGTGAAAATCTGCCTTTCATCTTGTCTGTCAACAGGACCCTGTCCAAACTGTGGACAAGCAGGACACTGCGGAGTTGATGGCCCTGCTTTGGATCTTCTGGACTGGGCAGGGAAGACTGAGGTTGCCCTGGGTCCTCCGTCCCCAATGAAATTAAGACTACTTCAGTGGTTGTCTAGGTAACGGATAAGTCTGCCATTTTTAATAGGTTTGGAAACTGCTTAGTCTGTACTTCCTGTTTTCTCAGGAGAAATTCATCCTTCCCAGATCTCTGATGGTGTGGACTAGGGAGAGCTTTGTCAGTTTAACAGCGAGCAACAGCACAGGCTTCAGGTGCTTCTCAGTTCTCTTCATGTGCAAAAATCATGGACACTTTCCTAGAGTTGCTACTGGGTCTCCACACTGACCACATTGTGACCAGGTTCTAAGAAGAGAAAAATTCACACAACAGATTTCAATGTAACATTTTACTATTCCTTTATGTAAAGGAAGTTTTTTTTACCAGTATGTTTGCTCTCAGTAACCAACCACCTGTTTCTTGTGGTGAATAATTGGATAGAAAAAATGTAAAGTTTATGTAACTTCTAAGGATACGAAATGTTAAGTACGTTACAATGATCTTAAAAGTGTGCTTTCAGATCTCTGAACTGGACTTATAAAAGTCAAAAGTGTTTTAAATTCAATTTATAAAGGTCTAAGGAGGTGATTTAAGATGTATAAATGCAGTTTGTAGAGGTATAAGAAAGTGATTTAAGGTGTATGTAAAAATGAAAAATGTTTCAGATCTTTCCTCTCTATGCTATTGTTACATTAAGATCTAAAAGTTTCAGAGTTTTAACATTCATCAATGGAGTTCTGATGAGTTATTGATCTATCTATGATAATCAATAATTGCTATTATAGTTACAAGCTCAAGATTATGAATTTCCTATGGTTGTCTTCTAAGAATAGACTTAAAAGTGCTTCTCACTGAGCTAAAAACATCTGTCCAATCTCTATGCACCCTGTGTTCTGGATAGAGGTAGGAATCTTCGTGGTTTTACCTCCAAATCCACTTTTGGAGTCCACAAGCTTTTACTAAGACTCAAAGGCATGAGTCTGCTGCCGTTTTTACAATGTGAAGTTCAGCACAGAATCCACAGTGGTATGTTTACATGTCTAAAATTTATCTCATTTTGTAAACTTTTAAAATTCTTTGAAGCTTCAAAGAATCTACTTGAATCCACTTCCCACAGGTCAAATGGACTCCAGATAAGAACTGTCAATCAACAGCCTGTTTCATCTCCTGCCTGTTCAGCTTAGTCCTAAGGGTGGGGTTATCCTCTCCTTTTCTGTGGTCTTGGGATGCCCCACCCCCAACTAATAAGCCTATGGGTTTAAAACATTAATCCTAAAGAAAAAAATTATTCTAGCCTCCTTAACATTACCTTCTGATCTTTATATATACAGATAGGTTTCAGTAAAATGCTAGCTCCAGGTGTTTCCTCAACCTCTGCATGCCAGACACAGCTTCAAAGCACCTGCCCCATGATGGTTCAACTGAAAGATGCATCTGCATTCCCCAGCTGCAGGTGGTCCTGCAGAGCCTGGACAGTGAGGGAACAGCATGCTTTTTTTGAACCTACCCAGCATCCCAGCTTTCTTGGGTCCCCAAAGATAGTGACACCTCCCCCAAGACAACAGGAGGATTCTAAAGAGCTCAGTAACCCCATTTCTGCTTCACCAGACACCCCTTCCTATTTTCTCACCATATATAGTAAATAAGAAGAAGGGATGTCTGTCAACCAATGACCACCCACATTCCAGAACCAGCCTGCTTTCAGCCTCTCAGTTCCAGAAGCCACATCATCACCAGCCACCAAATGTGACACATTTCTACTGTAGCCACAAGTTGTGTATCCTTATCCAGCTCAGGTCTCCACAGCCCCCTCTTTTTCTCTTCCATACTCACTACCCACCCACAATAAATCTCTCACATGAAGTCTGTTGTGTTGTGTGACCTTTGCAAAACCTCATGGTTCTCTGATCCATGCAAGAACTCTAACAAGCCCACAGGGTCAGCCCTGAATGTTTCCCCAGCTGGGCAGGTGTCTGTTGGAGCAGGACCTAAAACTGCAAGAAGTCTGAGCACGAAGGGAAATTGTCAATGTCCAAAGTGTGGAAGAGCACTTCTCATTCCTTTTTAATTCTGTGTCTATATGAATGTCTATATATCTATCTGTAAACTACCTACCTACCTCTCCTCAGTCTCCCCCAAATCAGATTACCCTGTTCTGAGGTAATAAACTGTCCCTATTTCTCTCCCCATCTCCTCCCTTGCACTGACTTTATCAGTCCCTCCCGAGGTTATATCAATATTGTCAAACACAGGCAGGGAGAGAAATGTCCTCAGACTGAGGGGCAGGAATGGAGTTGGACCCCACTGTGCTCCCATTCCTTGCATTCCAACTGTTTTTCCATGGGGCCTCCATCCACAGGGCAGGTCCCTGGCTCAGCTCAGAGGGAGGAACTCACACATCCTCCTCCCTCAGCTCTCACTGAGTGACCCTGCACCAGGAGGCTGTGCTGTTTGCATTTTGTCAACTCCACACCAACTGAGACATATATAAGAAGAGGATCCTGAATTGAGAAATTGCATCCATCCAGGACGCTTTTGGGAAAGTCTATAAGGCATTTTTAAAATTATTATTAATGATCAGTATGGAAGGGCTCAGCCCACTGCAGGTGGTCTTGGCTGGTGATCAGGGATTGTATAAGAAAGCAGGCTGAGCAAGCCATGAGCTACAAAGCTATTAGCACTGGTCCCCATTCTCTCTGCTTCAGTTCCCACTTAGAATCCTCTCTCAAGTTCCTGCCCTGAATCTCTTCAATGATAGACTGAGATGTGGAAGTGTAAACTGAAATAAACCCTTTCTTCCTCAAGTTGCTTTTGGTCATGGGGTCTTATCACAGCAATAGAAACCCTCACTAAGACACAGCTGCACAAGGGCCTCACTCTGTTCCCTGCAGACACCACCCTCTCCTGCAGCTCAGCTCCTGCCCCTCCCTTGCCCTGGAGCAGCACCACTTTATAGCTCCTGGGGATCTGATGCCCTCTCTGACCTCCTGAGGTAGCAGGAATTATCTGGCAGGTCCATTGGGTGGCAGGATCCTGGGGAACCAACCAGCTACTCTGTGGGCGCTGGTTATAAAGTCCACGCAGCTCGAGGGCCTCAGATGCCCTGTATTCCAGATGGGGCAATGGCACTGGGAAGGCTGCTCCTGCTGCTGGCAGCCGCCCTGACCCTGACCAAAACCGGAGCGGGTGAGTGCGGGGTCCGAAGAGAAACGGGCTCTGAGAAGAGGGTCGCGGCCGGCACCTGGGATGCTGCGTCCCCGCGTCGCCCACCAGACCCTCCGCCCCTTCTCCACCCACGTCCCGCGCCCTGCTCCCCTCTCGGACCACGGACCGCCGGGAGTCTCGGGAGGAGGTCCGAGTTTCACCGCGCGCCGCCCCCAGGCTCACACTCGCTGCGGTATTTCGAGACCTCGGTGTCCCGGCCCGGCTTCGGGAAGCCCCGGTTCATCTCTGTCGGCTACGTGGACGACACGCAGTTTGTGCGCTTCGACAGCGACGCGAAGAATCCGAGATATGAGCCGCGGGCGCCGTGGATGGAGCAGGAGGGGCCGGAGTATTGGGAACGGAACACACGGAGAGTCAAGGGCAGTGAGAAGAGATTCCAAGAGAGCCTGAGCACCCTGCTCAGCTACTACAACCAGAGCAAGGGCGGTGAGTGACCCCTGGTCGGAGGTCACGACCCCTCGACGTCCCTACACAGGGGCCAGAGACCTCCTGCTTCTCAAGTCCCAGGTTCAGGAGCAGAACTGACCCGGGACCGGATTCCCTTTCAGTTCTGTGGAGTCGCGCGTGGGCGGGGCCGGGGGAGCGAGGCGCTGACCCAGGGTTCCTGCAGGCATTCACACCTTCCAGAAGTTGTCTGGCTGTGATCTGGGGTCAGATGGGCGCCTTCAAAGCGGGTACCTGCAGTTCGCCTATGATGGCCTTGATTACATCGCCCTGAATGAAGACCTGGAAACCTGGACAGCAGCAGATGTGGCAGCTCAGGAAACCCGACGCAAGTGGGAGCAGGCTGGTGCTGCTGAGAAACACAGGACCTACCTGGAGGGCAAGTGCCTGATGTGGCTCCACAGATACCTGGAGCTCGGGAAGGAGATGCTGCTGCGCACAGGTCTCTGGCTGGGGCTCAGTCCTGGGGAAGAAGAAACCCTCAGCTGGGGTGATGCCCCTGTCTCAGAGGGGAGACAGTGTCCCTGGGTCTCCTGATCCCTCATCACAGTGACTGCACTGACTCTCCCAGGGCTCAGGCTTCTCCCTGGACAGTGCCCAGGCTGTCTCAGGAGGGAAGGAGAGAATTTCCCTGAGGTAACAACAGCTGCTCCCTTCAGTTCCCCTGTAGCCTCTGTCAGCCATGGCCTCTCCCAGGCTGGGTTCTCTGCCCACACCCACTGTGTGTGGACACTGACTCCTGTCCTGCTGAGTGTGTCAGTCCTTACACCTCAGGACCGGAAGTCTCCTTTCCCTGACATGGACTCCCCTACACTAGGCTGGTTGCCCCAGTTTCTAGAATTTTCTAAAGAATACATTCTCCCAGATCCCTCCCTGTCTGTGGGGTTTGCACCCCTTCGACAACCCAATTCTCTTTATTCCTACACTGGTGAATGGTCACATGAGGCCTTATTGGGAACCCTGGAGGAATATAAATCATGGAATTTCTTTTTCTTTTTTTCTCTCTTTTCTTTTTCTTCTTTCTTTCTTTTTTCCTTACTTTTTTTTTTTTGTGGAAGGCATTATTTTGCTTGTAGTCATCTTTTGTCTGCACTGGAATGATCCTGTTTCTCCCTGCCCTTGTATTATCATGTGTATCAGTCTACACAGGTGCCAGGGAAGGCTGCTAACCTGGATAATTTGACAAGTTAAATCAGGGTTCTCATTAAAGGAGAGATTCCTGTGAACTTAGAGTGTTTCCTGTCAGAACTAAACACCCAGAAGCCTCCTGCTCTTCCTCTGCCCCCCACAAGTTACAGTGCCCCCCCCCCCCAGTGAATCAGGACTTGGACTCTGAGAGACAGGGTCTACTGCAATCCAGGGCTGGAGTGAGAGGGAAGACCACACACCCCGTGAGCCCACTGTGTTCCAGTGAGTGCTGCACTGGGGTCCACAGCTCACTCCAGGGATCCTGTGTGACACACCTGTACCTTGTCCCCCAGAGTCAGGGGCTGGGAGTCATTTTCTCTGGCTCATCACTTAGTGATGGCTGTTCACTTGAACTGACAGTTAATGTTGGTCGACGAGATGACAACAGTTGTAGTCTCAGTTTTAGCACCCTTTCAGTAGCATATGTGCCTAATATCTGATTTTGATATGAACTCAAACACATAATAAATTACTTATTTTCCATTCCCTCTTCCATTCTTTGACTACGTCTCTCATGCTATCTAACATTACATAAGGATGACCATGGTGATCCACTGGCTCATGTGGATTCCATCATAGCTTCTGAGTCCCAAAAGAAAATGTGCAGTTGTGTGCTCAGGGACCAGCTCTGCCTACTGGTCACTAGTGTGATGACAGTTGAAGTGTCAAACGGACACGTAGTTCAGTGTCATCATTGTTTTACCTGAGTCTTGTGTAGATTTCAATTTGTCTTGTTAACCCTGTGATTTCTTAAATCTTTCACACAGACCCCCCAAAGGCACATGTGACTCATCACCCCAGATCTCAAGGTGATGTCACCCTGAGGTGCTGGGCCCTGGGCTTCTACCCTGCTGACATCACCCTGACCTGGCAGTTGAATGGGGAGGAGCTGACCCAGGACATGGAGCTTGTGGAGACCAGGCCTGCAGGGGATGGAACCTTCCAGAAGTGGGCATCTGTGGTGGTGCCTCTTGGGAAGGAGCAGAATTACACATGCCATGTGTACCATGAGGGGCTGCCTGAGCCCCTCACCCTGAGATGGGGTAAGAAGGGTGTGGGTGCAGAGCCGGGGTCAGGGAAAGCTGTAGCCTTTTGCAGACCCTGAGCTGCTCAGGGCTGAGAGCTGGGGTCATAACCCTCACCTTTATTTCCTGTACCTGTCCTTCCCAGAGCCTCCTCCATACACTGTTTCCAACATGGTAATCATAGCTGTTCTGGTTGTCCTTGGAGCTGTGATAGTCATTGGAGCTGTGGTCATCATTGGAGTTATGGTGTCTTTTGTGATGAAGAGGAGGAGAAACAAAGGTAGGAAAGGCCAGGGTCTGAGTTTTCTCATAGCCTTCTTTAGAGTGTCCTCTGCTCATTAAATGGAAACACAGCCACACCCCTCATTGCTACTGTCTCTAACTGGGTCAGCTGTCAGTTCCGGGAACTTCCTAGAGTCAAGATCTTCCTTGAACTCTCACAGCTTTTCTTCTCACAGGTGGACAAGGAGAGGACTGTGCTCTGGCTCCAAGTTAGTGTGTGGGGCAGGATTGTCCTGAGGCCATTAGAGTGAAGCTGGAGATGTTAGGAGCTCTGGGAATCCATAATAGCTCCTCCAGAGAAATCTTCTCCAGAAAAATCTTCTGGCAGCCTGAGTTGTACTGCGATATTAATACATACATATACATGTGCATATACATTTGTTTTATTTTACCCTAGGCAGGGACAGCGCCCAGAGCTCTGATATCTCTCTCCTAGATTGTAAAGGTGACACTCTGGTGCCTGATTGGGGAGGGGCAATGTGCATATGATTGGGTTTCAGGGACTCCCAGAATCCTGTGAGTGGTGGGTTGTTGGGATGTTGTCTTCACAGTGATGGTTCATGACTCTCTTTCTCTAGCATGAAGACAGCTGCCTGGAGTAGACTGAGTGATAGCCAGTGTGTTCAGGTCTCTCCTGTGACATCAAGAGTCTTTAGACATCAGCTTTCTTTAGAAAATGGTGTCTCATGTTCTCTGCCACACCAACCCCAGTAGCAGCCATGTGACAAGTTGCACAGACTGAGGTATACTTCAAAAGAAGGAGGCCTCCTGGAACCAGTTGTGGAACTCTTGGCCAGAGTATTATATTGAGTCTTAGTTCTCATGGCAATTGATTTATTTTGTTTTCTCTTATTCCTTTTCTTATTTACATGTTCCTCGTAACCTAGGCTAAGATCTCATGTGAAAGTAATGGGTTAGAAACCATCCCTAGAATTGGGGTCACTAACATGACCTTATCTGGGGAAACCAACGCTTTACTTTAGAAATTATTTACAAAATTATATAATAGTATTACACAGATAAAAACTTTTCCAACAATAAAATTTCATGTGGCTACATGTGTGTTATCGGAGGTGGGCTTTGGCATGTGGTAAAGAAAGTCTTAAATAAAAAGAATTAACATAGTTTAAATTTAAGCACTGAAAAAAATCAGGCATTAGATGTTAAATAATAATTGACCATAAAGATTTATTAACATGTCTTGAACATATGCCAGTAGCCTTGGATGACTGCCCCACAACTTATATTCTTTTAGAGTTGTTATACTTCAATCATTTCTACTCTTCATGATGTCACCTGTTCTGTTTGTGATTCACTGAACACATCTTTACAGAGTTGTAATGTTTGCCTGATTTTTGTGCTTTCCTGTGCCAAATGATAATGATGGTATTTGTGATTGCTTCACTGGACACATCTTCAAAGTGTTGTAATATTTGCTCTTTTAATGTTTAAAAACCCCTGCTTGAGAGCTGCAAAATACACTCGGATTCATACTGCCTCTGTGTTTGTTTCTGTTTGTAACTGCAAGATCCTTACCCACCTAGCTTTGAGGACCCTTATTCTAGGGACCGCCATACATCACTCAGGAGGTCTGTGGCAGTTCCCTGTGATCCTATGGTCTCAGTGTGAAGAATTTTGGAGCCCAGTCTGCCCCTGCACAACAGGACCCTGTCCCTGCCCTGCCCTGTGTTCCCTTCCACAGCCAACCTTGCTGGTCCAGTCAAACACTAGGGGGCATCTGCATCCTGCCAGCTCCATGCTACCCTGAGCTGCAGCTCCTCACTTCCACACTGAGAGTAAGAATCTGAATGGGACCTTGATTCTTAACATCCTGACCTGAGGGTTTATTGCTTGTTACATTAATGGATTGAGAATACTTGGAGGTTTGTTTTTTATGTTTGTTTGGTTTTTGAAGAACTAAATGGCAGATGGAGAACCTTCCAGAATCTGTGTCACTATGCTGTGTGTATCTGTTGGGACAGGATGAGGCTGTGGCAGCTGAGTGTGAACATGGTTGTGCCCAGGTGTGCTCATTGTGTTGTGATCTTTGATGGGGTCACTCGTTGATTGTGTCACCTTTGGCTTCTGCTCTCTCCCCCACTATGAAGCACATGCTGAGAGTCTGTGGTCACAAGGCCACAGGGAAGACCAGAGCCTTGACCTGTCCCCAGGATTATGAGCCCTCAGGGCTGGAGACTCAACTGGGGAAACTTTAAAGTGCCCAGTGCACAAAATAAGTCACACTACATTTCTTCCCACCCATTTGGTTTAGCTTCTAATGATGCAGTCATGAAGGTGCCGTTGGCACTCCCTGTAGCCATGCTCCTGTTGTGATTTCTGCTTCTTTCTTTCCAGTGTCTGTCCCAGGGTTCTCAGGTGTCTGGTGTGGTCTGACTGTTCATCTCTCAGGAGCACATCCACAGCTGAGATAAGAACATAGCAATGTTGCTTCTCTCTCCTGTAAATGGGTACAGATTCCTGAATCTGGACTATCTTATCTAAGCACCTTGTGTTCTAGAGTTAACTCCCTGAAGTCTCTTAATCTCACCCCCAGCTTGGTGGACCTGGGACTTTCATCCCTGACTTGGGCATGCAGGGTGCAGTATTCAGCATAGTCTATCTTAAAGTCTGCTCATAGGCCTGCTGCTGCTCTGCATTGTGCATAGCTCTGTGTTGCAGGAGGGGAAAGTCCTGTTCATAGGCCTGTAACCATTTAAATCCTCTAATATTTATAGCACTAAAGACACAGGAGGCAAGGGCTGGAGAGATGGCTGAGCCCTTAAGAGCATGGACTGCTCTTCTAGAGGTCCTGAGTTCAATTCCCAGCAACCACAGGGTGGCTCACAACCATCTGTAATGGTTATCTACCCTCTACTGGTGTGCCTAAAGGCAGCTACAGTGTACTTATATACATAAATAAACAATTCTTACCAAAAAAAAAAAAAAAAAAAAAAAAAAAAAAAAAGACAAGGGAGGCATTTGCTTAGGTAAAACTTGCCAGCTCAGAAAGGAAAGTTTATTTTCAAACTATTTATGATACACATATTTATAAGCCTAAATCTACAACTAAAATGTCAGCTCTTTAGAAATCTCTTTCTATCTGTGTCATTCTGAGCTAGTCTACCTTTCTCTTGAGCTCCTCCAATACCAAGAGGGCTCCTTAGCTCTCATTCCTAGATTTCTGTTTTACCTGTGTCCTGCCAGATGCTTCTCTGTTATTCCTGCAAGCCAAGAGTTGGGGGAGGGGCTCTATCAAAGGTCCAATTACTTATAAAAGAATTCTAGCTCCTCTCATCCACCCTTGGCAGGCTGAGCCATGTCACTGTCATGGGATTTCTCTGATTAGGGATTGCTAGCTTTTTTTTTTCCTTTTCCTTGATATCACGCCCATGGGTTAGAGTGGGAAGTCCTTCTCAGATGCAGCTGGCTTTGGGAAGCTGCTGACCCCACATGTTGGGGGGTGGACAAGGGGTAGCCCCCGCTACCAGGTTCTCAGTCTCTGGCATCCCAAGCTGCATTATGGCAGAGGAGCTGAGAACAGAATAGGGGCCCCGGGGTGGCACTAGGCCCCAGAGATAAGGGAATAGAGGGCAGGGGGAAAGAGGGGCACTGGGTGGTTCCCACGGAGGCGGGAGTCCTTCCGAGACAGTCTATGATTTTAGAGCTTTATTGTAGAAAGGCGGGGGGGGGGGGAAGGAAAAAGGTAGAAAGAGAGACCGGCCATGGCCAAGTAGAGAGAGTGTAGGAGGGAAAAAGAGAAAGAGAGTTAGAGAGTAAGAAAGGTGAAGGCTTAGAGAGAGAGAGGTAAAAGCTTAGAGAGCTAGGAGGGGTCAAACAGCCCCTCTTATACTGGACCTGTTATCTTGCTGTTGCTAGGTAACTGTGGAGGAGTCTAGCCAGAATGCCAGAAGCTTGGGTCTCATTGCCTCAACAGATGTACCAGTTGTTGGCTATCAGTGCATGAGGTTTTTAAGGCCTTTACACAATATCTTTAAGGTACTGGAAAGATGGCCCCCAGGTAAGAACATTTGCTCTTCCTCCAGAGAGTGATGGTTGTGATCCCAGCACCCTGTCTCCTTGAGGATGGGAGAGGAGATCCACAACAGCCTGTAACTCCAACTCTACCTTTGACATCCTCTCCTGGTTTCCTTGGACACTGGACACTCAAGGGGCTGCCTATCCAGGCCCAGCAGTGTGGCTGAAGGCACAAGAAACCACCACACTAACCCCTAAGGGATAATGAAAGAAATCAAAGCTGGTGTCATCTGTCATGTGTGGAGAAGGAAGATCTGGGACACTTTCTGTAATCTCCATCCAACCGCAAAAAGCCCATTTAAAAAACACACAATCCAGGGGCTGGAGAGATGGCTCAGTGATTAAGAGCACTAACTGGTCTTCTGAATGCCCTCAGTTCAAATCTCAGCAATGACACAGTGGTTCACAACCACTCGAAGTGAAATCTGATGCCCTCTTTTGGTGTGTCTGAAAACAGCTACAGTGTACTTAAGATATAATAATAAATAAATCTTTAAACAAAAACCCAAACAATCTGGTTATTATAATTATTAGCTGTATGCCTAGATTGGGCAGATTTAACACTATATTAACTTATTCCCCAGCTATAAGACCCCTTGTTACTTGCAGTTTCTCCTGGTTCTTGTCCCTCATGGCTTCTTCCTCCTCCTCCTCTTCCTCCTCTTCTTCCTTCTCCCCTTCCTCCTCTTCTTCAGTCCTCTCTCCTACCCCTCTCATCCTCTTCTGCCTTCCTACCTGACCCTACTCTCAGACTTCCAGCCCCTCCTTTCCCTTCCACTGCCCAACCACATACTCCAGCCTTTACTGAGCAGTTAAAATGGGGAGCAGGATCACATGAGATCACCTGAGTACAGGAGGGACTGCTCACTGGCCACAAACCCTCTTGAGGAAGCAGAATTAACATCAGAATACAAACAGCATCAAGACAGCCCACAGCAGGACACTAAGCTTGTTTTCTGCACAGTCCCTCTGCTCTTACACAGAGGAGCTGGTGAGCACTCACTCCTTCAGGAGAGGCTGCATCCCACACTCCTAGGACACCTAGGGCCCTGCCTGGGGAAATGCAGGCACAGAGGACCACCATGTGAGAGGTGTTGGGAAGAAGAGGACTGGCTCCTGAGCTCACACTCACAGCTTACCCAGCACATTCCACAGGAGCTGTGCAAATACACAAGGCTACAGGGCAAAGATCTTATGGATAAATGTTTGCCTGCTCCAACAGGGACCCATGCATGCAGGGATTGAGATACCTTAGGGTCTCATATTCTGCTTCCAGGGCACCCTGTGTCCACTCCTGCCAAAGAGACGGATAGAAAATGGCTCAGGCTTTGTCAGAGTAGTCCTGATACCTGTTTGCCATCCCTGCCTTCCCAGGAGGATCTGAGGTCACTGAACATAAAATGCACCTCCTTCTGTGTACCACAAGATGGGGAGTCCCAAATGAGAGAGAGAAATGGGGTCCCCTCCACAGTCTTACCCCTCAGTCTGGACTGATGGTGGCAGATGCTGCTGCTTAATTCTTGACATTCTGAGGTCTTTGAATAAAAATGGCACCTGTAGGCTCACATATTTGAAGACAGTGACCAGGGAATGGGGTACTTTGAAAGGTTTAGGAGAACTGGGGTGTGGCCTTGATATAGGAAGTATTTCACAGGGAACAGTCTTTGAGGTTTTAAAAGGTCATGCCAGCCCAGTCTTGGTCTGTCTGCTGCCCATAGATCAGGATGAGCTCTCAGCTCCTGCTCCAGCCCCATGCCTGCCTGCCTGCTTGCTGCCATGCTCCCCACCATGATGAGAATGGACTAAGCCACTGAAACTTTAAGTAAGCCCCAATTAAAGGCTGGCCTTGAACTCATAAATCCACCTGCCTCTGCCTCCTGAGTGCTGTGATTAAAGGCATGAGCCACCACGCCCAGCTCATAACAGGTAATCTTAATTTGCTGCAATGTAGTGTATTTGATTCAACTCTATTTGTAGTTATATGTAACTTGGATTCAACTTTTTCTATTGCCAAAATACCTAGGAGAGGTATAAATGGCCAAAATGGGGAACCCCAAGAATTAGGGTTTGGGCAGGATGTTGCTTCTCCCCTTCCAGGTGAATAAACGCATCGAACAAAGGAATCTGGAGACCACTGGGCAAATGAAACAGCTGAAGAAAAAGATGGTTCATCAAGAGAAAATGTCCCAAGAAAAGGAGTCAACTGGCCAAGTGGTATCATCCACCTCCCTCTTGTCTCTTCTGCCCTCTACAGACAGAAGTGGCAAATGGTCTTTATTTGATCTCAGTTAAATATTAATTAACCTGCAATTTGGCCTTAGAGCATGGATCTCTCCTATAAACCCAAACATGATTATTAAAGGAAAATCCAATATCTCCGTCTCATATCAGAAGAACCACTTGGTATGGGACAGAGAAAAACAGAAAGTAAGGGACTGTTCTATTGCCACCCATCTCATGATCTTTTGGTTTTCAGTTACTCTCTAACACTTTTCTTAGGATATGAATATTACAACAACTTCTATAGGAATATTGTGCATACATAAATTCTCTATCATCATACCAGCAGTCATACAGGGTAGAAACTAATTCTAGAAATCATCTTAATCTTGCTTCCTGTGTGTGTTTACAGTTTTCAGTCTCAAGCAAGTAACTAGAAACAAGGTTTATGTATCTTGAATATACTTAAGAGATAGTGGTTCCGAAACCTTTCTAAGATGTGCTGACTATAGCAATTAAAATGAATAGGTTTTTTAGAATTCCTAACAGTAACCTTTTAGGTTTCCAAGAAGAAGGATGACACAGCCCACTGACTGCAAATTCACCTGGATTGTGTTAACACTAACTACTGGCATAAACTGCCCCATGCCTCTTCTGCTGCCAGGTCCTGAGCAAACAGCGGACACCTTTGGGTTGACTGCTATGTTCTACATAGACAGGATTGATGCTAAAGTGGCAAACTCCACCCAATGATCAGCTTCAGAATACAAACTCTCAAGGATATTCAAATTCCGGAGTTCATAGGAAACTGACATGGACATTGTGTAGATCTCTGAACTCAAAAATACTGAGTCCAGAGACTGCAAATTCAACCAAGGTGGACATTGTCGGAAGCTTGGCAGAAATACCTTCATTATTGAAAACAGTTTTACTGTGTTACACTTAAAATCTTTTTTAATATATAGACAAGAAAAGGGAGATATTGGAATAATATATGGATAATAGGAAACAGGGGTAAATTATTCAATCTGTTCTTATATACAACTTTGTATATTGATACACAATTATTGTATATTGTTACAAAATTATATTAACTTACAATGGCTTAGATCTTTTTATGTTGAGACAAAATTGAGGTTGTATTTGCTTACATTAGTATAGACCTTTGTATATTAATGCAAAACTGAGGTTTATTGATTACACTGGGATAGATCTTTGTATATTGATACAAAATTAATGTTGTATTTGCTTACATCCATATAGACCCTGTATATTGATACAAAGTAAGGCTATATTTTGGTTACAACATACCATGTATCAACTATATAGTATTAAGTTACCTTTGTAATTCTTATACTGCAGGGGGAAGTACTCATCACATTTCAAACTGTTTAAGAAAACTTTAAAATGCAAGTTAACACTCAATAAAATTTTATTATTTGGGTTTTGTAAGGTACTAGTCTTCAAAAATCTCAGAGATCTACAAAATATAGCAATTAAAGATGTTTTAATTATTTAAGGCTTTTTTTTTTTAGAATGAGATGTGTCAGCTCCTGGCAGCACACCCATACTACTTCAAAGAAGTTGATGAGAATTGAAGAATTTACTTATGGACTTTGCTTCAAATATGGCAAGCTGCCACTGGGCAAGAAACTGCCCTTGCTTCAACCGCAGACAGAACACTGTGCAAACTGGACAAAGAAAGAACAGGAAGTCAAGTGCTGAACTCTGCCAGGACTACATAGAGATGAAGACCCTCATGCTTCCTGCTTTGAAGAACAATCTGTCAGATGTTCTGGGCCAGCAGCCTGGAAACATGGACGCCCCAAACTTCCAGATGAAGCCTGGTGACCGTGCAGCAGCCGCAGTCTCTGTGTTTTACAGTCTTACAAGTTGCTTGTTCTGCACTTCCTGTCTGTGTTGATAACATTCGTTCCCCTCAGGTCTCTGATGGGGTTAACTCTCACAGTTAAGCCTAAATTGCTGACGATTTAAGAAAATGTTTTAAGGTTTGAAAAGAGGTTTTTAGTGGAACAACAATATGAACTAACCAGTACGCCAGGAACTCATGTCTCTAGCTGCATATGCAGCAGAAGATGGCCTCGTTGGCAATTATTGGGAAGAGAGACCCCTTGGTCTAGCAATCTTTATATGCCCCAGTACAGGGGAACGCCAGGGCCAAGAAGTGGGAGTGAGTGGGTAGGGGAGCAGGGTGGGGGGAGGGTATAGGGGACTTTTGGGGTAGCATTTGAAATGTAAATGAAGAAAATATCTAATAAAAATGAAGATTAAAAAACATTAAAAAAAGAGGTTTTTAGGTTGCTAAATACAAGTTATGACAGGAAGTATTTTGAGTTGCACTCAACAAGATTAGATAGATAGTGGAATACTTTCTCCAAACTTGCCAAATACAAGAGGACTTGACATTGTGAATGTAATTCTTAGCAGATAGCAGTATTTAGTTTATTGATATTAGAGAAATAGTTATTATTCAGACAAAAGGGGAAAATATGGCAGGATATTTAATTACATTGTGTAGCCCAAGATTCTGAACTTGGAACAAGAAAATCTGTTTCTGCTTGTGGACTTGCACAGCCCTAACAGACACCTTTAAGCCAAGAGTTTTCTGTAAACAATATTAATTAAACTCAACCATAGGTCAAGAGGCACAGCATGCAACCAGTTGACAGGGGAGAACATAGGAAACACAGGAAATAGAAGGGAGGGAGATTGAGTTGGAGGGAGTTGAAGACAGTATGGAGGAGAAATGCATCAAGGGAAGGAGATAACTTAGTGTCTCACATACTCCTACCATGCCATCCCCTGTGTCCACTCTTGCCAAAGAGAAGGCTGGAAAATGGCTCAGGCTTTGTCAGAGGAGTCCTGACACAAGCTGCCATCACTGCCTTTCTAGGGAGATCTGAGGTCACTGAGCAAGAAGAGCACTTCCTTCTGTGTACCACAAGATGGGGAGTCCCAAAGGAGAGAGACATGGGGTCCCCTCCACACTCTTATCCCTCAGTCTGGACTGATGGTGGCAGATGCTGCTGCTTGATTCTTGACATTCTGAGGTCTTTGAATAAAAATGGCACCTGTAGGCTCACATATTTGAAGACAGTGACCAAGGAATGGGGCATTTTGAAAGGATTAGAAAAATTGGGGTGTGGCCTTGATACAAAAAGTATAAGCCTGGGAATAGTCTTTGAGGTTTCAAAAGCCCATGCAAAACCCAATGTTGGTCTGTCTGCTGCCCATAGATCAGGATGAGCTCTCAGCTCCTGCTCCAGCCCCATGCCTGCCTGCCTGCCTGCTTGCTGCCCTGCTCCCCACCATGATGAGAATGGACTAAGCCACTGAAAATGTAAATAAGCTCCAATTAAAGGCTTTCTATTTCAGAACTGCCTTGATCATGGTGGCCCTGCACAGCAACATAACAGTGTCTAAGACTCATGCTATCATTTCCAAGTCTCTGCCATCTATGTCCCCATCCATCCAGCAGTAACCTCACCTAGAAGCAAAATGGACCCTAATGCTCATTAAGACCAGACCAAAGGCACCATCCCTGTCCCTCTGCTGATGTCACTCTCCAGCTCAGCTCTGACTCCTCAGAGCAGACCAGCCTTGTGATAAACCTAAAACCACCCACATTCCAGAAACAGGGGACTCCTAGCCTGCACTCAGACACTCAGCACCAACAGCTTAGTTTTCAACAGCCAAAAATGGGACATATTATCACTGTTGCCTGCACCCACTTTCTCTTCCATTCTTGCTCAGAGGCAGCCTTTTTTATAGGAATCTCCATACATAAATCTTACTCCTGACGTCTGTTGGGAGGTGTTACCTTTGAGGCATCCCTTGGTTCTCTGATTGACACAAAAACCCCAAAGCCTAACACTGGAGCTGTGGTTTGGTAGACTGGCCTTGGGCTTGTGCACACTTTTGAGGCCCAAGCTACATGGGAACCTATCCCTTATCTCCAGTCCACCCACAGCAGACCCACCTTCTGGCCCTCCATCCATCACCAGCACCTGGTGAGTGGTCCCTCTCAGTTGTCCCCAGTGCTTCCCTGAGTCTTGGTACTCTATATGGTGGAGGTACCCATCCCTGCTTTGGACCTTTGCCCCTGGGTTGGGTTTTATTTTGAGCTATATTTTTTTCTGCTACCTGCTGTCTCTCTTTGTTCTCCCTGAGCCTGTACATTGTGAGTTTCTTTGCCTCTCACCCATAGAGTGGAATGTGGGTGGTTCTAGGATTACCAACAAGGCTGGTCTGCTCTGAGGAGTCAGAACATACTGGAGAGTGACATCATAGAAGTATAGAAATTCCCTCTACTGGAATTTGGTTTTACAACCCTGTCTCTCTATACCTCCAAGAAATCAGGTTTTATTACAACGTCTTGGCCTCAGTACAAATCAATAGTCAAAAGTTGGGTACAATTGATTTCCAACTTTTCCCAAATCATAACAGCTCTCTCTGCACAGGCAAGTGATCCCCAAATATCTTATGTCTAAGCTTGCTCCTTTCTGTATTTTCACTATTTTCCACTCCTAAAAATCTTTTATCTCTATGAGTTCTCTGTTCTCTGCTCTTAAAAATATCTTTAAGACTATGGTGTAAAGTATGTGTGTGTTTCTAAAATCATTGGGCATAGTTTAAAAATGATAAAGTATATAACAAAATCTGGCTTTAAACTTAAAAGTAACAGGTTAGAATTAATATTCATAGCAGGTAATCTTAATTTGCTGCAATGTAGTATATTTGATTCAACTCTATGTGTAGTTATATGTAACTGGGATTTCAACTTTTTCTATTGCCAAAAAACCTAGGAAAGATATAAATGGCCAAAATGGGGAGCCCTGAGAGTTAGGGCTTGGGCAGGTGTTGCTTCTCCCCTTCCAGGTGAATAAAAGCATCCAACTAAGGAATCTGGAGACCACTGGGCAAATGAAACAACTGAAGAAAAAGATGGTTCATCAAGAGAAAATGTCCCAAGAAAAGGAGTCAACTGGCCAAGTGGTATCGCCCACCTCCATCTTGTCTCTTCTGCCCTATACAGACATAAGTGGCAAATGGTCTTTATATGATCTCAATTAAACATTAAAGCTGAATTTAGGGGTTAGAGCATGGCTCTCTCCATCTCTAAACTCACATATGCTTGTTAAAGGACATTCCAAAATCTCTGTCTCATATCAGAAAAACCACTTCTGTATGGGACAGAGAAAAACAAAAACTAAGCAATTGTTCTATTGCCACCAATCTCATAAGCTTTTGATTTTCATTTACTTTTCTTAAATATAGGTATTACCACAAGTTCTATGAAAACACTGTGGATACAGAAATTCTCTGTCATCATACCAGTAGTCATACAAGGTAGGAACTGATTCTAGTAATGCCCTTCATCTTGTTTCCTGTGTGTGTTCTCAGATTTCAGTCTAAAGCAAGTAACTAGAAACAAAGTTTGTGTACCTCGACTGTACTTAAGAGATTGTGGCTCTCAAACTTTCTGAGATGTGCTGACTACGGCATTTAAAATGTTTAATTTTTCTAGCAAACAGTGGACACCTTTGGGTTGACTGCTATATTCCACATTGACAGGACTGCCATTAAGCTGGCAAACACTACCCAAAGATCAGACTCTAAACTGCTCAGGACATTCAAATTCCTGAATTTATAGGAAACTGACATGAACATTGTATAGAACTCTGAACTCAAAAATACTGAATCCTAAGACTGTCAAATACAACCAAGCTGGACATAGTGGACAGCTTGGCAGAAAGAGCTTCATTATTGAAAACAGTTTTACTGTATTACACTTAAAATCTTTATTTTTTATATAGACAAGAAAAGGAATATTATAGGAATAATAGGAAATGGGTAAATTATTCAACCTGTTCTTATATACAACTTTGTATATTGATACAAAATTATTGTATATTGTTACAACATTACATTAGCTTACATTGGCTTAGATCTTTGTATATTGAAACATAGTAGAGTCCCTCTTGAGTTGGGCTGTCGTCGAGTCGCGGCGAGACCGGCGCACCGCAGCCATGACAGAGGCTGATGTGAATCCGAAGGCCTATCCCCTCGCAGATGCCCACCTCACCAAGAAGCTGCTGGACCTTGTTCAACAGTCATGTAACTACAAGCAGCTTCGGAAAGGAGTCAATGAAGCCACCAAAACCCCCAACAGAGGCATCTCTGAGTTCATTGTGATGGCAGCAGACGCTGAGCCCTTGGAGATCATCCTGCACCTCCCTCTGCTGTGCGAAGACAAGAATGTCCCCTACGTATTTGTGCGCTCCAAGCAGGCTTTAGGACGGGCGTGTGGCGTCTCCAGGCCAGTCATCGCCTGTTCTGTTACCATCAAAGAAGGCTCTCAACTAAAGCAGCAGATCCAGTCCATTCAGCAGTCTATTGAAAGGCTCTTGGTGTAGGCCGTGGCCTCTGCCCTTTCCTGTCTACTGCCACCCTGTTTGTGTATCATATTGTCTGTTAGCATGTACTATTTTCAACCAGTTACTATTATATTGTACTACATCTGCGTTTTATATTTTTATTTTTGTCTTAATAAGGTTATTTTTCACCATCTCTTCATTCTCTTCTACCATAAAAAATGAAATGATAGCTAGGACAGGTGAAAGGCAGAATGTCACCATTTAACAACAGGAAGAACCAGGAGAAACTTAAGCCAGGGACAGTGTATACTTTCATCTGCAAACTTATTCCACTGGGCAGGGTAGGATGACAGTGACCCTGGTCCCTTGTGCCTTTGCTATAAGAGCTCCATAAATGTTACTGACACTGAGGAACTTCCTTTGGGTAGCAGTCTCTCCCTCCCCTTATCATTTGAAGAAATTTGATGTTGGGCCTATGTCCGGGAGCCATTTATTAATGTCCTGTGTGTTTTTGATGTATGTAGTCTGATACTCTCCCATATCTGGGGCAGTATCAGTTCAAAGGGATTCTGTGGAGATCGTGGCAATTTGCTGGAACTTACAGCAGAGACAGTGCTAGCAGGAAACATCCTCTCCTTGGTAAATGGGGATGTCTTGTGGAACCATTTGATGGCCGTGTTGGGAGCCCTTATCCTGTTCTTCCCACAGCATGGGTCAGGTGTATTCTCCCTCACATGAAGAAAGTGATAACATGTTCATTATTGAGCATCCTAATAAATATGTTCATATTTCGTTTTAAATGAAAAAAAAAAAAGAAACATAGTAAAGGCTGTATTTCATTACATTGGTATAGATCTGTGTATATTGATACAGATTAAGGTTATATTTCCTTAGGTTGGTATACCTCTTTGTGTACTGATACAAAATTAAGGTTATATTTGCTCTAATGGGTATAGAATTTTGTATACTGATAGAATATTAAGAGTATATTTGCTTACATTTATAGATCCTTGTATATTGATAGAAAATTGACATTCATTTGATTGCATTAATATAGATCTTTGTATATTGATTCAAATTAAGGTTATAATTGGTTGCATAGGTATAGATCCCTGTATATTGATACAAAGTAAGGTTATATTTTGGTTACAACATACTATGTATCAACCTCAGAATATTAAGATACCCATGTAATTTTTAAAAATGCAATAGGAAATTCCAGTCCTTTTGAAATCTCCTATTACAAACTGTTTAAGAAAAAAATTTTTAATGTAAGTTAATAGTTAATTAAACTTTTGTTTGGTTGGTTTGTTAGGTACTAGTTCTCAAAAATCTCAGACATCTGCAGAATATGGCATTTAAAGATTTTTTATTAATTCAACTTTTTTACAGTGAGATATGTCAGCTCCTGGCAGCATCCCCATACTACTTCAAGGAAGATGTTGAGCACTGGAGAACCTCCTTATGGAGTTTGCTTCAAATGTGGCAAGCTGCCACTGGGCAAGAAACTGCCCTTGCTTCAACTGCAGACAGAACACTGTCCAAACTGGGCAAAGAAAGAACAGGAAGTCAAGTGCTTAACTCTGCCAGGACTACATAGAGATGAAGTCCCTCATGATTCCTGTTTTGAAGAACAATCTGTCAGATGTTCTGGGCCAGCAGCTTGAAGACATGGGTGTTGCAAAGTTGCAGAGGGACCCTTGGTTCAGCGAGCCAGCAGTCTCTGTCATTTCTATAGTTCTAGTAGCTGCTTGTTCTGCATTTCCTGTCTATGTTGATAAGATCCATTCTACTCAGGTCTCTGATGGGGTTCATAACTAGATATACTCTCACAGTTAAGACTAAGGATTTAAGAAATTGTTTTAAGGTTTAAAAAGAGATTTTGTGTTGATAAATATGATAGAAAGTGATTTAAGTACAGACCGTTGGACTCACCAAGATTAGATAGATAATGGAATACTTTCTCCAAGGTTGTGGACTGGACATTGTGAATGTAATTCTTAACAGATAATAGCATATAGTTTACTGATGTTAGAGAGACAGTTGTGATTCAGACAAAAGGGGGAAATGTGGCAAGATATTAGATCTTATTGTGTAGACCAAGATTCTGAAATTGGAACAGGAAAATCTGTTTCTGCTTGTGGAGTTGCACAGCCCTAACAGATACCTTGAAGCCAAGAGCTTTCTGTTAAGTGTAAACAGGTTGTTGTGGTGTGGCTCAGCCCTTACACATAGCCTTTTCCCCAAAAGCTTTCTGTAAACAATATTATTTAGACCCAACCATAGGTCAAGAGGCAGAACATGCAACCAGTTGACAGGGGTGATCATAGGAAAACACAGGAAGTAGAAAGGAGAGAGATTGATTTAGAGGGAATTGAAGACAGTGTGGAGAAGGAGGAGGAGCCTTCTGAGACCTTGGTGGAGTAGACAGGTCTTTTCTCTGCCTCACTGAGCCAGCAGGTTTTCACCCCAGCATGTGGCCCATTCATCTTCATTGGTAAAATTGAATGACAGGGATTTTGTTTCTAAAAACAACAGACTATGAAAACAGATGTTTTAAGATATGAACCATATGGTTCTCCTCCATTTTGGCTGATGACCTCATCAAAATCTAAGATGCCATATGCCTGGCAGCCATCTTTACTAAGCTTAAAGACTACATCCCATGTTAGTTTACCACCACCTTCAGGTGACCATTTGCTACAGAACAATGACCTTAAAACTTTTTTTGTCCTAATGAGTTTTCTATATATCATAGTATCTCTTTGTAGATTAAGAAATATTTCTGATCAGCATAATTTTTTGTATGAAGATAAAAATCTAAGGATATAGTTGTTACAACATACTAAATATGTGATTGTACTTAGGTTTAGAATATAGTATATGTGATGATAAAAATTTAAGGTTATAAAGATCTACTTATATTAGCAGTAGCTGCTATAAGATGTATGTCTATCCTCCTATGTCTTTGCTAACTGCTCAGCACACAGTTGTTACAAAATGTAGATAAGTACAACACACGTTTGAGGAATAAGGTATGAATTCTATTCTAAAATCTTATGTTACGAGCATGTGAGCATTATATACATTCATATACAGGTTATTGTGTCAGATCCCTGGAACTAAAATTACAGACATTGTGAGCTGCAGTGCGGTTGCTGGGATTTGAACCTGGATCCTCTGGAAGAGCTGCTGGTGCTCTTCACTTCTGAGCCATCTCTTCAGCAAGTATATTTTATAAGTAAGATATACTGATTAATAAGTTATATATTTCTAAGGCCTACTCAGCTTCACAGTGATGTTCTTGTAGCTTTGTTGTCTTAGCTCACCTTGCTAAGCTTTAGCTATTTAGAGAAACTGAGTCATACAAAATCTGTAAACTATAAAAACTACCAGTCTCCTATGGACTAAAGTTTAAGGCATTTATGGTTAATTTAGACGATAAAGGATCTTCAACTCAACTTACTAAGGCTCAAACCTAACAGAGATAAATTTACAAAATTTAAACTGTGGAGGACAATTAACACAGGCAAGTTAAGAACAGGAACAAGGTTTAATTAGCCTCCTGTGTGTTTCCTAAGTTAAGCCTAAAACAAGTTACTAGAAACAAGGAAAGTTTGTTCAGTGTAGCTATACTTAGTAGCTAACAGTCCTCAAAACTTTTCAGATATCTGCTGAATATGGCATTTAAAAGGATGGAAAACCTTACTATGACAGACAGAGACCCTCAGCTACTAGAGGCAACCCCAGGTCTTCACAGATGATGATGGGCTAGAGAAGAATTCCATCTTGATTTTGCTTTAAATGTGACAAAGCCAGACCTACTGGGTGAAAAATCTGCCTTTCACCAGGATCCTGTATAAACTGTGGACAACTGGGGAGTTGATTGTCTTGCTTTGCTTAGACAAATTAGGCTGATTCCCCCAGGGTCCTCCTCCACTGGAGAGTCTTTGGACCTTCTGGACCAGGCAGGGAAGACTGATACTACCCTGGGTCCTCTGTCCCCAATTAAATCCAGACTACCACAGTGGAACCTTCAGTGGTTGACACATCTGTCTTTTTTGTTTGTTTGTTTTTTGTTTTTTGTTTGTTTGTTTGTTTGTTTTACAAGACAGCGTTTCTCTGTGTAGCCCTGGCTGTCCTGGAACTCACTCTGTAGACCAGGCTGGCCTCGAACTCAGAGATCTGCCTGCTTCTGCCTCCCAAGTGCTGGGATTAAAGGCGTGTGCCACCACTGCCTGGCCACATCTGTCACTTTTAATAGATTTGGAAACTGCTTGGTCTGTACTTGCTGCTTACTCAGGAGAAATTCATCCTTCTCAGATCTCTGATGGTGTGGACTAGGGAGAGCTTTGTCAGTTTAACAGCAAGCAACAGCACAGGCTTCAGGTGCTTCTCAGTTCTCTTCATGCTTAAAAATCATGGACACTCTCCAGAGTTGCTACTGGGTCTCCACTGATCACATTGTTACCAGATTCTCAGAAGAGATAAACTCCCACCAAAGATTTCAATGTAACGTTTTACTATTCTTTTATGTAAAGGAAGTTGTTTTACAGTGACTGCTGTCAGTAACCAACCACCTGTGTCTTGTGTCTAATTCGATGGAAAAAAACTGTAAAGTGTATGTAACTTCTAAGGATATGAGAGGTTAAGTAATTGCAACGATCTTAAAAGTGTGCTTTGAGATCTGTGAATGTCACTTATAAAGGCCATAAAAAGTGCTTTAAATGCAGTTTATAAAGGTCTAAGGAGCCTCTTTCCTTTCTGCCATTGCCATGCCATCCAGACTGAGGAAGACCTGGAAACTCCGGGGCCACCTGAGCCGAGGCCATGGTTGCATCAGGAAAACACTGCGAGCACCCAGGAGGCCACAGGAATGCTAGAGGCATCACCTCAGGATGAACTTCACAAGTGTCACCCAGGTCACTCAGGGAAAGTTGGTGTGAGGCATGACCACCTGAAGAGGAACCAGAGCTTCTGCCCAACTGTCAACCTGGATAAATTGTGGATGTTGGTCAGCGAGCAGACATGGTTCAATGCAGCTAAAACCAAGCCTGGAGCTGCTCCCATCACTGATGTTGTGTGATCAGGCTACCACACAGTTCTGGGGAAGGGAAAGCTCCTGAAGCAACCCTTCTCCTCCCATGCCCTGACTTTATCAGTCCCTCCCATGGTTATGTCAACAGCATCAACCAACAGGCAAGGGAGAGACAGGTCCTCAGGACTGAGGGGCAGGAATGGAGTTGGAACCCACTGTGTTCCCATTCCTTGCATTCCAACTGTTTTTCCATGGGGCCTCCATCCACAGGACAGGTCCCTGGCTCAGCTCAGGGAGAGGAACTCACATATCCTCCTCCCTCAGCTCTCACTGAGTGACCCTGCACCAGGAGCCTGTGCTGTTTGTATTTTGTTAATTCCACACCAACTGAGACATATATAAGAAGAGGATCCTGAATTGAGAAATTGCATCCATCCAGGACGCTTTTGGGGAAGTGTATAAGGCAATTTAAAAATTATTATTAATGATCAGTATGGAAGGGCTCAGCTCACTGCAGGTTGTCTTAGCAGGTCATCAGGGATTGTATAAGAAAGCAGGCTGAGCAAGCCATGAGCTACAAAGCTATTAGCACTGGTCCTCATCCTCTTCTTCAGTTCCTCCTTTAGAATCCTCTCAAGGTCCTGCCCTGAATCTCTTCAATGATAGACTGTGATGTGGAAGTGTAAACTGAAAGAAACCCTTTCTTTTTCAAGTTGCTTTTGGTCATGGGGTCTTATCACAGCAATGGAAACCCTCACTAAGACACAGGTGCACAAGGGCCTCACTCTGCTCCCTGCAGACTCCACCCTCTCCTGCAGCTCAGCTCCTGCCCCTCCCTTGCCCTGTAGCAGCACCACTTTATAGCTCCTGGGGATCTGATGCCCTCTCTGAACCCTGAGGTAGCAGGAATTATCTGGCAGGTCTCATTTCCATTGGGTGGCAGGATCCTGGGAAACCAACCAGCTCCTCAGCAGCGGGCGCAGGTTATAAAGTCCATGCAGCCAAGGGCCTCAGATGCCCTGTATCCCAGATGGGGCAATGGCGCTGCGAAGGCTGCTCCTGCTGTTGGTGGCCGCCCTGAAACTGACTGAGACACGCGCGGGTGAGTGCGGGGTCGGGAGGGAAACAGCGTCTGCGGAGAGGGGCTGGGGCGGCAACGGGGAAGCCGCGTCCCCACGTCGCCCACCATACCTTCCGCCCCTTCTCCACCTACATCTCGAGCACCGCACCCTGCTGGCCTCCCCGCCCGCGAACCCGGCCGGGGCTCCGGGAGGAGGTCGGAGTCTCACCGCGCGCCGTCCACAGGCTCACACTCGCTGCGGTATTTCACCACCGCCGTGTCCCGGCCTGGCCTCGGGGAGCCCCGGTTCATTATCGTCGGCTACGTGGACGACACGCAGTTCGTGCGCTTCGACAGCGACGCGGAGAATCCGAGGATGGAGCCGCGGGCGCCGTGGATGGAGCAGGAGGGGCCGGAGTATTGGGAGCGGAACACACAGGTCTCCAAGGAAAATGAGCAGAGTTTCCGAGTGAGCCTGGGGACCGCACTGAGCTACTACAACCAGAGCAAGGGAGGTGAGTGACCCCGGGTCGGAGGTCACGACCCCTCCACGTCCCCACACAGGAGCCCAGAGACCTCCCGCATCCCAAGTCCAAGGTTCGGGAGCAGAACCCACCTGGAATCGGTTTCCCTTTCAGTTTGGTTGAGCCCACAGGTGGGCGGGGCCGGACAGGTAGTCTGGGGGCGGGAGCGGGGCGGGTGGTGGCGGCCTGGGCCGGGTGGGGAGGGGGTGGGGAGCTGACCACGGGATCCCGTAGGCTCTCACACTCTCCAGTGGTTGGTTGGCTGTGACCTGGGGCCAGACGGAAGCCTACTCCGAGGGTATGAGCAGTCTGCCTACGATGGCCGCGATTACCTCGCCCTGAATGAGGATCTGATAACGTGGACAGCGGCGGACCTGGCAGCACTGAAGACCCGAAGCAAGTTGGAGCAGGCTGGTCTTGCAGAGAAGCGCAGGGCCTACCTGGAGGTCGATTGCTTGACGTGGCTCCGCAGATACCTGGAGCTCGGGAAGGAGACGCTGCTGCACACAGGTGCAGGGGCCCTCGGGCAGCTCCTCCCTCTGCCCTCGGGCTGGGGCTCAGTCCTGGGGAAGAAGAAACCCTCAGCTGGGGTGATGCCCCTGTCTCAGAGGGGAGAGAGTGACCCTGGGTCTCCTGATCCCTCATCACAGTGACTGCACTGACTCTCCCAGGGCTCAGCCTTCTCCCTGGACAGTGCCCAGGCTGTCTCAGGAGGGAAGGAGAGAATTTCCCTGAGGTAACAACAGCTGCTCCCTTCAGTTCCCCTGTAGCCTTTGTCAGCCATGGCCTCTCCCAGGCCGGGTTCTCTGCCCACACCTACTGTGTGTGGACACTGACTCCTGTCCTGCTGAGTGTGTCAGCCCTTGCACCTCAGGACCTGAAGTCGCCTTTACCTGATGGGAGATATGGACTCCCCTACACTAGGCTAATTTGCCCAGTATCTAGAATTTTCATAGAGTACATTTTCATAGATCCCTCCCAGTCTGTTGGGTTTGCATCCCTTCCACAACCCAATTCTCTCTATTCCTACAGTGGTGAATGGTCATGTGAGCCCTTATGGGTACCCTGGAGGAATATAAATCGAGAAATTTCTTTTACTTATTTATCTGTTTTCTTATTCTTCTTTCTTTTCTCTTTACTTTTTCTTTATTTTTGAAGGTGTTATTTTGTTTCTAGTCAGTTTTTGTCTGCACTGGAGTGATCCTGTTTCTCCCTGCCCTTGTATTATCATTTGTATCAGTCTCCACAGGTGCCAGGGGAGACTGCTAACTTGGATAATTAGACGGGTTAAAACAAGGTTCTCATTAAATAACAGATTCTTGTGAACTTAGAGTGTTTCCTGTCAGAACTAAACATCCAGAAGCCTCCTGCTCTCCCTCTGCCCCACAAGTTACAGTGCCCCCCCCCCCAGTGAATCAGGACTTGGACTCTGAGAGACAGGGTCTTCTGCAATCCAGGGCTGAGTGAGAGGGAAGACCACACACCCTGTGAGCCCACTGTGTTCCAGTGAGGTCCACAGATCACTTCAAGTGTCCTGCTTAAAACACCTGTACCTTGTCCCCCAGAGTCAGGGGCTGGGAGTCATTTTCTCACTACACACTTTGTGATGGCTGTTCTCTTGGACTGACAGTTAATGTTGGTCAGCAAGATGACCACAGTGGTTGAGTCTCAGTGGATTCCCTCTTTGCTTCTAAGTCCCAAAAGAAAATGTGTAGTTCTGTGCTGAGGGGACCAGCTCTGCTTTTGGTCACTGTGCAACGACAGTTGTAGTGTCAAACAGACAAATAATTCACTGTCATCATTGATTTAACTGAGTCTTGAGTAGATTTTAGTTTGTCTTGTTAAAATCCTGTGATTTCTTAAATCTTCCACACAGATCCCCCAAAGGCGCATGTGACCCATCACCCCAGTTCTCAAGGTGATGTCACCCTGAGGTGCTGGGCCCTGGGCTTCTACCCTGCTGACATCACCCTGACCTGGCAGTTGAATGGGGAGGACCTGACCCAGGACATGGAGCTTGTGGAGACCAGGCCTTCAGGGGATGGAACCTTCCAGAAGTGGGCATCTGTGATGGTGCCTTTTGGGGAGGAGCCTAGATACACATGCCATGTGGAACATGAGGGGCTGCCTGAGCCCCTCACCCTGAGATGGGGTAAGGAGGGTGTGGGTGCAGAGCTGGGGTCAGGGAAAGCTGGAGCCTTTTGCAGACCCTGAGCTGCTCAGGGCTGAGAGCTGGGGTCATGACCCTCACCTTCTTTTCCTGTACCTGTCCTTCCCAGAGCCTCCTCCATCCACTGACTCTTACATGGTGATCATTGCTGTTCTGGTTGTCCTTGGAGCTGTGATCATCATTGGAGCTGTGGTGGCTTTTGTGATGAAAAGAGGGAGAAACACAGGTAGGAAAGGTCAGGGTCTGAGTTCCCTCTCAGCCTCCTTTAGAGAGTTCTCTGCTCATTAATGGGAAACACAGCCACACCCCTCATTGCTACTGTCTTTAACTGGGTCTGCTGTCAGTTCTGAGAACTTCCTAGAGTCAAGATCCTCCTTGATCTCTCACAGCTTTTCATCTCAACAGGTGGAAAAGTAAGAGACTACGCTCAAGATCCAGGTTAGTGTGGGGGACAGGATTGTCCTGAGGCCATTAGAGTGAAGCTGGAGATGTTAGGAGCTCTGGGAATCCATAATAACTCCTCCAGAGAAATCTTCTGGGAGCCTGAGTTGTACTGTGATATGAATACATACATTTTCATGTACATATACATTTGTTTTGTTTTACCCTAGGCAGGGACAGCCCCCAGAGCTCTGATATCTCTCTCCTAGAATTGTAAAGGTGACACTCTGGTGCCTGATTGGGGAGGGGCAATGTGGACATGATTGGGTTTCAGGGACTCCCAGAATCCCCTGTGAGTGGTGGGTTGTTGGGATGTTGTCTTCACAGTGATGGTTCATGACTCTCTTTCTCTAGCATGAAGACAGCTGCCTGGAGTAGACTGAGTGACAGCCAGTGTGTTCAGGTCTCTCCTGTGACATCAAGAGTCTTTAGACATCAGCTTTCTTTAGAAAATGGTGTCTCATGTTCTCTGCCACACCAACCCCAGTAGCAGCCATGTGACAAGTTGCACAGACTGAGGTATACTTCAAAAGAAGGAGGCCTCCTGGAACCAGTTGTGGAACTCTTGGCCAGAGTATTATATTGAGTCATAGTTCTCATGGCAATTGATTTATTTTGTTTTCGCTTATTCCTTTTCTTATTTACATGTTCCTGGTAGCCTAGGCTAAGATTTTAAGTGAAAGTAATGGGTTAGAAACCATCCCTAGAGATGGGGTCACTAACATGACCTTATCTGGGGAAACCAACTCTTTACTTTTGAAATTATTTACAAAATTATATAATAGTATTATGACAGATAAAAACTTTTCCAACAATAAAATTTCATGTGGCTACATGTGTGTTATTGGAGGTGGGCTTTGGCATATGGTAAAGAAAATCTTAAATAAAAAGAATTAACCTAGTTTAAATTTAAGCACTGAAAAAAATCAGGCATTAGATGTTAAATAATAATTGACCATAAAGATTTATTAACATATCTTGAACATATGCCAGTTGCCTTGGATGACTGCCGCACTGCTTAGATTCTTTTAGAGTTGTTATACTTCAATCATTTCTACTCCTCATGATGTCACCTGTTCTGTTTGTGATTCACTGAACCCATCTTTACAGAGTTGTAATGTTTTCTTGGTTTTTGTGCTTTACTGTGCATAATGGTAATGATGGTATTTGTGATTGCTTCACTGGACACATCTTCAAAGTGTTGTAATATTTGCTCTTTTAATGTTTAAAAACCCCTGCTTGAGAGCTGCAAAATACAATCAGATTCATACTGCCTCTGTGTTTGTTTCTGTTTGCAACTGCCGGATCCTTACCCACCTAGCTTTGAGGACCCTCATTCTAGGAACCTCCATACACAACTCAGGAGGTCTGTGGCAGTTCCCTGTGATCCTATGGTCTCAGTGTGAAGAATTGTGGAGCCCAGTCTGTCCCTGCACACCAGGACCCTGTCCCTGCCCTTCCCTGTCTTCCCTTCCACAGCCAACCTTGCTGGTCCAGCCAAACACTGGGGACATCTGCATCCTGTCAGCTCCAAGCTACCCTGAGCTGCAGCTCCTCACTTCCACACTGAGAATAAGAATCTGAATGGGACCTTGATTCTTAACATCCTGACCTGAGGGTTTATTGCTTGTTACGTTGATGGATTGAGAATACTTGGAGTTTTTTTGTTTGTTTGTTTGTCTTTTGAAGAACTAAATGGCAGATGGAGAACCTTCCAGAATCTGTGTCACTATGCTGTGTGTATCTGTTGGGACAGGATGAGGCTGTAGGAGTATATGATATTTTGTGGGGTGACTCGTTGATTGTGTCACCTTTGGCTTCTGCTCTCTCCCTCACTATGAGGCACATGCTGAGAGTCTGTGGTCACAAGGACACAGGGAAGACCTGAGCCTTGACCTGTCCCCAGGATTATGAGCCCTCAGGGCTGGAGACTCAGCTGGGGAAACTTTAACATGCCCAGTGCACAAGCAAGTCACAATACATTTCTTCCCACCCATTTGGTTTAGCTTCTAATGATGCAGCCATGAAGGTGAGGTGGCACTCCCTGTAGCCATGCTCCTGTTGTGATTTCTGCTTCTTTCTTTCCAGTGTCTGTTCCTGGGTTCTCAGGTGTCTGGTGTGGTCTGACTGTTCATCTTTCAGGAGCACATCCACAGCTGAGATAAGAACATAGCAATGTTGCTTCTCTCTCCTGTCAATGGGTACAGATTCCTGAACCTGGACTATCTTATCTAAGTACCTAAGTGTTCTAGAGTTAACTCCCTGAAGTCTCTTAATCTCACCCCCAGCTTGGTGGACCTGGGACTTTCATCCCTGACTTGGGCATGCAGGGTGCAGTATTCAGCATAGTCTATCTTAAAGTCTGCTCATAGGCCTGTTGTTGCTCTGCATTGTGCATAGCTCTGTATTGCAGGAGGGGAAAGTCCTGTTCATAGGCCTGTAACCATTTAAATCCTCTAATATTTATAGTACTAAAGACACAGGAGGCAAGGGCTGGAGAGATGGCTGAGCCCTTAAGAGCATGGACTGCTCTTCTAGAGGTCCTGAGTTCAATTCCCAGCAACCACAGGGTGGCTCACAACCATCTGTAATGGTTTTCTACCCTCTACTGGTGTGCCTAAAGGCAGCTACAGTGTACTTATATACATAAATAAACAATTTTTACAAAAAAAATGACAAGGTAGGTATTTGCTTAGGTAAAACTTGCCAGCTCAGAAAGGAGAGTTTATTTTCTAACTATTTATGATACACATATTTATAAGCCTAAATCTACAACTAAAATGTCAGCTCTTTAGAAATCTCTTTTTATCTGTGTCATTCTGAGCTAGTCTACCTTTCTCTTGAGCTCCTCCAATACCAAGAGGGCTACTTAGCTCTGACTCCTAGATTTCTGTTTTTCCTGTGTCCTGCCAGATGCTTCTCTGTTGTTCCTACAAGCCAAGGGGGTGGAGCTCTATCAAAGGTCCAATTACTTATTAAAGAAGTCTAGCTCCTCTCATCCACCCTTGGCAGGCTGAGCCATGTCACTGTCATGGGATTTCTCTGATTAGGGATTGCTAGCTTTTTTTTTTCACCCCCTTTTCCTTGATATCACGCCCATGGGTTAGAGTGGGAAGTCCTTCTCAGATGCAGCTGGCTTTGGGAAGCTGCTGACCCCACATGTTGGGGGGTGGACAAGGGGTAGCCCCCGGTACCAGGTTCTTAGTCTCTGGCATCCCAAGCTGCATTATGGCGGAGGAGCTGAGAACAGAATAGGGGCCCCGGGGTGGCACCAGGCCCCAGAGATAAGGGAAGAGAGGGCAGGGGGAAATAGGGGCACTGGGTGGTTCCCTTCAGAGACAGTCTATGATTTTAGAGCTTTATTGTAGAAAGGCAGGGGGAAAGAGAAAAGGTAGAAAGAGAGACCGGCCATGGCAACGTAGAGTGTGGGAGGGAAAGAGAGAAAGAGAGTTAGAGAGTAAGAAAGGTGAAGGCTTAGAGAGAGAGAGGTAAAAGCTTAGAGAGCTAGGAGGGGCCAAACAGCCCCTCTTATACTGGACTTGTTATCTTGCTGTTGCTAGGTAACTGTGGAGGAGTCTAGCCAGAATGCCAGAAGCTTGGGTCTTATTACCTCAACAGATGTACCCGTTGTTGGCTATCAGTGCATGAGGTTTTTAAGGCCTTTACAAAATATCTTTAAGGTACTGGAAAGCCGGCCCCCAGGTAAGAACATTTGCTCTTCCTGTAGATTGTGATGGTTGTGATCCCAGCACCCTGTCTCCTTGTGGATGGGAGAGGAAATCCACAAGAGCCTGTAACTCCAACTCTACCTTTGACATCCTCTCCTGGTTTCCTTGGACACTGGACACTCAAGGGGCTGCCTATCCAGGCCCAGCAGTGTGGCTGAAGGCACAAGAAACCACCACACCAAACCCTAAGGGATAATGAAAGAAATCAAAGCTGGTGTCATCTGTCATGTGTGGAGAAGGAAGATCTGGGACACTTTCTGGAATTTCCAACCGCAAAAAGCCCATTTTAAAACCACACAATCCAGGGGCTGGAGAGATGGCTCAGTGATTAAGAGCACTGACTGGTCTTCTGAATGCCCTCAGTTCAAATCCCAGCAACGACATGGTGGCTCATATCCACGCAAAGTGAAATCTGATGCCCTCTTTTGGTGTGTCTGAAAACAGCTACAGTGTACTTAAGATATAATAATAAATAAATCTTTAAACAAAAACCCAAACAATCCACTTATTATAATTATTAGCTGTATGCCTAGATTGGGCAGATTTAACACTATATTAACTTATTCCCTAGCTATAAGACCCCTTGTTACTTGCAGTTTCTCCTGGCCACACGGTTCTTGAACCTCATGGCTTCCTCCTCCTCCTCCTCTTCCTCCTTCTCCTCTTCCTTCTTCTCCTCTTCTTCCTCCTTCTCTTCCTCTTCCTCCTTCTCCTCAGTCCCCTCTCCTACCCCTCTCATCCTCTTCTGCCTTCCTACCTGACCCTACTCTCAAACTTCCAGCCCCACCTTTCCCTTCCACTGCCCAACCACAGGCTCCAGCCTTTACTGAGCAGTTAAAATGGGGAGCAGGATCACATGAGATCACCTGAGTACAGGATGGACTGCTCACTGGCTGCAAACCCTCTTGAGGAAGCAGAATTAACATCAGAATACAAACAGCATCAAGACAGCCCACAGCAGGACACTAAGCTTGTTTTCTGCACAGTCCCTCTGCTGTTAGACAGAGGAGCTGGTGAGCACTCCTTCAGGACAGGCTGCATCCCCACACTCCTGTGACACCTAGGGCCCTGCCTGGGGAAAAGCAGGCACAGAGGACCACCATGTGAGAAGTGCTGGGAAGAAGAGGACTGGCTCCTGAGCTCACACTCACAGCTTATCCAGCACATTCCACAGGAGCTGTGCACATGCACAAGGCTACAGGGCAAAGATCTTATGGATAAATGTTTGCCTGCTCCACCAGGGATCCATGCATCCAGGGGTTGAGATACCTTAGGTTCTCATATTCTGCTTCCAGGGCACCCTGGGTCCACTCCTGCCATAGAGAAGGCTGAAAATAGCTCAGGCTTGTCAGAGGATTCCTGACACCAGCTGCCATCAGTGCCTTCCCAGGAGGATCTGAGGTCACTGAGCAAGAAGAGCACTTCCTTCTGTGTACCACAAGATGGGGAGTCCCACAGGACAGAGACATGGGGTCCCCTCCACAATTTTTCACCTCAGTCTTGACTGATGGTGGCAGATGCTGCTGCTTAATTCTTGAACATTCTAAGGTCTTTGAATAAGAATGGCCCCTGTAGGCTCACATATTTGAAGACAGTGACCAGGGAATGGGGCACATTGAAAGGATTAGAATTGGGGGTGTGGCCTTGCTACAGGGGGGGATTTCACAGGGAATTGTCTTTGAGGTTTCCAAAGCCCATGCCAGCCCAGTTTGGTCTGTCTGCTGCTTATCAATCGCGATGATCTCTAAGCTACTGCTCCAGTACCATGCCTGCCTGCCTGCTTGTTGCCATGCTCCCTCCATGAGAATGGACTAAGCCACTGAAACTGTAAGTTTCAATTAAAGGCTTTGTATTTAAGAACTGCCTTGGTCATGGTGACCCTGCACAGCAACAGAACATTGTCTATGACTCATCATTTCTAATCTCTGTCATCTATGTCCCCATGCATCCAGCAGTCACCTAACCTAGAAGCAAAATGTACCCTAATGCTCATTAAGACCAGACCCAAGGCACCATCCCTGTCCCTCTGCTGATGTCACTCTCCAGCTCAGCTCTGACTCCTCAGAGCAGACCAACCCTGTGGTAAACCCAGAACCACCCACATTCCAGAACCAGGGGACTCCCAGCCTGCCCTCAAACACTCAGCAACATCAGCTTAGTCTTCACCAGCCACAAATGGGACCCATTACAACTGTCGCCTGCACCCACTTTCTCTTCCATTCTTGCTTAGAGGCAGCCTTTTTTATAGGAACGTCCATACATAGTAAATCTATCTCCTGAGGGATGTTGGGGGTGTGATCTTTAAGGCATCCCTTGGTTCTCTGATTGACACAAAAACCCCAAAGCCTAACACTGGAGCTGTGGTTCGGTAGCTGGCCTTGGGCTTGTGCACACTTTTGAGGCCCAAGCTACATGGGAACCTATCCCTTATCTCCAGTCCTCCCACAGCAGACCCACCTTCTGGCCCACCATCATCACCAGCACCTGGTGAGTGGTCCCTCTCAGTTGGCCCCAGTGCTTTCCTGAGTCTTGGTACTCTAGGAGGTGGAGGTACCCATCCCTGCTCTGGACCTTTGCCCCTGGGTTGGGTTTTATTTTGAACTATATTTTTTCTGCTACCTGCTGTCTCTCTTTGTTCTCCCTGAGCCTGTACATTGTGAGTTTCCATGGGGAATGTGAATGTTTCTAGGGTTACCAACAAGGCTGGTTTGCTCTGAAGAGTCAGAGCAGAGCTAAAGAGAGACATCTTAGAACAATAGAAATTCCCTCTACACGAAATTGGTTTTACAATCTTCTCTCTCCACCTCTGTGGAACCAGGTTTTATTACAACGTCTTGTCCTCAGTGCAGATGAATGGGCAAAAAATTGGTGCAATTGATTTCCAGCATTTCCCAAATAATAGCCCCTGCCACTAAGCATAGAAGTGATCCCCAAATATCTTATGTCTAAACTATCTCCACTCTGTACTTTCTCTATTTTCCACTCATAAAAATATTTTTTTTCTCTACAATTTCTCTGTATTCTGTTCTCAAAAAAATCTCTTTAAGACTATGGTGTAAACTATATGTGAATTTGGAAAATCACTGGGTATAGTTTAAAACTGATAAATTGTATAACAAAATTTGTCCTTAAACTTAAAACTAAAGGGTTATAATTAATATGCATAACAGGTAATCTTAATTTGCTGCAATGCAGTGTATTTGACTCAACTCTATGTGTAGTTATATGTAACTTGGATTCAACTTTTTCTATTGCCAAAAACCTAGGAAAGATATAAATGGCCAAAATGAGGATCCCTGAGAGTTAGGGCTTGGGCAGGTGCTTCTCCCCTTCCAGGTGAATAAAAGCATCCAACTAAGGAATCTGGAGACCACTAGGCAGATGAAACAGCTGAAGAAAAAGATGGTTCATCAAGAGAAAATGTCCCAAGAAAAGGAGTCAACTGGCCAAGTGGTATCGCCCACCTCCATCTTGTCTCTTCTGCCTCTACAGACAGAAGTGGCAAATGCTCTTTATTTGATCTCAGTTAAACATTAAAGCTGGATTTGGGGGCTAGAGCTTGGGTCTCTCCTTCTCTAAACCCACACATGATTGTTAAAGGAAAATACAACATCTCCGTCTCATATCAGAAGAACCACTTTGTATAGGACAGAGAAAAACAGAAAGTAAGGGACCAATCTCAAAATTTTTTGGTTTTCAGTTACTCTCTAATACTTTTCCGAGGATATGAATATTATGTCAAAGTCTATAAGAATATTGTGCATACACAAACTCTCTGTCATCATGCCAGTAGTCATACAGGGCAGGAACAAATTCTAGAAATGACTTTCATCTTGCTTCCCTGTTATGTGTGTCAACACACCCATACTACTTCAAGGAAGTTGATGAAAATTGAAGAAATTCCTTATGGAGTTTGCTTCAAATATTGCAAGCTGCCACTGGGCAAGGAACTGCTCTTGCCTCACCTGCAGACAGAACACTGTCCAAACTGGACAAAGAAAGAACAGGAAGTCAAGTGCTGAACTCTGCCAGGACTACATAGAGATGAAGACCCTCATGCTTCCTGCTTTGAAGAACAATCTGTGAGATGTTCTGGGCCAGCAGCCTGGAAACATGGACGCCCCAAACTTCCAGATGAAGCCTGGTGACCGTGCAGCAGCCGCAGTCTCTGTGTTTTACAGTCTTACAAGTTGCTTGTTCTGCACTTCCTGTCTGTGTTGATAACACTCATTCTTCTCAGGTCTCTGATGGGGTTAACGCTCACAGTTAAGCCTAAATTGCTGACGATTTAAGAAAACGTTTTAAGGTTTAAAAAGAGGTTTTTAGGTTGCTAAATATAAGTTATGACAGGAAGTGTTTTGAGTTGCTCTCAACAAGATTAGATAGATAGTGGAGTACTTTCTCCAAACTTGCCAAATACAAGAGGACTGGACATTGTGAATGTAATTCTTAGCAGATAGCAGTATTTAGTTTATTGATATTAGAGAAATAGTTATTATTCAGACAAAAGGGGAAAATGTGGCAGGATATTTAATTACATTGTGTAGCCCAAGATTCTGAACTTGGAACAGGAAAATCTGATTCTGCTTGTGGAGTTGCACAGCCCTAACAGACACCTTGAAGCCAAGAGTTTTCTGTAAACAATATTAATTAAACTCAACCATAGGTCAAGAGGCACAGCATGCAGCCAGTTGACAGGGGTGAACATAGGAAACACAGGAAATAGAAGGGAGGGAGATTGAGTTGGCAGGAATTGAAGACAGTGTGGAGGAGAAAAAGGAAGAGGAGGAGGAAGAGAAAGAGGAGGAGGGAGAGGAAGAGGAGGAGGAGGAGGAGGAAGAGGAGGAGGAGGAGGAGGAAGAGGAGGAGGAGGAGCCTTCTGAGACTTTGGTGGAGTAGAAAGGACTTTTCTCTGCCTCACTTAGCCAGCAGGTTTTCACCCCAGCACATGGCCCCTTTGTCTTCATTGGTAAAACTGAGTGACTGGGATTTTGTTTTTAAAACAACAGATTTTGTTTTTAAAACAGATGTTTCAAGACAGCGACTATGTGTCTCTCCTTCATCTGGGCTGATGACATCATCAGTATGTAAGTTGCCATATGACTGGCAGCCATCCTTACTAAGGTTAAAGAGTAGATGCCGTGTGAGTTCACCAACATCATCACTTCACCACATGTCACAAAATAATAACTGCAAAACTTTTTTGTCCTCATGAGATTTCTGTATGTCATTCTTTCTCTTTGAAGACTAAAGTATCCACAACTCTCAAATATTTCTGATTGGCATAGCTTTTTGTATGAAAATAAATATTTAAGGTTACATTTGTTACAACATACTGCATATGTGATTCAACACTGGTTTAGAATATACTGTATGTGATAATAAAAATTTAATTTTATAAGGATCTACTTGAATTAGCAAACGCTGCTATAAGATGTATGTCTATCCTCCTATGTCTTTGCTAACTGCTCAGCACCGAGGTGCTATAAAATGTAGATAAGCACAACACATGTTTGATGAATAAGGATTGCATTTTATTCTAACATCTTATGTTATGAGCATCTGAGCATTGTATACATTCATGTCTTTGTGATTGCGTCAGATCCCTGGAACTATTGTCATAGACCATTGCAAGCTGCAGTGTGGTTGCTGGGAATTGAACCTGGATCCTCTGGAAGAGCAGGCAGTGCTCTTCACTTTTGAGCCATCTTTCTAGCCAGTTATATTTGAATAAGGAATACTAATTATTAAGTTCTATATTTCTAAGACATACTCAACTTCACAGCAATAATTGTCTAGCTTTTTGTCCTTGCTCATCTTGTTAAGGTTTATCTATTTTGAAAAACTGAGTCATACAAAAACTGTGTTATTCTGTAATAGTAAGCTATAAAAGACAACAGTCCCTTATGGCTAAAGTTCAAGATATTTATGTTTAATTTAGATGATAAGGATATTCAACTGAAATTACTAAAGCTCAAACTTAACAGAGATAAAGTTATAAAATCTTGGGGCTGGAGAGATGGCTCACTGGTTAAGAGCACTGATTGGTCTTTCAGAGGTCCTGAGTTCAATTCTCAGCAACCACATGGTGGCTCACAACCATCAGTAATGGGCGCTGATGCCCTCTTCTGGTGTGTCTGGACAGCTGCAGTGTATTCTTATGAATAAAATAAATAAATCTTTTTTAAAAATCTTAATCTTATATAAGTTACTGACTTACTGTACACTGTGGAGGACAATTAACACAGGCAAGTTAAGAACAGGAACAAGGTTTGTTTAACCTCCTGTGTGTGTTTCCTAAGTTAAGCCTAAAACAAGTTACTAGAATCAAGGAAAGTTTGTTCAGTGTAGCTATACTAAGTAGCTAACAGTCATCAAAATTTTTCATAGATCTGCTGAATATGGCATTTAAAATGATGGAAATAGTTTACTATGACCGAGACCCCCAGCTACTAGAAGTGACCCCCAGGTCTTCTCAGATGATGGTGGGGTAGAGAAGAACTCCACTTGGAGCTTGCTTTAAAGGTGACAAAGTCAGAACTACTGGGTGAAAATCTGCCTTGTCTGTCAACAGGACCCTGTCCAAATTGTGGACAAGCAGGACACTGCAGAGTTGATGGCCTTACTTTAGATCTTCTGGACTGGGCAGGGAAGACTGAGGTTGCCCTGGGTCCTCCATCCCCAAAGAAATTAAGACTACTTCAGTGGTTGTCTAGGTTGTCTAGGATAAGTCTGTCATTTTTAATAGATTTGGAAGTTGCTTGGTCTGTGCTTCCTGCTTACTCAGGAGAGACTCATCCTTCCCAGATCTCTGATGGTGTGGACTAGGGAGAGCTTTGTCAGTTTCTCAGCAAGCAACAGCACAGGCTTCCGGTGCTTCTCAGTTCTCTTCATGTGTAAAACTCATGGACACTTTCCTAGAGTTGCTACTGGGTCTCCACACTGATCACATTGTTACCAGGTTCTAAGGAGAAGAAAATTCACACAACAGATTTCAATGTAACAGTTACTATACCTTTATGTAAAGGAAGTTTGTTTTTTTTTTTAACCAGGATGTTTGCTCTCAGTAACCAACCACCTGTTTCTTGTGGTGAATAATTGGATAGAAAAAATGTAAAGTTTATGTAACTTCTAAGGATATGAAATGTTAAGTACATTACAATGATCTTAAAAGTGTGCTTTCAGAACTCTGAACAGGACTTATAAAAGTCAAAAGTGTTTTAAATTCAATTTATAAAAGTCTAAGGAGGTGATTTAAGATGTATAAATGCAGTTTGTAGAGGTATCAGAAAGTGATTTAAAGTGTATGTAAAAATGAAAAATGTTTCAGATCTTCCCTCTCTATGCTATTGTTACATTAAGATCTAAAAGTTTCAGAGTTTTAACATTCATCAATGGAGTTCTGATGAGTTATTGATCTAGCTATGATAATCAGTAATTGCTATTACAGTTACAAGCTCAAGATTATGAATTTCCTATGGTTGTCTTCTAAGCATAGACTTAAAAGTGCTTCTCACTGAGCTAAAAACATCTCTCCAATGTGTATGCACCCTGTGTTCTGGATAGAGGTCGGAATGTTCATGCTTTTACCTCCAAACCCACTTTCAGAGTCCACAAACTTTTACTAAGATTCAAAGGCTTGAGTCTGCTGCCGTTTTTACAATGTGAAGTTCAGCACAGAACCCACAGTGGTATGTTTACATGTCTAAAATTTATCTCATTTTGTAAACTTTTAAAATTCTTTTAAGCTTCAAAGAATCTACTTGAATCCACCTCTCACAGGTCAAATGGACTCCAGATAAGAACTGTCAATCAACAGCCTGTTTCATCTCCTGCCTGTTCAGCATAGTCCTAAAGGTGGGGTTATCCTCTCCTTTTCTGTGGTCTTGAGATGCCCCACCCCCATCTAATAAGCCTAAGCGTTTAAAACCCTAATCTTAAAGAAAAAAATTATTCTAGCCTCCTTAGCATTACCTTCTGATCTTTATATGTACAGATGGGTTTCAGTAAAATGCTAGCTCCAGGTGTTTCCTCAAACTCTGCATGCCAGACAGCTTCAAAGCACCTGCCCCATGATGGTTCAATTGAAAGATGCATCTCCATTCCCCAGCTGCAGATGGTCCTGCAGAGCCTGGACAGTGAGGGAACAGCATGCTTTTTTTTTGAACCTACCCAGCATCCCAGCTTTCTTGGGTCCCCAAAGATGGTGACCCCTTCCCCAGACAACAGGAAGATTCTAAAGAGCTCAGTAACCCCATTTCTGCTTCACCAGACACCCCTTCCTATTTTCTCACCATATATAGTAAATAAGAAGAAGGGATGTCTGTCAACCAATGACCACCCACATTCCAGAACCAGCCTGCTTTCAGCCTATCAGTTCCAGAAGCCACATCATCACCAGCCACCAGATGTGACACATTTCTACTGTGGCCACAAGTTGTGTACCCTTATCCAGCTCAGGTCTCCACAACCGCCTCTTTCTCTTCCATACTCACTACCCACCCCCATCAATCTCTCACATGAAGTCTGTTGTGTTGTGTGACCTTTGCAAAACCCCATGGTTCTCTGATCCATGCAAGAACTCTAACAACCCCACAGGGTCAGCCCTGAATGTTTCCCCAGCTGGGCAGGTGTCTGTTGGAGCAGGACCTAAAACTGCAAGAAGTCTGAGCAAGAAGGGAAATTGTCAATGTCCAAAGAGTGGAAGAGCACTTATCATTCCTTTTTAATTCTCTGTCTGTCTGAATGTCTATCTGCAAACTACCTACCTACCTCTCCTCAGTCTCCCCAAATCAGATTGCCCTGTTCTGAGGTAAGAAACTGTCCCTATTTCTCTCCCCATCTCCTCCCTTGCCCTGACTTTATCAGTCCCTCTCGAGGTTATATCAGTATTGTCAAACACAGGCAGGAAGAGACAGGTCCTCAGGAATGAGGGGCAGGAATGCAGTTGGACCCCACTGTGCTCCCATTCCTTGCATTCCAACTGTTTTTCCATGGGGCCTCCATCCACAGGGCAGGTCCCTGGCTCAGCTCAGGGGGAGGAACTCACACATCCTCCTTCCTCATCTCTCACTGAGTGACCCTGCACCAGGAGGCTGTGCTGTTTGCATTTTGTCAACTCCACACCAACTGAGACATATATAAGAAGAGGGTCCTGAATTGAGAAAATGCCTCCATCCAGGACGCTTTTGGGAAAGTCTATAAGGCATTTTTAAAATTATTATTAATGATCATTATGGAAAGGCTCAGCCCACTGCAGGTGGTCTTGGCTGGTGGTCACAGATTGTATAAGAAAGCAGGCTGAGCAAGCCATGAGCTACAAAGCTATTAGCACTGGTCCTCATGGACTCTGCTTCAGTTCCTACTTGAGAATCCTCTCTCAAGGTCCTGCCCTGAATCTCTTCAATGATAGACTGAGATGTGGAAGTGTAAACTGAAAGAAACCCTTTCTTCCTCAAGTTGCTTTTGGTCATGGGGTCTCATCACAGCAATGGAAACCCTCACTAAGACACAGCTGCACAAGGGCCTCACTCTGCTCCCTGCAGACACCACCCTGTCCTGCAGCTCAGCTCCTGCCCCTCCCTTGCCCTGTAGCAGCACCACTTTATAGCTCCTGGGGATCTGATGCCCTCTTTGAACCCTGAGGTAGCAGGAATTGTCTGCCAGGTCTCATCTCCATTGGGTGGCAGGATCCTGGGGAACCAACCAGCACTTCGGGCACTGGTTATAAAGTCCATGCAGCCCGAAGGCCTCAGATGCCTTGTATCCCAGATGGGACAATGGAGCTGGGAAGGCTGCTCCTGCTGCTGGCAGTAGCCCTGACCCTAACCAAGACCCAAGCAGGTGAGTGCGGGGTCCAGAGGGAAAAGGGCTCTGAGAAGAGGGGCGCGGCTGGCAACCTGGGACGCTGCGTCCCGCATCGCCCACCAGACCCTCTGCCCTTTCTCCACCCACGTCTCCCGCCCTGCTCCCCTCCCGGACCGCCGGCCGCCAGGCGTCCCGGGAGGAGGTCCGGGTCTCACCGTGCGCCGCCCCCAGGCCCACACTCGATGAGGTATTTCGAGACCGTGGTGTCCTGGTCAGGCCTCAGGGAGCCCGGGTTCATCTCTGTTGGTTACGTGGACAACACGGAGTTCATGCGCTTCGACAGCGCCGCGGAGAATGCGAGATATGAGCCGCGGGCTCCATGGATGGAGCAGGAGGGGCCGAAGTATTGGGAGCAGACCACGCAGATCAACAAGCGCAGTGAGCAGATATTCCGAGGGAGCCTGAGGAAACTGCTGGGCTACTACAACCAGAGCGCGGGCGGTGAGTGACCCCGAGTCGGAGGTCACGACCCCTTGACGTCCCCACACAGGGGCCAGAGACGTCTAGGGTCCCAAGTCCCAGATTCAGAAGCAGAACAGACCCCGGATGGGTTTTCCTTTCAGTTCGGAGGAGTCGCGCGTGGGCGGGGCCGGGGGGCGGGGCTGACCCAGGGCTCCCTTAGGCCATCACACCTTCCAGAAGTTGTCTGGCTGTGACCTTGGGTCAGATGGGTGCTTTCACCTCAGGTACCTGCAGTTCGCCTATGATGGCCTTGATTACATTGCCCTGAACGAAGACCTGAAAACCTGGACTGCTGTGGACATGGCGGCGCAGAAAACCTGGCGCAAGTGGGAGCAGCTTGGTGCTGCTGAGCAACACAGGGCCTACCTGGAGGAAGCATGCCTGCAGTCACTCCACAGATACCTGGAGCTCGGGAAGGAGACGCTGCTGTGCACAGGTGCTGGGGCCGTGGGCAGCTCCTCCCTCTGCCCTCGGGCTGGGGCTCAGTCTTGGGGAAGAAGAAACCCTCAGCTGGGGTGATGCCCCTGTCTCAGAGGGGAGAGAGTGTCTCTGGGTCTCCTGGTCCCTCATCACAGTGACTGCACTGACTCTCCCAGGGCTCAGCCTTCTCCCTGGACAGTGCCCAGGCTGTCTCAGGAGGGACCCTGGAGAAATATAAATCATGGAATTTCTTTTTCTTTTTTTCTCTCTTTTCTTTTTCTCCTTCCTTCCTTCCTTCCTTCCTTCCTTCCTTTCTTTCTTTCTTTCTTTCTTTCTTTCTTTTCCTTCTTTTTAATTAGGTATTTTTTTTCTCATTTATATTTTCAATGCTATCCCAAAAGTCCCCCATACTCTCCCCCCCACCCCCCTACCCACCCACTCCCACTTTTTGGCCCTGGCGTTCCCCTGTACTGGGGCATATAAAGTTTGCAAGTCCAATGGGCCTCTCTTTCCAGTGATGGCCGACTAGGCCATCTTTTGATACATATGCAGCTAGAGTCAAGAGCTCCGGGGTACTGGTTAGTTCATAATGTTGTTGCACCTATAGAGTTGCAGATCCCTTTAGCTCCTTGGGTATTTTCTCTAGCTCCTCCTTTGGGGGCCCTGTGATCCATCCAATAGCTGACTGTGAGCATCCACTTATGTGTTTGCTAGGCCCCGGCGTACTCTCACTAGAGACAGCTATATCAGGGTCCTATCAGCACAATCTTGCTAGTGTATGCAATGGTGTCAGCGTTTGGAGGCTGATTATGGGATGGATCCCTGGATATGGCAGTCTCTAGATGGTCCATCCTTTTGTCTCAGCTCCAAACTTTGTCTCTGTAACTCCTTCCATGGGTGTTTTTTTCCCCAATTCTAAGAAGGGGCAAAGTGTCCACACTTTGGTCTTCGTTCTTCTTGAGTTTCATGTATTTTTGCAAATTGTAACTTATATCTTGGGTATTCTAAGTTTCTGGGCTAATATCCACTTATCAGTGAGTACATATCATGTGAGTTCTTTTGTGATTGGGTTACCTCACTCAGGATAATGCCCTCCAGGTCCAACTATTTGCCTAGGAATTTCATAAATTCATTCTTTTTAATAGCTGAGTAGTACTCCATTGTGTAAATGTACCAGATTTTTTGTATCCATTCCTCTGTTGAGGGGCATCTGGGTTCTTTCCAGCTTCTGGCTATTATAAATAAGGCTGCTATGAACATAGTGGAGCATGTGTCCTTCTTACCAGTTGGAACATCTTCAGGATATACGCTCAGGAGAGGTATTGCGGGATCCTCCAGTAGTACCATGTCCAATTTTCTGAGAAACCGCCAGACTGATTTCCAGAGGGGTTGTACAAGCTTGCAATCCCACCAACAGTGGAGGAGTGTTCCTCTTTCTCCACATCCTCGCCAGCATCTGCTGTCACCTGAATTTTTGATATTAGCCATTCTGACAGGTGTGAGATGGAATCTCAGGATTGTTTTGATTTGCATTTCCCTGATGATTACGGATGCTGAACATTTTTTCAGGTGTTTCTCAGCCATTTGGTATTCTTCAGGTGAGACTTCTTTGTTTAGCTCTGAGCCCCATTTTTAATGGGGTTATTTGATTTTCTGGAGTCCACCTTCTTGAGTTCTTTATGTCTATTGGATATTAGTCCTCTATCTGATTTAGGATAGGTAAAGATCCTTTCCCAATCTGTTGGTGGTCTTTTTGTCTTATTGACGGTGTCTTTTGCCTTACAGAAGCTTTGCAGTTTCATGAGGTCCCATTTGTCAATTCTCGATCTTACAGCCCAAGCCATTGCTGTTCTATTCAGGAATTTTTCCCCTGTGCCCATATCTTCAAGGCTTTTCCCCACTTTCTCCTCTATAAGTTTCAGTGTCTCTGGTTTTATGTGGAGCTCCTTGATCCACTTAGATTTGAACTTAGTACAAGGAGATAGGAATGGACCAATTCGCATTCTTCTACATGATAACCACCAGTTGTGCCAGCACCATTTGTTGAAAATGCTGTCTTTCTTCCACTGGATGGTTTTAGCTCCCTTGTTGAAGATCAAGTGACCATAGGTGTGTGGGTTCATTTCTGGGTCTTCAATTCTATTCCATTGGTCTACTTTTCTGTCGTTATACCAGTACCATGCCGTTTTTATCACAATTGCTCTGTAGTAAAGCTTTAGGTCAGGCATGGTGATTCCACCAGAGGTTCTTTTATCCTTGAGAAGAGTTTTTGCTATCCTAGGTTTTTTGTTATTCCAGATGAATTTGCAGATTGTTCTTTCTAATTCGTTGAAGAATTGAGTTGGAATTTTGATGGGGATTGCATTGAATCTGTAGATTGCTTTTGGCAAGATAGCCATTTTTACAATGTTGATCCTGCCAATCCATGAGCATGGGAGATTTTTCCATCTTCTGAGATCTTCTTTAATTTCTTTCTTCAGAGACTTGAAGTTCTTATCTTACAGATCTTTCACTTTAAGGAAGTGTTAGAGTCACGCCAAGGTATTTTATAATATTTGTGACTATTGAGAAGGGTGTTGTTTCCCTAATCTCTTTCTCAGCCTGTTTATTCCATTGACTTGTTTGAGTTAATTTTATATCCAGCTACTTCACCGAAGCTGTTTATCAGGTTTAGGAGTTCTCTGGTGGAATTTTTAGGGTCACTTATATGTACTATCATATCATCTGCAAAAAGTGATATTTTGACCTCTTCTTTCCCAATTTGTATCCCCTTGATCTCCTTTTGTTGTCGAATTGTTCTGGCTATTCGACAACAAAAGGCCTGAGGGACAGAGACAGAGATTGCTGGCCTCTTACATTTCATAGTGAACGCTGTGCTGGTTTGAATGAGAACAGCCACACAGGTTTATAGGAATGAATCCTTCAAATCCGGCTGATGGAACTGTTCAGAAAGGATTGGGAGAGGTGGCCTTGTTGGAGGATGTGTGTCACTGGGTTGGGCACTGAGGTTTTAACAGACTTTCACTATTCCCAGTTGTTGCCTCCGATTCCGACCAGCAGAAAGAACTACGACACAGCGTTCTTCTCAAAGCAGTTTATTCAGGAACCTTTCAACATGCATGCAGGAATCTCTCTCCAGAAATCAGTCTCTCTAGGAATCTCCTTACTCCGCCCCCAATCACAATCCCTTATATAACCCCTCAACCATGCCCCATCAGCCCAGTCCATGTAACAGCAGTCCATTGGCCAGAATCATCACTTGTCATATGGTCCGATCCTGCATCATGTTGTACCTGCACAGTTCTCACAATGGTCGTGGCTTATTTTCAGGTGTATAGGGAAGTCAGGTGCAAGTCATAAGACTTGGCTGCAGTCCCAGGCGCCATCTTGGGACTGCTGCCACACCCGCTCCTCACATCTCCCCCTTCTTTACCTATTGGCAGAGAGAATGTCTGTCTTAGGTTGCCCCCTGTGGCAATGTCCCTTACCCGTCCTCTGGAGACAACCACATTGGTTTGATCCCTGTCTTAGGTTGGTGACACGCCCAGGGAGTCTTACCCATCATTGACTACTTCTCTAGCATGCCATGCCACACTTGAGGAGATTGTCTTGTTTCCACTGCCGCAAAAGCCTGTATCATCGAGGCTTGGGCTCTGCGCTGACGACTCTGCATGCGGCAGGTGCACCAGAAGGCCAGGACGCTGATTAGTATCAGACACAGGGCAAGTCCACCACTTCCAGCCCACTCTTTCAAGCGGGAGACAGCTATCAGCAATCCAAAGCTTCTGCAACACCTGTGGATAAATTATTCACAGCCGCAGCAGTTTGTAAAGGATATGGCCGCAGCTGTGGCTGTGGTGGAAGTGATAATGGCTGTAGTAATTCCAAAAATCCCTCTTAGGTCTAAACAAAGTCATAGCAGAAGGAGCTTGAACAGGCCAAGGTAGAAAGCGAGGCATCCTAGTCACAACAGCTAAATGATATTCAGATGCATTCCAGCACATACTATAATAACAAATATCACTACTATAATTAACAACATTATTCTCATAACTACCATTATAAACAATAAACACAAAAGGTGGTTACATACAAACAGGCGTAGCCTGAAAAGAAACATCCCTCCCTCCAGCAAATTGAAATACAGAAGTTTCAAACACACTAGAACCATTCCAATAAAAACTTGCATTGCCCCAGGCCCCTCCCACCACCATGCTTAAGGGGGAAAGATCAGTGCAACTACCATTCACCCCACATAACAACCATACATTAAAAGGATTACCAGCTCCTACTTGAGCTGGATTTTGATATGTCCAATTATACCCTGAAAAAGAACTATTATGGACCTATATAAGGGGAAAAGGAAAAATAATTCTTCACTACCCAAGCTACTTTTCTAGATTGACAGCCGGTCCAAGGTGGAAGGGAATCACGAACACTCCTACAAAAAGGGGCCCATCTAGATTGGGAGGGTATAGTGCCATTGCCCTTGGATATACTGGCAGGCCACAACCCTCGAATCCAGGTAGCATTAGCTTTAGTAGATACAGCTGAACACAATCACTCATCTGTGAAATATTTTGAATCATCTGAAAACACAATAATCACTTTAGCTGAAGCAGCATAGATTCCTGCACTGGAGATATCTCTCCATCCCATGGTAAAAAAGGCAATTGTAGCGAAGCATTAGATGTAAAGAATTGAGGAAACACTTGTGCAGAATACATCAACGACATGGGTTTCGGGAATACAGACATAATTCCCCAACATAGCTCTTCAGTTCTCACTAGCGGGAGCATTCCCAGCCACAGGAACATCCACGTCCTCATAGTTCTGCTTGTTTTGAATTGCTCTGGTCAGCCATTCTGGGACCCACAGCAGTTGTCGATAATCCTGGGGAAACACACAAACAGACCCTCTCTCCCAAACCAACACTGGGTCAGGGCCCTTCCAACAACCAGTCAAGACATCCTTCCACATGACCGTGCCTTTTGGAGAAATATCAGGATTAACGTGTCGCTCAGCTGCAACATAACCTTGTTTATCTTCATTCAAAAAATTCAAAGTAAATAAGGCAATGGCTAATCTCTCTCTTGGTGTGGACACAGCAGGGGCAATTCCCCCCTTTGGTTTAATTAAACATTTTTTTAAAGTATGATGGGCTCGTTCAATAATGCCTTGGCCCTGAGGGTTGTATGGCAACTCATGCACCAGATGCCCATTATCTTGTAAAAGGAAACAAAAGAGGCTGAAATATAGGCTGGTACATTATCAGTCTTTAGTTCTTTAGGCTGTCCCCAGGCACCCCAAGCCTCAAAACAATGTGCAATGGCCTGACGTGCCTTCTCGCCTGTCTGTAAGGAGTCAAAAATAATGCCAGAGGCTGTATCTATGGAAACATGAATATATTTTAACTTTCCAAACTCAAGAAAATGGGTAACATCCATTTGCCACAAATGTAGAGGGCGCAATCCCCGGGGGTTAACCCCCACACTGACTTGAGGCAATAAAGGGGCACAGGTTTTGCATGCCTTCACAATCTCTCTCGCCTCTGCTCGAGAAATTTTAAATTGTGATGACAAAGTCTTTGAGTTAACATGAAATTGTGCATGAAAGTCACATGCCAAAATCATAATAGATGAGGCCATTAAAAAGGCCATGCATTTTCTGGAAGCTTTATCAACTATATCATTCCCTTCTGCAAGGGGTCCTGGCAATCCAGTATGAGCACGAATATGTTGAATAAAAAGGCGTGAATGCTGATTCAAAATAATTCTTTGCAACTTAATAACTAATTCTCCAATGGTAGATCTCAAATTTATTTTGGCTACTATCTCCAAACACTGCAGCATATTTACAACATACTGGCTATCAGAAATCAAATTAAAGGGACCTGCAATTAATTCAAATACTTTAATCACAATTTGCAATTCAATGACTTGTGGAGATGCAGGGGGAAACTGAATGGTAACTGGGGATGAGCCTGTTATTAAATAGGCTCCTTGTCCTGTTTTAGAACCATCTGTAAAACAAGAGGAGCATCTGGCAATGGATCCCTAGCAGTAATACGAGGATAGATTACTGGATGTACTTTAACCAACTGTAATATTGGATCCTTGGGGTAATGATTCTCTATAAGGCCTTGAAAACTACACCTCAAAATAGCCCAATTATCCTCCATGGCTGTTAACACTTCAATTTGCTTAGCATTATACGGTACTATTAGACTTTCAGGTGCATTTTCAAAAAACTGCATGCTTTGCTGTATACCAATCAGAGCCAGCTGAGCCACTGAGGCAGGATAATAAACAAGTGTCTTGGCTGGGGATATTTTTGGGTGTATCCACAACAGGGGAGCTACCTGCCATAAAACCCCAGTGGGCTGCGACTCTGTTTGCAGTACGCACAAGATAAACTGTTTGGACTCATCTCAGCGTTTCAAGGCAGCACTCTGAATACTCTGTTCTACTAACAACAAAGCCTTCCTGGCAGCATCAGTAAGATATCTGGGAGAATTTAAATCTGTATTGCCTGGTAAGATATCATATAATGACTGTAATTGTTTATTGGTCAAAGAGAGATAGGGTCGGACCCATTGAATATCTCCCAATAATTTTTGAAAACCATTCAGGATGCATAATCCATCTGTGCGAAACTGAATCTTTTGAGGGGACACATATTTTGCCATAATTTTTGTTCCTAAATAATTCACTACAACATCCTTTTGCACCTTTTCTGGGGCCACTACTAAATTCTGTTCCTTCAACTGTGTTACCACAAAGCTATAAGCTTCATCAAGCAAGGCATCCCTGGGAGCGGCAAGAAGTGTATCATCCGTATAGTGATAACACTTCACGTTTGGAAATCGCTCTCGAACTCCTTCAAGCTGCATCAACATAGAGTTGACACATAGTGGGACTGTTAGGCCATCCCTTGTGGCAGAACTGTCCACTCAAACCTTTTATCAGGTTCAGCATGATTTTGGGAGGGGACAGTAAAGGCAAATCTTACCATATCATTTGGATGCAACGGGATAGAGAAAAAACAATCTTTAATATCTAAAACTATAATGGGCCAATTTTGGGACAAGGCAGAAGGCAATGGCAGTCCCCTCTGTACCAGCCCCATCAAGATCATTTGCTTTTTTATTTCTCTCAAATCATGCAAAAGCCTCCATTTTCCTGATTTTTTTCTTTATAACAAATATTGGAGTATTCCAGGGAGATTTAGAAGGTCGAATATGTCCCAACTCCAATTGTTCTTGTACCAGCTCTTTCACGGCTTTTAATTTTTCTGAGGGGAGTGGCCACTGAGGAACCCATACTGGATCCTCAGTCTTCCATGTAATAGGTAATGCTCCCTCAGTGGCCCCTAGGAAAAACCTGTTGGGAGCCGCGCCCACATTCGCCGTTACAAGATGGCGCTGACAGCTGTGTTCTAAGTGGTAAACAAATAATCTGCGCATGTGCCGAGGGTGGTTCTTCACTCCATGTGCTCTGCCTTCCCCGTGACGTCAACTCGGCCGATGGGCTGCAGCCAATCAGGGAGTGACACGTCCTAGGCGAGGGATAACTCTCCTAAAATAGGGACGGGGTTTCGTTTTCTCTCTCTCTTGCTTCTTGCACTCTGGCTCCTGAAGATGTAAGCAATAAAGCTTTGCCGCAGAAGATTCTGGTCTGTGGTGTTCTTCCTGGCCGGGCGTGAGAACGCGTCTAATAACAATTGGTGCCGAATTCCGGGACGAGAAAAAACTCGGGACTGGCGCAAGGAAGATCCCTCATTCCAGAACCAGAACTGCGGGTCGCGGTAATAAAGGTTCCCGTAAAGCAGACTGTTAAGAAGGATTCAACTGTATGAATTCAGAACTTTTCAGCTGGGGAACGAGAGTACCAGTGAGTACAGCTTTACGAGGTAAGTCTGATCTTGAACTTTCTAAGGAAATTCAAGACAGTCTATCAGAAGTAAAGTGGAATATGTTTGGCCTTGAATTTTTTCTGGTGTTAGGAGCCCTTTTGTTCCTTTTCACATGTTATCAAGTGATTAAGATAGGGCTGAAAATTCTAGAGGAAATTCAGGACAAGCTATCAGAAGTAAAGTGGGGAGAGAGAGTAGGAACAAAGAGGAAATATGGTACACAAAATAAGTATACAGGCCTTTCCAAGGGTCTTGAACCCGAGGAAAAGTTAAGGTTAGGTAGGAATACCTGGAGAGAGATTAGAAGAAAAAGAGGAAAAAGGGAAAAGAAGAAAGATCAATTAGCGGAGGTCTCTAGGAAAAGGAGCCTGTGCTCATCGCTGGATGGGCTCGGGGAGCCAGCTCTTAGTAGCTCTGAAGCAGATGAAGAATTCTCCTCTGAAGAAACAGACTGGGAGGAAGAAGCAGCTCATTATGAGAAAAAAGGGTACCAGCCAGGTAAAGTGCTAGCTAATCAGTTAAGGAAGCCAAAAGCGGCTGGCGAAGGCCAGTTTGCTGATTGGCCTCAGGGCAGTCGGCTTCAAGGTCCGCCCTATGCGGAGTCCCCGCCCTGCGTAGTGCGTCAGCAGTGCGCAGAGAGACAATGCGCAGAGAGGCAGTGCGCAGACTCATTCATTCCCAGAGAGGAACAAAGGAAAATACAACAGGCATTTCCAGTCTTTGAAGGAGCCGAGGGTGGGCGTGTCCACGCTCCGGTAGAATACTTACAAATTAAAGAGCTTGCCGAGTCGGTCCGTAAATATGGAACCAATGCTAATTTTACCTTGGTGCAGTTAGACAGGCTCGCCGGCATGGCACTAACTCCTGCCGACTGGCAAACGGTTGTAAAAGCCGCTCTCCCTAGTATGGGCAAATATATGGAATGGAGAGCTCTTTGGCATGAAACTGCACAAGCGCAGGCCCGAGCAAACGCAGCTGCTTTGACTCCAGAGCAGAGAGATTGGACTTTTGACTTGTTAACGGGTCAGGGAGCTTATTCTGCTGATCAGACAAACTACCATTGGGGAGCTTATGCCCAGATTTCTTCCACGGCTATTAGGGCCTGGAAGGCGCTCTCTCGAGCAGGTGAAACCACTGGTCAGTTAACAAAGATAATCCAGGGACCTCAGGAATCCTTCTCAGATTTTGTGGCCAGAATGACAGAGGCAGCAGAGCGTATTTTTGGAGAGTCAGAGCAAGCTGCGCCTCTGATAGAACAGCTAATCTATGAGCAAGCCACAAAGGAGTGCCGAGCGGCCATAGTCCCAAGAAAGAACAAAGGCTTACAAGACTGGCTCAGGGTCTGTCGAGAGCTTGGGGGACCTCTCACCAATGCAGGCTTAGCGGCCGCCATCCTCCAATCTCAGAACCGCTCCATGGGCAGAAATAATCAGAGGACATGTTTTAACTGTGGAAAGCCTGGGCATTTTAAGAAAGATTGCAGAGCTCCAGATAAACAGGGAGGGACTCTCACTCTTTGCTCTAAGTGTGGCAAGGGTTATCATAGAGCTGACCAGTGTCGCTCTGTGAGGGATATAAAGGGCAGAATTCTTCCCCCACCTGATAGTCAATCAACTGATGTGCCAAAAAACGGGTCATCGGGCCCTCGGTCCCAGGGCCCTCAAAGATATGGGAACCGGTTTGTCAGGACCCAGGAAGCAGTCAGAGAGGCGACCCAGGAAGACCCACAAGGGTGGACCTGCGTGCCGCCTCCGACTTCCTATTAATGCCTCAAATGAGTATTCAGCCGGTGCCAGTGGAGCCTATACCATCCTTGCCCCCGGGAACCATGGGCCTTATTCTCGGCCGGGGTTCACTCACCTTACAGGGCTTAGTAGTCCACCCTGGAGTTATGGATTGTCAACATTCCCCTGAAATACAGGTCCTGTGCTCAAGCCCTAAAGGCGTTTTTTCTATTAGTAAAGGAGATAGGATAGCTCAGCTGCTGCTCCTCCCTGATAATACCAGGGAAAAATCTGCAGGACCTGAGATAAAGAAAATGGGCTCCTCAGGAAATGATTCTGCCTATTTGGTTGTATCTTTAAATGATAGACCTAAGCTCCGCCTTAAGATCAACGGAAAAGAGTTTGAAGGCATCCTTGATACCGGAGCAGATAAAAGTATAATTTCTACACATTGGTGGCCCAAAGCATGGCCCACCACAGAGTCATCTCATTCATTACAGGGCCTAGGATATCAATCATGTCCCACTATAAGCTCCATTGCCTTGACGTGGGAATCCTCTGAAGGGCAGCAAGGGAAATTCATACCTTATGTGCTCCCACTCCCGGTTAACCTCTGGGGAAGGGATATTATGCAGCATTTGGGCCTTATTTTGTCCAATGAAAACGCCCCATCGGGAGGGTATTCAACTAAAGCAAAAAATATCATGGCAAAGATGGGTTATAAAGAAGGAAAAGGGTTAGGACATCAAGAACAGGGAAGGATAGAGCCCATCTCACCTAATGGAAACCAAGACAGACAGGGTCTGGGTTTTTCCTTAGCGGCCATTGGGGCAGCACGGCCCATACCATGGAAAACAGGGGACCCAGTGTGGGTTCCTCAATGGCACCTATCCTCTGAAAAACTAGAAGCTGTGATTCAACTGGTAGAGGAACAATTAAAACTAGGCCATATTGAACCCTCTACCTCACCTTGGAATACTCCAATTTTTGTAATTAAGAAAAAGTCAGGAAAGTGGAGACTGCTCCATGACCTCAGAGCCATTAATGAGCAAATGAACTTATTTGGCCCAGTACAGAGGGGTCTCCCTGTACTTTCCGCCTTACCACGTGGCTGGAATTTAATTATTATAGATATTAAAGATTGTTTCTTTTCTATACCTTTGTGTCCAAGGGATAGGCCCAGATTTGCCTTTACCATCCCCTCTATTAATCACATGGAACCTGATAAGAGGTATCAATGGAAGGTCTTACCACAGGGAATGTCCAATAGTCCTACTATGTGTCAACTTTATGTACAAGAAGCTCTTTTGCCAGTGAGGGAACAATTCCCCTCTTTAATTTTGCTCCTTTACATGGATGACATCCTCCTGTGCCATAAAGACCTTACCATGCTACAAAAGGCATATCCTTTTCTACTTAAAACTTTAAGTCAGTGGGGTTTACAGATAGCCACAGAAAAGGTCCAAATTTCTGATACAGGACAATTCTTGGGCTCTGTGGTGTCCCCAGATAAGATTGTGCCCCAAAAGGTAGAGATAAGAAGAGATCACCTCCATACCTTAAATGATTTTCAAAAGCTGTTGGGAGATATTAATTGGCTCAGACCTTTTTTAAAGATTCCTTCCGCTGAGTTAAGGCCTTTGTTTAGTATTTTAGAAGGAGATCCTCATATCTCCTCCCCTAGGACTCTTACTCTAGCTGCTAACCAGGCCTTACAAAAAGTGGAAAAGGCCTTACAGAATGCACAATTACAACGTATTGAGGATTCGCAACCTTTCAGTTTGTGTGTCTTTAAGACAGCACAATTGCCAACTGCAGTTTTGTGGCAGAATGGGCCATTGTTGTGGATCCATCCAAACGTATCCCCAGCTAAAATAATAGATTGGTATCCTGATGCAATTGCACAGCTTGCCCTTAAAGGCCTAAAAGCAGCAATCACCCACTTTGGGCAAAGTCCATATCTTTTAATTGTACCTTATACCGCTGCACAGGTTCAAACCTTGGCAGCCGCATCTAATGATTGGGCAGTTTTAGTTACCTCCTTTTCAGGAAAAATAGATAACCATTATCCAAAACATCCAATCTTACAGTTTGCCCAAAATCAATCTGTTGTTTTTCCACAAATAACAGTAAGAAACCCACTTAAAAATGGGATTGTGGTATATACTGATGGATCAAAAACTGGCATAGGTGCCTATGTGGCTAATGGTAAAGTGGTATCCAAACAATATAATGAAAATTCACCTCAAGTGGTAGAATGTTTAGTGGTCTTAGAAGTTTTAAAAACCTTTTTAGAACCCCTTAATATTGTGTCAGATTCCTGTTATGTGGTTAATGCAGTAAATCTTTTAGAAGTGGCTGGAGTGATTAAGCCTTCCAGTAGAGTTGCCAATATTTTTCAGCAGATACAATTAGTTTTGTTATCTAGAAGATTTCCTGTTTATATTACTCATGTTAGAGCCCATTCAGGCCTACCTGGCCCCATGGCTCTGGGAAATGATTTGGCAGATAAGGCCACTAAAGTGGTGGCTGCTGCCCTATCATCCCCGGTAGAGGCTGCAAGAAATTTTCATAACAATTTTCATGTGACGGCTGAAACATTACGCAGTCGTTTCTCCCTGACAAGAAAAGAAGCCCGTGACATTGTTACTCAATGTCAAAGCTGCTGTGAGTTCTTGCCAGTTCCTCATGTGGGAATTAACCCACGCGGTATTCGACCTCTACAGGTCTGGCAAATGGATGTTACACATGTTTCTTCCTTTGGAAAACTTCAATATCTCCATGTGTCCATTGACACATGTTCTGGCATCATGTTTGCTTCTCCGTTAACCGGAGAAAAAGCCTCACATGTGATTCAACATTGCCTTGAGGCATGGAGTGCTTGGGGGAAACCCAGACTCCTTAAGACTGATAATGGACCAGCTTATACGTCTCAAAAATTCCAGCAGTTCTGCCGTCAGATGGACGTAACCCACCTGACTGGACTTCCATACAACCCTCAAGGACAGGGTATTGTTGAGCGTGCGCATCGCACCCTCAAAGCCTATCTTATAAAACAGAAGAGGGGAACTTTTGAGGAGACTGTACCCCAAGCACCAAGAGTGTCTGTGTCTTTGGCACTCTTTACACTCAATTTTTTAAATATTGATGCTCATGGCCATACTGCGGCTGAACGTCATTGTTCAGAGCCAGATAGGCCCAATGAGATGGTTAAATGGAAAAATGTCCTTGATAATAAATGGTATGGCCCGGATCCTATTTTGATAAGATCCAGGGGAGCTATCTGTGTTTTCCCACAGAATGAAGACAACCCATTTTGGATACCAGAAAGACTCACCCGAAAAATCCAGACTGACCAAGGGAATACTGATGTCCCTCGTCTTGGTGATGTCCAGGGCGTCAATAATAAAAAGAGAGCAGCGTTGGGGGATAATGTCGACATTTCCACTCCCAATGATGGTGATGTATAATGCTCAAGTATTCTCCTGCTTTTTTACCACTAACTAGGAACTGGGTTTGGCCTTAATTCAGACAGCCTTGGCTCTGTCTGGACAGGTCCAGACAACTGACACCATTAACACTTTGTCAGCCTCAGTGACTACAGTCATAGATGAACAGGCCTCAGCTAATGTCAAGATACAGAGAGGTCTCATGCTGGTTAATCAACTCATAGATCTTGTCCAGATACAACTAGATGTATTATGACAAATAACTCAGCAGGGATGTGAACAAAAGTTTCCGGGATTGTGTGTTATTTCCATTCAGTATGTTAAATTTACTAGGGCAGCTAATTTGTCAAAAAGTCTTTTTCAGTATATGTTACAGAATTGGACGGCTGAATTTGAACAGATCCTTCGGGAATTGAGACTTCAGGTCAACTCCACGCGCTTGGACCTGTCCCTGACCAAAGGATTACCCAATTGGATCTCCTCAGCATTTTCTTTCTTTAAAAAATGGGTGGGATTAATATTATTTGGAGATACACTTTGCTGTGGATTAGTGTTGCTTCTTTGATTGGTCTGTAAGCTTAAGGCCCAAACTAGGAGAGACAAGGTGGTTATTGCCCAGGCGCTTGCAGGACTAGAACATGGAGCTCCCCCTGATATATGGTTATCTATGCTTAGGCAATAGGTCGCTGGCCACTCAGCTCTTATATCCCATGAGGCTAGTCTCATTGCACGGGATAGAGTGAGTGTGCTTCAGCAGCCCGAGAGAGTTGCACGGCTAAGCACTGCAATGGAAAGGCTCTGCGGCATATATGAGCCTATTCTAGGGAGACATGTCATCTTTCATGAAGGTTCAGTGTCCTAGTTCCCTTCCCCCAGGCAAAACGACACGGGAGCAGGTCAGGGTTGCTCTGGGTAAAAGCCTGTGAGCCTAAGAGCTAATCCTGTACATGGCTCCTTTACCTACACACTGGGGATTTGACCTCTATCTCCACTCTCATTAATATGGGTGGCCTATTTGCTCTTATTAAAAGGAAAGGGGGAGATGTTGGGAGCCGCGCCCACATTCGCCGTTACAAGATGGCGCTGACAGCTGTGTTCTAAGTGGTAAACAAATAATCTGCGCATGTGCCGAGGGTGGTTCTTCACTCCATGTGCTCTGCCTTCCCCGTGACGTCAACTCGGCCGATGGGCTGCAGCCAATCAGGGAGTGACACGTCCTAGGCGAGGGATAACTCTCCTAAAATAGGGACGGGGTTTCGTTTTCTCTCTCTCTTGCTTCTTGCACTCTGGCTCCTGAAGATGTAAGCAATAAAGCTTTGCCGCAGAAGATTCTGGTCTGTGGTGTTCTTCCTGGCCGGGCGTGAGAACGCGTCTAATAACAAAAACCCAGTCTGGCCCGATCATTCTTTTTGCGAACCGGCATTGGAGAGGTTCTACCTTGCAGAAATTGCCCTAACCCTTTTCCAGGAATATATCCCATGTCCAGCATCATGTCATGAGCCTTGCTGCCATAGCCTCCTTCATTAGTCAGAACAAAGCCCATCTGAGTCATCAAATCATGGCCCCATAGAGAGACCGGAACAGCCAACACATATGGCTGAAACTGTCCAGAATGTCCTTCCTCGTCCTTCCAATATAGGAAGCGGGAACTCATTTTGGGCATCTGAGCGTAGCCGAGTCCTCTCAGAGTTTGTTCTGTCTGTTGCTTAGGCTAACCAGAGGGCCAATCTCTGGTACTGATGATACTATGATCAGCACCAGTATCTAGGAGACCAGATATAGCTTTTCCTTCAATCCTGAGCTTCAGTAGGGGTCAGGTATCAAGATTTAGAGAGCAAAATATATTGGAGGTCCCAGTAGAGCCAAATCCCTTGTCTCCCCATTCTGAATCTTTGGCTGGAAATTGAGAGTAACAGCTGGGCAAAAGGAGCAATTGAGCTATCCTATCGCCAGGGGAAATGGCAATGATGCCTCTAGGGGAAGATACCATAATCTTAACCCTTCCTGTAAAATCTGAATCAATTACTCCTGGATGAACTATTAATCCTTGCATGGTAACAGAGCTCCTTCCCAAAATCAGTCCCACCGTATCAGCTGGCTGTGGGCCTTTAATGTCTGTGTCCACCAGCTTGACTCCCATGCGGAGTGTTAATACGAGTCGGGTGGTGGAACAGAGGTCTAGTCCTGCACTCCCTGTTGTTGCTCTCCGGGGTGACTCCATTGCATCGGTGGCCTCAAACTGGACCATCCCTCGACTACTGCCCCATATATTTGAGGGCCCTGGGGTCGGGGGCCCCTTTTCAAGTTTTTTGGCCAGGAACCACCATATCCGGGAGCAAGAGGCTGTCCGTAAATATCTTTAACTGACCTACACTCACTGACCCAATGATTTCCTTTTTTGCATCTAGAACATAACCCGGGCACTTTTGGTCACTGGTTTCTAGCACCACTAAATTGTGGGCATTGGCATTTCATGTGGCCTGGCTGTCCACATTTAAAACAGTTATTTATTCTTCTGGCCACCTTTTCCTTGTGATATCTGTATGACAGCGGCAGCCAGGCCAGAATTAGAAAGAGGACTCCTATTTCTCTGCATATTTTCATCCAGACCTCTAATCCTTTTTGCTTATATGGATTAATTGCTTGCCTGCATTCGTTGGTGCACTGTTCAAAAATCAGCTGCTTCAGTAGAAGCATGGCAGCATCAGGGTCTCCAAAAACACGGTCTCCTGCCTCTACAAGATGAGCCACAAAATCTGCAAATGGCTCCATGGGGCCTTGGATGATCTTGGTTAAATTCCCACTCACTTCCCCTCTATTAGGAAGGGATTTCCATGCTTTTGTTCCTATCTAATAAGATCTGTTCTTCTATCAAAAGATCTGTTCATAAACCTGGATGGGATAATTTATTTGAGCCGCTACAAATCTTCCTTGCCCTAACAACATGTCCTGATCCCAGGCGGGCTGGCCTGTACCCGCATTTATTGCTGCTTGCTCTGCTGCAAACTCAATGAAAAATGCCTTCCAGTCTAAATATTGGCCTGGTGACAAGCAGGCGCTAGACAGATTCTGCCAATTGCTTGGAGTCATGCAGTAGCAGTGCAGGTTCTCTAATTGCGCTCTTACAAAAGCAGCGCTGACACCGTAAGTACGAACCCCTTCCGCTAATCTTTGAACAATCTTCCAATCAAGCGGCTCGTGATAATGACCTCCCTGTGCATCCTGAAATACAGGAAAGCACTGGGCTCGCAGTTCCCTCCAGGTTTCTGAATGCAGACTATGCCCCGATGCTCCGTCAGGGGCATACGGAGGCGGCCACGGTGGCCCTGGCGCCGAAGGTTCTACCTTCATTTTCACTTTCTCTAGACTGTCGGCTATGCTTTCCAGATCATCCTCAGACATATCCCCATCACTAGAACTTCCTTCTGCCTCTGACTTTTGGGATAGCTCCTCTCTCACCTGATTCAGTGCCTCATTGCCCTTTTGGAGTTCCGCTCCACAATTTCCTTATCCTCAATACAATTCCGTACTAGCTTCCACACTGGCAGCACCCCTTTAGTGAGAACTCCCTGTTCTTCTGCAAACTTCAAGTCCTTCCCTAACTTCTCCCAACTGAGCCCCGTAATATGTCCTGATATGGGAAACCAAGGAGTGACCTGATCCACAACTTTTAAAAAGTTCTCCAGGGTCTCCTTTTTCAGCCCGATTCCTTTCACTTTCAGCAAGTCCTTAAGGGCTTGGTGCACTGTTTGACCTGAGGTTGAATTTCCCATTGGGCTTGGTGCAACTTGTCCCCAAACCAGGAAACTTATCGTCTCAATCTGAGAACTTAAATTGTCCCATTTACATGGGAACCTTACCAGCTAGCTGCCCTGACTACGATGAGTTCTGAACATCCCCGCACGGGCCACCATTTGTTGCCTCCGATTCCGACCAGCAGAAAGGAACTACGACACATAGCGTTCTTCTCAAAGCAGTTTATTCAGGAACCTTTCAACATGCATGCAGGAATCTCTCTCCAGAAATCAATCTCTCTAGGAATCTCCTTACTCCACCCCCAATCGCAATCCCTTATATAACCCCTCAACCACGCCCCATCAGCCCAGTCCATGTAACAGCAGTCCATTGGCCAGAATCATCACTCATCATATGGTCCGATCCTGCATCATGGTGCACCTGCTCAGTTCTCACAATGGTCGTGACTTTTTTTAAGGTGTATGAGGAAGTCAGGTACAAGTCATAAGACTTGGCTGCAGTCCCGGGCGCCATCTTGGGACTGTTGCCACACCGGCTCCTCACACCCAGTGTCTCAGCCTTTGCTTGCAAATCAAGTCCTGAGTTCTCAGCTGTTCCTCCACCACCTTCACTCTGTCATCATGGACTCAAAACCTCTGAATCTAGAGAAGAGATTAAACACATTCTTTTATATGTTGCCTTGGTTACAGTGTCTTATCACAGTAATAAAAAACTAACTGAAGCTGGTGTGGTGACACAGGCCTTCAATCCCAGTGTGGTGGATTGAATAGGTGGCCCCATAGACTCATGTGTTTGAAAGCTTGGCCCACAAGGAGTGGCACTATTAGGAGGTGTGACCTTGTTGGAGGAAGTGTGTCACTGTGAGGTTGGGCTTTGAGGTCTCCCATGCTCATGCTCTGCCCAGTGTGGAAGGAAAGCCTCTCCCTGGCTGTCTTTGGATCAAGGTGTAGAAGTCTCATCTCCTCCAGCACCATGTGTACCTGCACACTGGCATGCTTCCTGTTATAATGGACTAAATCCCTGAAACTGTAAGCCAGCCTCTACTAAATGTTTCTCTTAGGAAGGAATGCCTTGGTCATGGTGTTTCATCACCACAACAAAACCAAAACTAAGACACCCAGCACTTAGGATGCAAAGGCAAGGGCAACATGATCTACATAATGAATTCCCGAATAGCCAGGGCTGTGCAGATAGACCTTGTCAAAAAAAAAAAAAACAAAAAACAAAAAAAAAAAAAAAAAAAAAAAAAAACAACACATAGTAAAATAAGAAGAAATGTAATGGAGACAGATCCTCTCTGTGAAGCACTGCCTAACCCCAACAGCATCTCTAGGTTGGTCAGGAAGAAACCTAAGAGCATCAAATCCCCACGGAAAATGCTCACAGCATCCAATAACAGTGGTTCAGGGAGACAGGGTCTGCTGAATCCCGGTGAATCTGGGGGGCTGCTGTGGAGATCTGCATGGGGAGGTGACTGGAGTTCACACCGGTGGTCACACACATTTGTTGCTCTGTGTGATGAGTGACTCTCTTCAGGAGTCCCCACCCAACTCTGCTCTTCTTTCCACTTCACTTCTGTGGCTATGGTTTGAAAAGATCCACAGAATCATGAAATGGGTAAAATTAATCTTCCCCCACACTACTGATCAGGGATGAAACCTCACATCACCAGTGTGTGCTCTCTGGCATGAGAATCATCTTTCTTCCAGTGTCCACACTGCACAGGCCTGAGAAACTCTGGGGCCAACTCGGTTATCAGAACCAGTGTCCCACACAGCTGTGACATTCATGTCCCTCACCTCATCAGTTCAAAAGTGTGAGTGAAGGTCAGGGAGGGAGGGAGAGGGTCAGAAATTACATAGCTTCTACCGTACTATCATCATTATTCTGTGTTATAGTTGGTGACAGTTCCTCTCCTACTGTTATTGAGTCACTAAAGCAACTGCACCATGGAAGTACAGTCACAGAGAAGTGAAGTGGAGACAGGGATCAGTGCCCTGCTGTCTGTGGTCTGCACAGGGGTCTCTCTTCAGTGGACAAGGGGGTCTCCTGTGCTGAGACAATGTCCCAGGTCCACAGAGACAAACTCAGAAGGAAGATCTTTGTTTTTAAAAAAACAAAAAAGAAACAAACAAAAAACCTGCAGCCACAGACTTCATCTAGGAAGTGACACAAGGAATCTGTGTCCCAGCACAGGGCTGAGAAGACAGATCCTGAGGGAAAAGACGAAGTATCCTCTTTATAGAAGAGAGTCCTGCACTCAGGCTTGGCAGTGTGAGCCGCCCACTGCAGGTGAACAGAGCCTGGTCTCTGTGGTGTTCTAATGGGGCTTGCAGGCCAGCGCCTCTGCTTTAAGGAGAAGCCTCTCTCCACTGCATCCCCAAGCGCTTGTGTTGCCATTGTATTCCTGGAAGTGGCTTTTCTTCTGGAAGGCTCCAGGGTCTGACTTCTGAAGAGAAGAAGGAAGAGGAAGGGTGGAGGGAAGATACAGAGAGTCTGGCCTGCAGGTCTCTTCTCTCCTGGTGTCCTGACAGCTTCTGGGTCAGAACTCGGAGACACCAAGACAAACAGCTCTCTGTCCACAGCACAGGGTTCAGGCAAAGTCTTAGTCTCCAGGCAGTGAGATCAGGGGTGGGGATTTCCCATCTCCCCAGTTTCACTTCTGCTCCTAACTTGGGTCAGGTCCTTCTGCCCGGACACTGATGACTTACTGGCAGTTCTCACCCCCATTGGGTGACGTGATCACCGGGAACCAATCATCGTCGCCGCGGGAGCAGGTTATAAAGTCCACACAGCCCGCCAGAGTCAGATGCCCAGAATCCCAGAGGGGAGCAATGGCGTCAACAATGCTGCTTCTGCTGGTGGCAGTCGCCCAGACCCTGATCGAGATCCGCGCGGGTGAGTACCGGGTCCGGAGGGAAATGGCCTCTGAGGAAAGGGGAGGGGGCGGCACGGGGGAAGCCGCGTCCCGGCGTCGCCCACCTGACCCTCCGCCCCTTCTCCACCCTAGCCCCGCGCCCTGCTCCCCTCCCGGCCCGCTCACCCGCCGGGGGTCCCGGAAGGAGTTCGGGGTCTCACCGCGCCCTGCCTCCAGGCCCACACTTGCTGAGTTATTTCTACACCTCCGTGTCCCGGCCGGGCCTTGGGGAGCCCCGGTTCATCTCTGTCGGTTACGTGGACAACACGGAGTTCGTGCGCTTCGACAGCGACGCGGAGAATCCGAGATATGAGCCGCGGGCACCGTGGATGGAGCAGGAGGGGCCGGAGTATTGGGAGCGGGAAACACAGAAAGCCAAGGGCAATGAGCAGATTTTCCGAGTGAACCTGAGGACCCTGCTCAGCTACTACAACCAGAGCGCGGGCGGTGAGTGACCCCGGATCGGAGGTCACGACCCCTCCACGTCCCAAAACAGGGGCCCGAGACGTCCCGGGCCCCAAGTTCGAGGTTCTGAGCAGAACGGACGCGGGACTGGTTTCCCTTTCAGTTTGGAGGAGTCCGCGGGTGGGCGGGGCCGGGGCGTGTGGGCGGGGCTGACCGCGGGGTCCCGCAGGCTCTCACACTATTCAGGTGATCTCTGGCTGTGAAGTGGGGTCCGACGGGCGCCTCCTCCGCGGGTACCAGCAGTTCGCCTACGACGGCCGCGATTACATCGCCCTGAACGAAGACCTGAAAACGTGGACGGCGGCGGACATGGCGGCACAGATCACCCGACGCAAGTGGGAGCAGGCTGGTGCTACAGAGAAAAGCAAGGCCTACCTGGAGGGCGCGTGCGTGCAGTCCCTCCGCAGATACCTGGAGCTCGGGAAGGAGACGCTGCTGCGCACAGGTGCAGGGGCCGCGGGCAGCTCCTCCCTCTGCCCTCGGGCTGGGGCTCAGTCCTGGGGAAGAAGAAACCCTCAGCTGGGGTGATGCCCCTGTCTCAGAGGGGAGAGAGTGACCCTGGGTCTCCTGATCCCTCATCACAGTGACTGCACTGACTCTCCCAGGGCTCAGCCTTCTCCCTGGACAGTGCCCAGGCTGTCTCAGGAGGGAAGGAGAGAATTTCCCTGAGGTAACAACAGCTGCTCCCTTCAGTTCCCCTGTAGCCTCTGTCAGCCATGGCCTCTCCCAGGCCGGGTTCTCAGCCCACTGTCTGTAGACACTGACTCCTGTCCTGCTGAGTGTGTCAGCCCTTACACCTCAGGACCAGAAGTCGCCTTTAACTGATGGGAGACATGGACTACCCTACACTAGGCTGATTGCCTCAGTTTCCTGAATTTTCAAAAGAATACATTCTCCCAGATCCCTCCCTGTCTGTGGGGTTTCCACCCCTTCGACAACCTAATTCTCTCTATTCCTATAGTGGTGGTCACATCAGCCCTTATGGGGTACCCTGGAGGAATATCAATAGTGGAATTTCTTCTTCTTCTTCTTCTTCTTCTTCTTCTTCTTCTTCTTCTTCTTCTTCTTCTTCTTCTTCTTCTTCTTCTTCTTCTTCTTCTTCTTCCTTCTCTCTCTCTCTCTCTCTCTCTCTCTCTCTCTCTCTCTCTCTCTCTCTCTCTCTCTCTCTCTCTCTCTTCGATTTTTTGAGATAGGGTTTCTCTGTATAGCCCTGGCTGTCCTGGAACTCACTTTGTAGACCAGGATGGCCTCGACCTCAGAAATCCGCCTGCCTCTGCCTCCCCAGTGCTGGGATTAAAGGCGTGTGCCACCTTGCCCAGCCTTTCTTATTTCTTTACTTTTTTTTTTTTTTTTGGAGGGGGTAATTTTGTTTCTAGTCATCTTTTGTCTTTTGTCTGCACTGGAGTGATCCTGTTTCTCCCTGCCCTTATATTATCATGTGTATCAGTCTCCACAGGTGCCAGGGAAGTTAAGACAAGTTAAATCAGGGTTCTCTTTAAAGGAGAGATTCCTGTGAACTTAGACTGTTTCCTGTCAGAACTAAACATCCAGAAGCCTCCTGCTCTTCCTCTGTCCCACAAGTTACAGTGCTCCCCCCCCCCCCCCAGTGAATCTGGACTTGGACTCTGAGAGACAGGGTCTTCTGCAATCCAGGGCTGGAGTGAGAGGGAAGACCACACACCCTGTGAGCCCACTGTGTTGCAGTGAGTGCTGCACTGGGGTCCACAGCATACTCCAGGGATCCTGTGTGACACACCTGTACCTTGTCCCCCAGAGTCAGGGGCTGGAAGTCATTTTCTCTGGCTGAGTGTCAGAGGTTGACACCATTTCTGCTACACACTCTGTGATGGCTGCTCACTTGGACTGGCGGTTATGCTAGTTAGCAAGATGAACACAGTGGTTTAGTCTCAGTTGTCACACCCTTCCAGTGGCATATGGCTCTAATTTCTACTTTTGATACGAACTCAAACACTTATTAAATTAGTTAGTTTCCATTCCATCTTCCATTCTAGTCCATTCATGCTAAAGAACATCACATAAGGACTGCCAGGATGACCCACTGGCTCATGTGGATTCCCTCTTAGCTTCTGAGTCCCCCAGAAAAATGTGCAGCTGAGGAAACCAGCTCTGCCTGCAGGTCACCAGTGCCATGACAGTTGAAGTGTCAAACAGACACATTGTTCAGTGTCATCAGTGATTTAACTGTGCCTTGTGTAGATTTCAGAGGGTCTTGTTAATTGTGGTACTTTTTTTTGTTTTTTGTTTTTTTTTTTTTTTGTTTTGTTTTCAAGACAGGATTTTTCTGTATAGCCCTGGCTGTCCTGGAACTCACATTGTGGACCAGGCTGACCACGAACTCAGAAATCTGCCTGCCTCTGCCTCCCGAGTGCTGGGATTAAAGGCGTGTGCCACCACCAACCAGCTAATCGTGAGATTTCTTTCTTTTTTCTTTTCTTTTCTTCTTTTTTTTTTTTTTTTTGTTGTTGTTGTTTTGTTTTTTGAGACAGGGTTCTCTGTGTATCCCTGGCTGTCCTTGAACTCACTTTGTAGACCAGGCTGGCCTTGAACTTAGAAATTTGCCTGCCTCTGCCTCCGGAGTGCTGGGATTAAAGGCATGTGCCACTACCAACCAGCTAATTGTGGGATTTCTTAAATCTTCCACACAGATCCTCCAAAGGCACATGTGACATGTCACCACAGATCTGACGGTGATGTCACCCTGAGGTGCTGGGCCCTGGGCTTCTACCCTGCTAACATCATCCTGACCTGGCAGTTGAATGGGGAGGAGCTGACCCAGGACATGGAGCTTGTGGAGACCAGGCCTTCAGGGGATGGAACCTTCCAGAAGTGGGCATCTGTGGTGGTGCCTCTTGGGAAGGAGCAGAATTACACATGCCATGTGCACCATGAGGGGCTGCCTGAGCCCCTCACCCTGAGATGGGGTAAGGAGGGTGTGGGTGCAGAGCTGGGGTCAGGGAAAGCTGGAGCCTTTTGCAGACCCTGAGCTGCTCAGGGCTGAGAGCTGGGGTCATGACCCTCACCTTCATTTCCTGTACCTGTCCTTCCCAGAGCCTCCTCCATCCACTGTCTCCAACATGGCGAACGTAGCTGTTCTGGTTGTCCTTGGAGCTTGGCCATCATTGCAGCTGTGGTGGCTTTTGTGATGAAGAGAAGGAGACACACAGGTAGGAAAGGGCAGAGTCTGAGTTTTCTCTCAGCCTCCTTTAGAGTGTGCTCTGCTCATCAATGGGGAACACAGGCACACCCCACATTGCTACTGTCTGTAACTGTGTCTGCTCTCAGTTCTGGGAACTTCCTAGTGTCAAGCTCTTCCTTGAACTCTCACAGCTTTCCTTCTCACAGGTGGACAAGGAGGGGACTATGCTCTGGCTCCAGGTTAGTGTGGGGGACAGAGTTGTCCTGAGGTCATTGGAGTGAAGCTGGAGTTGTTGGGTGCTCTGGGAACCCATAATAGCTTCTCTGTTGTAATCCTCTGGTGGCCTGTGTCAGATCTTGCTATAGATATATCTTTGTATATATTTTTCCCTAGGCAGGGACAGCTCCCAGAGCTCTGATATGTTTCTCTCAAGATTGTAAAGGTGACATTCTATGGCCTGATTGCAGAGGGGCACTGTGGACATGGTTGTGTTTCAGGGACTCCCACAATCCCCTGTGAGTGGTGGGTTGTTGGGATATTGTCTTCATTGTGGTGGTTCCTGACCCTCATTCTCTATCATGAAGACAGCTGCCTGGAGTGGACTTAGTGACAGCCAGTGTGACCTTGGGTCTTCATTTTTCTTTAGAGAACAGCGCCTGATGTTCCCTGTGAGCCTATGGGCTCAATGTGAAGAATTGTGGAGCCCAGCCTTCGCCTACACACCAGGACCCTGTCTCTGCATTGCCCTGTGTTCCCTTCCACCGCCAACCTTCCGGGTCTGCAGTGGAAACTAAGGGTTCTTTGGAAAGTCGGTTGGATGGTGTTGTGCTGGGGCAAACACATGAAGGAGTGTTTCCTTAAAGTGGATACAGGTGTGAAAGGCTAAGGCCGACTCCTGAAGGAACATTTCACTGAAGCAGACACAGGAGAGAGGATGTTCTGTAAAACAAGCATGTGAAAGGATGCGATGCGTGATGAAGGATTCTTTGCTAAAGACACAATTATGGATCTGCAACCCTATAGGTGGAACAACATTATGAACTAACCAGTACCCCGGAGCTCTTGACTCTAGCTGCATATGTATCAAAAGATGGCCTAGTCGGCCATCACTGGAAAGAGAGGCCCATTGGACAAGCAAACTTTATATGCCCCAGTACAGGGGAACGCCAGGGCCAAAAAGGGGGAGTGGGTGGGTAGGGGAGTGGGGGTGGGTGGGTATGGGGGACTTTTGATATAGCATTGGAAATGTAAATGAGCTAAATACCTAATAAAAAATGGAAAAAAAAAAAGAAAACTGACATATTAAAAAAAAAAAAAGACACACTTATATTGGTCTGCCTTACATTGTATAGTTGAGCTGCATTGGTCGGGGCGCCATAGAGAGAAACGCACCAAAAAATTCTGATAGTATACTGCAGTTTGTTGATGCTTCCAAGGACATGAGCTTATTGGATGCCTGTGCTGAGGCAAGACGCTTGGAGGACACATGATGACTGGAGAATATAAATAGGACTCCATGGAGTGACTGAGACAGAGTTTGCCTTGCTGGTACAGTGTGTGTCTTGTGTCTTCACTGGTCTTCACTTCCATAAGAGAGGTACAGCAAAGAACTCCTGGTATTCCTGCTGGTCCTTCCTGCTGGCCCTAGCTGAGGCCTGGCTGTCTCTGCTAGGTCCTATCACTTCTGTTGCTAACCTGACTCTACTGAACTGAACAACTGATATATCCCTGAGGTGTTTTCAAGTGAATGGAGCTGCCACTGCTGACCTGTGAATTGAACTGCCAATGTCCAGACAACTCACATGAGAGTTGCTCCCAAGAACCTTTCTAAACAGGAACACTTCCCTCTCCCCTGATATCCTTTCTTTTCCCCTACGTCTGCTGGGTGGTAGGTTACAAGGAAAGCTAAAGTGTTTAAGAACCATCATTAAAAATAAAATTTGAAAAAAATTAAATTTACACTGGAATGATAAGGGGCCGGTGGAGAATCTAATTTTAGACTAAAGAGTGTAATCTCAAATATCTTACTTTGGCTTAGATTTTTGTATATTGACAGAACTGTAATCTTATATATTGCTACAACATACTGTATACATGCTTTGACTCTTGTTTAAGACACTGTACCTATGCCACTCATTTTAAAATGTAATGTAAAGTTCTAATCCATGAAAGACACTATTGAAAACAGTTCAAGAGAATTAAGAAATGCAAGTGGGTAGTTGGTCAATCAAACTTATGGACATGTTAGGCACTAGTTGTGTTAATTACAAAAGTAAACTTTCTTTAGCCTCTTGCAGATCTTTCCAAAGTTCACCAGATAATAGATAGCTAGAAACAAGCAACACTTACCTATGCTGATGTACTGTACATAGATAGGTGGTCTATGAAAATCTCAGAGATCTACAGGATATGGCGTTCTAAAGTGTTCTATTAACACGAGGCTTTCCATGACAGTGAGACAGGACTGCGCCTGGCATCACCCCTGTGTTGGTTTCCATATGCTCACCCAGGGAGTGGCACTATTAGAAGATGCGGCCCAGCTGGGTGGTGGTGGCCCATGCCTTTAATCCCAGCACTTGGGAGGTAGAGACAGGCAGATTTCTGAGTTCGAGGCCAGCCTGTTCTACAGAGTGAGTTCCAGGACAGCCAGGGCTACACAGAGAAACCGTGTCTCAAAAAACCAAAAAGAAGAAGAAGAAGAAGAAGAAGAAGAAGAAGAAGAAGAAGAAGAAGAAGAAGAAGAAGAAGAAGAAGAAGAAGAAGAAGAAGAAGAAGAAGAAGAAGAAGAAGAAGAAGCAGCAGCAGCCCTGTTGGAGTAGGTATGTCTCTGTGAGTAAGGCCTATAAGACACTCATCCTAGCTGCCTGGAAGCCACTATTCTGCTAGGAACCTTCAGGTGAAATGTAGAACTCTCAGCTCTGTGTGCACCATGCCTGCCTGGATGCTACCATGTTCCCACCTTGATGATAATGGACTTAACCTCTGATCCTGTAAGCCAGCCCCAATTAAATGTTGTCATCCATAAGACTTGCCTTGGTCATGGCGTCGGCTCACAGCAGTAAAACCCTACTAAGACAGAAGTAGACTGGGGTATTGCTGTGATAAGCCTGACCATGCTTTTGTTGGAAGAATCTGGATTTGGGGACTTTGGATTTGGAAAACAGTGGAATGCTTTAACTAGGGCTTTATGGGTTGTCCTAGTAGGAATATGGAAGACTTTCTTATTGAAAGTGATTTGAACTGGGGGGACTTGGCCCAAGAGGTGTCAGTGGACAATTTCAATATGTGGCCTAGAGAATGTTTTTGTGGTATTTTGGTGAAGAGTGTTGCTAGTTTTTGCCTTTGTTAAAAGTGTCTGCCTGAGACTAAGGTGACAAGACTCAGATTAATTGCAGTGACAAAATGAGTCTCACAAAAGCCCATCATAGACTTAGTTCTGTGATTAAGTCTCACAAAGAGCATTTTAAACAAGCATAACAAGCCAAGAAAGGAAAAATATAAAATATATGGTATTAAAGTATTAAAGGGGACCCAGGAAGTAAAATGGAGCTGAATCTTGTGTTCAAAAATATTAAATTGAATTAAGGGATTAGTGACCTTGTGTCAAGATTCCACCCAGCTAAATTTAGATCCAGGCACAGTACTACAAGCCTTTAATCCCAGGAGGCAAAGAAGAGCAGGTCTCTGAGGCCAAGGCCAACCTAAAACAGAGCAATTCTAGGTAAAGAAAAACTTAAATCTAAGATTGGTTGCCCACACCTTTAATTCCAGGAGACAGGTATGCAGATCTCTGAGTTCAAAGTCAGTCTACAGAGCAAGTTCTGGGACAGCCAAGCTTAAAGCAAGCCAAGCAAGCAGCAGAACTTGGCAGCTTTGGCCATGTGGCTGCAGGCTACGATTGGTAAGGTGTAAGAGTCACCCAGGCAGTACTGGTTTTGAAGGCGTGAGGGCATATGAACAGCTGAGGTTTGGCACTGTGAGAGGCCATTGGTGAAGTGCAGACCCAATTGCAGTTGACAGCCCAGAACTGAAGAGGCCATGCTAAGGATTTGAGGCTTGGCACCATGGAGAGAGCCTATGAGAGGGTCTTGGTGAACCCTAGTCGCAACAGTAGACTCCAGCATATTGGAGATGCCAGGACCATGGGACGATTACCAAGAACAGCATTAGCAATGGATTAACCTGTGCTACAGAGGGTAGGGTTGGAGAAGTGATGCCAGCCCTTTTTGGAGGAGTCCAAAAGACCATGCATAAATCCCAGACCTTGAAACCAGAAGATGTAACACTGAAGTTGTCTTGGAGACCCCAAGATACTTGCGATGCTAGTGCTGTGGTCTATCTCCTGAGAAAAGCTGCTAACAGGGAGTGGAGACAGGTCCAGGTGAAAAAAGTTTGTTCCACTCAACAAAGATGAAAAAAAAGAAGTTGGAGATCTAAAGTCTGCTTTCACATCAGACATAGAGATGCAGAGTTTGGAGTTTGCCCAGCTGGTTTCCGGCCTTGCTTTGGGAATTCCACTTAAGTGACTGGATGAACCTCAGAAGAGACCTTGAACTTTGGACTTTTAACACTGTTGAGACTGCCATAGACTATGGGGACTATTGAATTAAATATATTTTACATTATGCTATGTTTAGGTATGTCCCCTTAAACTCATGTTTGAACAAGCCTATGGTGGCCAGGGAGTGGAATGTGATGGTTTGCTTGGCCCAGGGAGTGGCACTATTAGAAGATGTGGCCCTGTTGCAGTAGGTGTGTCACTATGGGTGTAGACTATAAGATCCTCATCCTCGCTGCCTGGAAGTCAGTATTCTGCTAGCAGCCTTCAGATGAAGATGTAGAACTCTCAGCTCTGCCTGCTCCATGCCTGCCTGGATGCTGCCATGTTTCCTGCCTTGATGATAATGGATTGAACCTCTGAATCTATAATCCAACCCCAATTAAACATTGTCATTTATAAGACTTGCCTTGGTCATGTTGTCTGTTCACAGCAGTAAATCCCTAACTAAGACAACCCCATTCTAACTCAGAGAGGATGATGGGCATCGAAGAACCTCCAAAATGGAGTTTGCTTCAATGCAGCAAAGCCAGGCACTAGCCAAAAGCTTGCCCTTGCTTCAACTTCAGACTGCATGCTGTCCTAACAGGGGACAAGCAGAACACAGAGCAAGCTGTACCAAGACAAGTTGGGAGAGTCCTTCAATAATCCTGCTTCATAAAAAAACATCTGTCATATACTGGGCCAGTACCTTGAAGATGGATGCCCCAGCACTGCAGAAGAACCTTGGGTGACTGTCCAGTCAGCCAGCGATCTCTGCCAGTCCCATAGCTTTGAAGCTGATTGCTCTGCACGTCCTGTTTTCTCAGGGAATATTTATCCTTCTCAGGTCACTGATGGGGGGAAGACTACATAGTTACAGTCTCACAGGAAGCTTAGGTTGTTTAGGATTTAAGAAATCTATTAACTAGGTCTAGGAAGATATTTCAGGTGGATAATTTCCTGTTATGATAAAAAGGAATTAGACATAGAATGTTTTACAAATAGGATACATAGAACTTTGGATTCATAAGATAGATAATAGAGTAATCTCTCAATGGTTGGCAAATACAAATGAACCAGATGTAATGAATTTAATTCTTATATTAAGAATTAATTAAAATTCTTAATTTTTAAAATTAATCCTTAATTATTAAATAAAGAATTAATACTACTTCTTAATAAAGAATTAATAATTCTTAATTAAATTCTTAACTTTTCAAAGTTATGTTCTTATACTTGTTATTGTGTATAGTTTAGGATGTCAGAGAAAGAACCTTTTATAAGACTAAGTGGGGGTAATGTTGAAATAATGTTGTTGTACCCTGTGTAAAAATGAGTCTCTGTCCTATTCTGCCTACCTATATCACCTTCTGAGTAGTAAAATAAAAACCCTATGTGCTGTAGCAAGGAGAGTAGAAGGCAGGATTCTTGGCAGAGAGAGGATCTCTGGGAAGAGAGAATCATGGGGGATTCTCCACCCAGACTCGGAGGAAGCAGGATGTGTGAAACTGAGGAGAGGTGACCAGCCATGTGGCAGAATTAGAATAGTATGAATGGGATAACTGAATTATGAGATAGCTGGAAAAGGCCTAGCATAAAGCATAAGCATTCATAAGTAAATATGAGTCTGCTCTTATTTTTCAGAGCAAGGGAGGACAAGCAGGAATCTCCGACAGATAACAGGAGCAGGAGCAAGCAGACACAGCAAGCCTTTCCTTCTTCCATGTCTTCATGTAGGCTTCCAGCAGAAGGCGTGGCCCAGATCACAAGTGGGAGGGGCTCCCGCTCAAATATTCTGGATTACAGGTGTGTCTTCCTACCTCAAAGAGTTCTGGAACTGCTCTCTTTGGGGCTTTGCAGCTCCTTTTAGCACTCATGGCTCTGCCTCCTGCCTTCCCTCTTACAGGGAGTTTTCTTCCCACGGGTGGAAAAGCACGTAAAGTTCTTCTGGATGTAAGTTTGATGAGAGCAGGGCGGCCTGAGACCTGAGAGCCCTGGAGCAGTGCAGACAGGAAGGAGGTCCTGGGGCAGCTCAGCAGCCTGCATCCCCTTTACCCTCAGCTCTGTGGGTTCAGACGCTGTCCTCTTTGTTTCTTCCACCAGGCGGCGCTGTTGCCCAGGAATGTGATGCTTCTCTTTCATCTTCAACAGGTGAGACCCTGGAGGGTCTGCAGTGGGAGGGAAGATGGGAAAGAGGGCACCTTTCTCTGCAGGAACGCTCTAGATGTTGGGATGTCATGGGCTGTTACAAATTAGCATTCAAGCATTTGAGTGGAATTTATCTTGTTCATTGGGAATCAAAAACTAACATCGGCTCAAGTGCAAAGATGAGCACACACTGTGTCTTCTTCCTGGGATGAGGCTGTGACTCACTGGGCATGGTACGTCCATAAAATGAAATATCATCTGTATTTTTAATTTTATGCTTTTGACAAATTGTCATTTCAATACACTCTATTTCAACCATCATTTCCTGTCCTGTTACAAAGCTCTCTTGGCTGGTGGGACAGTGATGTCCAAACATTCCTGTGCCCTCCACTCCTGTCCTCACACTCTGGATGTGTAGGAGAAAGAGAAGGAGTATTTTTCAAATCATATTTTTAAAATTTTATTGTCATGAGATGTAATCATTTTTGTATGTGAATATGTATGTGCACTAGCACTAGCATTCGATCCCTGGGAACTGAAGTTGCAGATGGTTGACAGCTGCCACGTGCTGATGGAACTCACCCTGGATCCTCTGCAACAGCAACACGTGCTCTCAGCCCTGAGCCATCTCTCCAGCCACCATTGGAATGTTCACATCAGGAAACCACACAGCTGATCACAGCCTGCTGCTGAGCACATGAGAGAAACTAGAGGCGCAGGAAGAAACACTGTCAGTGCAGAGCTCAGGAGAGAGGGGAGCTGGGCACTGATGGGGAGAGGCCTGAGGGACAGAGACAGAGGACAGGGCTGAGAAGGAGGAAACAGAGGCAAAGGGGGAGACCTAACTCAGCAGAGTCCCCTGTTGGAGGGTATCTCTGTCAGATTGCACTGGACACATCTGCAGAACCTTGCTGGCCTCTTCCATTTCATAGTGAACGCTGTGCTGGTTTGAATGAGAACAGCCACACAGGCTCATAGGAATGAATCCTTCAAATCCAGCTCATGGAACTGTTCAGAAAGGACTGGGAGGTGTGGCCTTGTTGGAGGATGTGTGCCACTGGGTTGGGCACTGAGGTTTTAAAAGACTTTCTCTATTCCCAGTGTCTCAGCCTTTGCTTGCAAATCAAGTCCTGAGTTCTCAGCTGTTCCTCCACCACACCTTCCCTCTGCCATCATGGACTCAAATCCTCTGAAACTAGAGAAGAGATTAAACATTGTTATGTGTTGCCTTGGTTACAGTGTCTTATCACAGTAATAAAAAACTAACTGAAGCTGGTGTAGTGACACATGCCTTCAGTCCCAATGTGGTGGATTGAATAGGTGGTCCCATAGACTCATGTGTTTGAAAGCTTGGCCCACAAGGAGTGGCAATGTTAGGAGTGTGGCCTTGTTAGAGGAAGTGTGTCACTGTGGGCATGGGCTTTGAGGTCACCTGTGTTCATGCTCTGCCCAGTGTGGAATGACAGCCTCTCCCTGGCTGCCTTTGGATCAAGGTGTAGAAGTCTCCCCTCCTCCAGCCCCATGTCTACCTGCACACTGGCATGCTTCCTGTCATGATGGACTAAATCCCTGAAACTGTAAGCCAGCCTCTACTAAATGCTCCTCTTTAGAAGGGTTGCCTTGGCCAGGCAGTGGTGACGCACGCCTTTAATCCCAGTACTTGGAAGGCAGAGGCAGGTGGATTTCTGAGTTCAAGGTCAGCCTAGTCTACTGAGTGAGTTCCAGGACAGGCAGGGCTACACAGAGACACCCTCTCTTGGGGGGGGGGGGAAGTCATGTTGCTTTGGGGTTTTTTTTGTTTTGTTTTTCGAGACAGGGTTTCTCTGTGTAGCTCTGGCTGTCCTGGAACTCACTTTGTAGACCAGGTTGGCCTTGAACTTAGAAATCTGCCTGCCTGCCTCTGCCTCCCGAGTGCGGGATTAAAGGCGTGCGCCACCACGCCTGGCTGGTCATGGTGTTTTTTTGTTTGTTTTTGTTTTAAATATGTATGTATGTATGTATGTATGTATGTATGTATGTATTTATTTATTTATTATATGTAAGTACACTGTAGCTGTCTTCAGACACACCAGAAAAGGTTGTCAGATCTCATTACAGATGGTTGTGTGCCACCATGTGGTTGCTGGGAATTGAACTCAGGACCTCCGGAAGAGCAGTCAGTGCTCTTCTTAACCGCTGAGCCATCTCACCAGCCCCGGTCATGGTGTTTCTTAACAGCAACAAAACCTAAACTAAGACACCCAACACAAAGGCAGATGTATCTCTGTGAGTTCAAGGACAGCAATGCCAGGGCTGTGCAGATAGACCTTGTCTAAACAAACAAACAAAACCCATAGTAAAATAAGAAGAAAAGCAATGGAGTTAGATCCTCTCTGTGAAGCTGCCTAACCCCAACAGCATCCCTAGGTTGGTCAGGAGGAAACCTAAGAGCATCAAGTCCCCATGGAAAATGCTCACAGCATCCAATAAGTGGGGTTCAGGGAGACAGGGTCTGCTGAATCCTGGTGAGGCTGGGGGGCTGCTGTGGAGACGTTCATGGGGAGGTGACTGGAGTTCACACCTGTGGTCACACACATTCGTTGCTCTGTGTGATGAGTGACTCACTTTGGGAGTCCCCACCCATCTCTGCTCTTCTTTCCACTTCACTTCTGTGGCTGCTATTTGAAAAGATCCACAGAATCATGAAATGGGTAAATTTAATCTTTCCTCCACACTACTGATCAGGGATGAAACCTCACATCACCAGTGTGTGCTCTCTGGCATGAGAATCATCTTTCTTCCAGTGTCCACACTGCACAGGCCTGGGGAACTCTGGGGTCAACTCAATTATCAGAACCCGTGTCCCACACAGCTGTGACATTCATGTGCCTCACCTCATCAGCTCAAAAGTGTGAGTGAAGGTCAGGGGGGGAGGGAGAGGGTCAGAGATTACATAACTTCTACCGTACTATCATCATTATTCTGTGTTATAGTTGGTGACAGTTCCTCTCCTACTGTGATTGAGTCACTAAAGCAACTGCACCTTGGAAGTGCAGACATAGAGAAGTGCAGTGGAGACAGCGATCAGTGCCCTGCTGTCTGTGGTCTGCACAGGGGTCTCTCTTCAGTGGACAAGGGGTCTCCTGTGCTGAGTCCCAGGTCTACACAGACAAACTCAGAAGGAAGATCTTTGTTTTAAAAAACAAAAACAAAACAAAGATTCCGGGCGGGGTGACACATGCCTTTAATCCCAGCACTTGGGAGGCAGAGGCAGGTGGATTTCTGAGTTCGAGGCCAGCCTGGAGTACAAAGTGAGTTCCAGGACAGCCAGTGCTATACAGAAAAACCCTATCTCTCAAAAAAAAAAAAAAAAACCCAAAGAAGAAACAAACAAACAAACAAACAAACAAACAAAAACCCTGCAGCCACAGCTCTTCAACTAGGAGGTAACACAAGGAATCTGTGAAAAGACAGATCCTGAGGAGAGAGGCGAAGTCTACACTTAACTGATGAGAGTCCTGCACTCAGGCTTGGCAGTGTGAGCTGCCCATTGCAGGTGAACAGAGCCTGGTCTCTGTGGAGTCCATGTGGGGCTTTGCAGACCAGCGCCTCTGCTTTAAGGAGAAGCCTATCTTCACTGCATCCCCAAGTGCTTGTGTCTCCATTGTATTCCCAGAAGTGGCATTTCTTCTAGAAGACTCCAAGGTCTGACTTCTGAAGAGAAGAAGGAAGAGGAAGAGTGGAGGATAGGGCACAGAGAGTATGGCCTGCGGGTCTCTCCTGGTGTCCTGACAGCTTCTGGATCAGAACTCGGAGACACCATGACAAACAGCTCTCTGTCCCCGGCACAGGGTTCAGGCAAAGTCTTAATCTCCAGGCTGTGAGGTCAAGGGTGGGGAAGCCCATGGCTGGGGATTCCCCATCTCCCCAGTTTCACTTCTGCTCCTAACCTGGGTCAGTTCATTCTGCCAGGACACTGATGACCTGTAACAGTTCTCACCCCTATTGGGTGAGGTGATTACCCGGAACCAATCAGCGTCGGCGCGGGAGCGGGTTGTAAAGTCCACGCTGCCCACAGGAGTCAGTCGACCGGAATCCCCGAGAGGAGCAATGGCTCTAACAATGCTGCTCTTGCTGGTGGCGGCCGCCCTGACCCTGATCGAGACCCGCGCGGGTGAGTGCGGGGTCGGGAGGGAAACAGCCCCTGTGCCGCGTCCCCGCGTCGCCCACCGGACCTCCGCCCCTTCTCCACCCGAGCCCCGAGCCCTGCTCCACTCCCGGCCCGCGTACCCGACCGGGGTCCCGGGAGGAGGTCGGGGTCTCACCGCGCGCCGCCCCCAGGCCCACACTCGCTGCGGTATTTCCACACCGCTGTGTCCCGGCCCGGACTCGGGGAGCCCCGGTTCATCATCGTCGGCTACGTGGACGACACGCAGTTCGTGCGCTTCGACAGCGACGCGGAAAATCCGAGGATGGAGCCGCGGGCGCGGTGGATGGAGCAGGAGGGGCCGGAGTATTGGGAGCGGGAGACACAGGTCGCCAAGGGCCATGAGCAGAGTTTCCAAGGGAGCCTGAGGACTGCACAGAGCTACTACAACCAGAGCAAGGGCGGTGAGTGACCCCGGGTCGGAGGTCACGACCCCTCCACGTCCCGAAACAGAGGCCGGTGAGGTCCCGGGTCCAAAGTCCGAGGTTCAGGAGCAGAACTGACCCAGGACTGGATTCCCTTTCAGTTTGGAGGAGTCCGCGGTGGGGGGGGGGGGGGGGAGGAGGGACTGACCACTGGGTCCCGCAGGCTCTCACACACTCCAGTGGATGTATGGCTGTGACATGGGGTCCGACGGGCGCCTCCTCCGCGGGTACCTGCAGTTCGCCTATGAAGGCCGCGATTACATCGCCCTGAACGAAGACCTGAAAACGTGGACGGCGGCGGACATGGAGGCACAGATCACCCGACGCAAGTGGGAGCAGGCTGGTATTGCAGAGAGAGACCGGGCCTACCTGGAGGTCGCATGAGGCTCCGCAAATACCTGCAGCTCGGGAAGGAGACGCTGCTGCGCACAGGTGCAGGGGCCGCGGCTGGGGCTCAGTCCTGGGGAAGAAGAAACCCTCAGCTGGGGTGGTGCCCCTGGCTCAGAGGGGAGAGAGTGACCCTGGGTCTCCTGATCCCTCATCACAGTGACTGCACTGACTCTCCCAGGGCTCAGCCTTCTCCCTGGACAGTGCCCAGGCTGTCTCAGGAGGGAAGGAGAGAATTTCCCTGAGGTAACAACAGCTGCTCCCTTCAGTTCCCCTGTAGCCTCTGTCAGCCATGGCCTCTCCCAGGCCGGGTTCTCAGCCTACACCCACTGTCTGTAGACACTGACTCCTGTCCTGCTGAGTGTGTCAGCCCTTACACCTCAGGACCTGAAGTCTCCTTTACCCGATGGGAGACATGGACATCTACACTAGGCTGGTTCCCCCAGTTTCTAGAACTTTCCAAAGAATACAGTCTACCAGATCCTTCCCTGTCTGTGGGGTTTGCATCCTTTGACACCCAATTCTATCTATTCCTGCAATGGTGAATAGTCACATGAGCCATTATGGGTTACCCTAAACAAATACTTTTCTTGTGTTTTTCCCCTCTCGTTTTCTTTTTATCTTTACTTTTTTTTTTAAGGGTATTATGTTGCTTATAATCGGTTTTTCTTCGGCACTGGAATGATATTGCTCTCTCTCCCCACCATACCCCCACCCCCGCCTATATCATTTGTATCAGTAGCCCTGGCTGTCGTGGAACTCACTCTGTAGACCAGGCTGGCCTTGAACTCAGAAATCAGCCTGCCTCTGTCTCTGCCTCTGCCTCCCAAGTGCTGGGATTAAAGGCTTGGGCCACCACCACTGGGCAGAAGAAAGGTTCCTGTGAGCTTAAAATGTTTTCTGGCAGAATTAACCATCCAGATCACTCCTGATATCCCTGTGCCCCACCAAGTTACAGTGCTCCTCCTGGTGAATCAGAACTTGGACTCTGAGAGACAGGGTCTTCTGCAATCCAGGGCTGAGTGAGAGGGAAGACCACACACCCTGTGAGCCCACTGTGTTCCAGTGAGTGCTGCACTGGGGTCCACAGCACATTCCAGGGATCCTGTGTGACACATCTGTACCTTGTCCCCCAGAGTCAGGGGCTGGGAGTCATTTTCTCTGGCTGAGTGTCAGAGGTTCACCACATTTCTGCTACACACTCCCTGATGGCTGTTTACTTGGACTGACAGTTAATGTTGGTCAGCAAGATGACCACAGTGGTTTAGTCTCAATGGTGTCACTCTTCCAGTAGCATATGGTCCTGATTTCTAATTTAGATACGAACTCAAACACATATGAAATTTCTTATTTTCCATTCCATCTTCCATTATATAGCTACCTATCTCGTGCTATTGAACATCACATAAGGATGACCATGTTGACCCACTGGCTCATGTGGATTCCCTCTTAGCTTCTGAGTCCCCTCAGGAAAATGTGCAGTCCTGTGCTGAGGGGGCCAGCTCTGCCTGCAGGTCACTAGTGCCATGACAGTTAAAGTGTTCATACAGACACATAGTTCATTGTAATTACTGATTTAACGTTGTCTTGGCAGTTTTCAGTTTGCATTTATTTATTTATTTATTTATTTATTTATTTAATGCATGGAAGTACACTGTTGCTGTACTGATGGTTGTTTGCCTTTGTGTGGTTGTTGGGAATTGAATTTTTTTTTTTAGGACCTCTCTTTGCTCTGGTCGACCCTGCTCACTCCGGTCAACTCCTATGGGTCAACTCTGCTCATTCAGTCCCTGCTTGTTCTGGCCCAAAGATTTATTTATTATTTATTATACATAAATACACTGTAGCTGACTTCAGATGCACCAGAAGAGGGCGTCAGATCTCATTACAGATGGTTGTGAGCCACCATGTGGTTGCTGGGGTTTGAACTCAGGACCTTCAAAAGAGCAGTCAGTGCTCTTACCCTCTGAGCCATCTCCCCAGTCCTCAGTTTGTCTTCTTAATTGTGCGATTTCTTGAATCTTCCAAACAGATCCCCCAAAGACACATGTGACCCATCACCCCATATCTTATGATGCTGTCACCCTGAGGTGCTGGGCCCTGGGCTTCTACCCTGTTGACATCACCCTGACTTGGCAGTTGAATGGGGAGGAGCTGACCCAGGACACGGAGCTTGTGGAGACCAGGCCTGCAGGGGATGGAACCTTCCAGAAGTGGGCAGCTGTGATGGTGCCTTTTGGGGAGGAGCAGAATTACACATGCCATGTGCACCATGAGGGGCTGCCTGAGCCCCTCACCCTGAGATGGGGGAGATGGGGTAAGGAGGGTGTGGGTGCAGAGCTGTGGTCAGGGAAAGCTGGAGCATTCTGCAGACTCTGAGCTGGTCAGGGCTGAGAGCTGGGATCATGACCCTCACCTTCATTTCCTGTACCTGTCCTTCCCAGAGCCTCCTCCATACACTGTCTCCAACATGGCGACCATTGCTGTTGTGGTTGACCTTGGAGCTGTGGCCATCATTGGAGCTGTGGTGGCTTTTGTGATGAATAGGAGGTGAAACACAGGTAGGAAAGGGCAGGGTCTGAGTTCTCTCTCAGTCTCCTTTAGAAGTGTGCTCTAATCATTAATGGGAAACCCATCTACACCCCACATTGCTACCTTCTCCAACTGGGTCCTCTGTCAGTTCTGGGAACTTCCAAGATCTTCCTTGAACTCTCACAGCTTTCCTTCTCACAGGTGGACAAGGAGGGGACTGTGCTCCAGCTCCAGGTTAGTGTGGGGACAGGATTGTCCTGTGGACATTGCAGTGAAGCTGGAGATGTTGGGGAGCTCTGGGAACCCATAGTAACTCTTCCAGAGAAATCTTCCAGGGCCGCAGTTGTACCAATATGAATACATATATGTACATATGCATATACATTTTTTACCCTTGGCAGGGACAGCTCCTAGAGCTCTGATAGATCTCTCCCAGATGGTAAAGGTGACACTCTGGGACCTGATTGGGGAGGGGCAATGCGGATATGATTGGGTTTCAGGGACTCCACGAATCCCCTCTGAGTGAGTGGTGGGTTGTTGGAATGTTGTCTTCACAGTGATGGGTCGTGTCCCTCATTCTCTAGCATGAAGACAGCTGCCTGGACTGCACTGAGTGACAGACGATGTGTTCATGTCTCTCCTGTGACATCCAGAGCCCTCAGTTCTCTTTAGACAACAGTGTCTCATGTTCCCTGTGAGCCTATGGACTCAATGTGAGGAACTGTGGAGCCCAGCCTGCCCTGCACACCTGGACCCTGTCCCTGCACTGCCCTGTGTTCCCTTCCACAGCCAACCTTCCTGTTCCAGCCAAACACTGGGTACATCTACATCCTGTCAGCTCCATGCTGCCCCGAGCTCCAGCTCCATACTTCCACACGAAGAGTATGTGACCTTGATTGTTATCATCTTGAGCTGAGGGTTGATTGCTTGTTAATTTAATGGTTGAGAATACTTAGCATTTTTCTCTTTTTAAAAAAAAAATAAATGGCAGATGGAAAACCTTTCAGGATCTGTGTCACTGAGCTATGTGTATCTGTTGGGAGAGCTTGAGGCTATGAGAGCTGAGTGTGAACAGGACTGTGCACAGGTGGTCTCAGTCATTTATTTTCTTTAATGGGTTCACTGTGTAACATCCGGGCTCTACTCTCTCCATCACTATGAAGCACATACCGAGAGTCTGTGATCTCAAGGACACAGTGAAGGCCTGAGCCTTGTCCTGTCCCCAGGATTATGAGCCCCCAAGGGCTAAAGATCAGAACTCATCTGGGGATCCTTTAAAGTGCTGTGTGCACAAGATAGGTCATGTCACATTTCCTTCCATCCACTTGATTGTAGCTTCTAATGATGCAGTCGTGAAGCTGCCCTGGGCGCTCCCTGTAGCCCTGCTACTGTGATGGTTTCTGCTTCTCCTTCTTTCCAGTGTCTTTTACAGGAATCTCAGGGGTCCTTTGTGATTTCCTGTTGATCTTTCAGGAGCGCATCCACAGCTGAGATAAGAACCTGTTGGCTTAGATTTTTCAAAACAGATTTTTCATAAGGGTTCTTACATGCTTTGTTTGTTTGTTTGTTTGTTTTTTGAGCCAGGGTTTCTCTGTGTAGTCCTGGCTGTCCTGGAACTCACTCTGTAGACCAGGCTGGTCTTGAACTCAGAAATTTGCCTGCCTCTGCCTCCCAAGTGCCGGGATTAAAGGTGTGTGCCACCACTGCCCGGCTGTTCTTACATGCTTTATCCTCCCTTCTCACCCACTAACCATCAGAGGTAATGCAAGAGAAAGGACATTGGGATGGGGGGAAGTTGATCTGTGTAGAAACAATTTGTTGGAGCAAATCTAATTTGTGTTGTCAGGATATCAGCAGTTTAGTTCACAAAAATCAGCAAAGTCGGGTCAATTAAGAAGAAGCTGGGAGGCTCAGCTGTTTGCTGTTTAGAAGCAGTTCATTGGGGTGATTTCAATCTCCCATTGTCAGGATACCAGCAGTCCAGTTCAATAGTGTCAGGATTGCAAACATGAATCAGGAGGGGTGGCATGACACAGCAGAAACAGTCAGGTCTCCACCGATTCAACAAGAGTCAGCAGGAGGGACCAGGGCCAGCAGGGATGCCAGAACTTCTCTGTCCTGCCTCTCTCAACAAAGTGAAGATCAGCCTAAAGAAGACACAAGACCAATGAAGCATTGTAAAGCTGGCTATGCAAGCCCACCATCACTGTCCCTTGAGTCCTATTATACTCCCTACAAACATCGTGTGTCCTCCCACGGGTCTAGCCTCCCATGGGTGTTGCCTCAGCAAAATTCCCCATGAGTCTGTATCAGCTGATGTATCCATAAACTCCCACTTCACTCTGCCAGTCAGCCCAAGTCTGCAGAAGCAGCAAGAAGCCGCCAGAACATCACCAGAAGTTTTTTGGTGCATTTATCTCTATGGAATCACCAATAAACAATGGTAAGTGTTACATTATTATTTTTTTAATCCTATTTTAAATGATGGGTTTTAAATGCTTTAACCTCTCTTTTAACCCAACACCCAGAGTTAGTACAAAAGAATGGATGAGAGGAGGGGGAAGTGGACCTGTTTAGAAAGGTTCTTTGAGGAACTCCTGTCAGTGTTGGCTGGAAACAGTCAGTTCAGTTCACAGGGTAAGAGCAGCTGCTCCATTCACTCAAGGTTCACGGATACATCAGCAGTCCAGTGTGGTAGAGTCAAACGGGAATCGGCTGGGGTGGCCCTACCTGGTGAGACTGCCAGGCTTCAGCTTTGGGCCTAGTTAGCAGGAGGACCTGGAGGAATGTCAGGAGAAGTTTTCAGAGCATCATACAGATAGCTGTACCAGCAAGGCAAGCTCAGCCCAAGTCACTGTCCGTTGAGTCCTAGTTATGTTCTCCAATCATCATGTGTCCTCCATGTGTCTTGCCTCAGCACTTGCACCTGTCTCAGCTGGCATCACTCTGCCAACCACCCTGAGTCTGCTAAAGCAACAAGAAACTAACACACCACCCAAAATTTTTTGGTGTCTTGCTCTCTATAGAGTCCTAACACATGCAGCTCAACTACGCAGTATAAGAGAGACCATTACATGTCTGTTGTTAGAGAAAAATCCTTCAAGAGGCCAAGCGGCAGAGGCTCCTGTCAGGGGCGGCAGGTCCGGAGCGGCCAGAGATCCACCTCTCTGGGCAGCAGCCCGAGTCCCTGCAGAGTCAGAGCGGCATGGCGCACCCCACCTGAGGCCTCACCATGGTGCTGTTGGCAGCAGCAGTCTGCACGAATGCGAGAAAGGCTATTGTTTCTCGACAGTTCGTGGAGATGACCCGAACTCGGATTGAAGGCTTATTAGCAGCTTTCCCAAAACTCATGAACACTGGAAAACAGCATACTTTTGTTGAAACAGAGAGTGTAAGATATGTGTACCAACCTATGGAGAAACTGTACATGGTATTGATCACTACAAAGAACAGCAATATCTTAGAAGCTTTGGAGACTTTAAGGCTCTTCTCAAGGGTGATCCCTGAATATTGCCGAGCCTCAGAGGAAAATGAAATATCTGAGCACTGTTTTGATTTGATTTTTGCTTTTGATGAAATTGTTGCCATGGGATGCCGGGAGAATGTTAACCTGGCACAGATCAGAACCTTCACAGAAATGGACTCTCACGAGGAGAAAGTATTCTGAGCAGTCAGAGAGACTCAAGAACGTGGAGCTAAGGCTGAGACGCGGCGTAAAGCAAAGGAATTACAACAGGCCCGAAGAGATGCAGAGAGACAGGGGAAAAAAACACCAGAATTTGGCGGATTTGGTAGTTCTGCAGTGTCTGGAGGCAGCACAGCAGCCATGATCACAGAGACTATCATTGAAACTGATAAACCAAAAGTGGCGCCTGCACCAGCCAGACCTTCAGGCCCCAGCAAGGCTTTGAAACTTGGAGCTAAAGGGAAGGAAGTAGATAACTTTGTGGACAAATTGAAATCTGAAGGTGAAACTATTATGTCTTCTAATATGGGAAAACGTACCTCAGAAGCAACCAGAGTGCATGTTCCACCTATTAATATGTAAAGTATGCACATGAAGATTGAAGAGAAGATCACACTAACCTGTGGGAGAGATGGAGGATTACAGAATATGGAGTTGCATGGCATGATCATGCTTAGGATCTCAGGTGACAAATTTGGCCGGATTTGTCTTCATGTAGAAAAAGAAGATAAGGGCTGGAGAGCTGCCTCAGAGGTTAAGAGCACTGTCTGCTCTTCCCGAGGTCATGAGTTCAATTCCCAGCAACCACATGGTGGCTCACAACCATCTGTAATGAGGACTAGTGCCCTCTCCTGGCTTGCAGGCATAAATGCAGGCAATACCGTGTACTTAATAAATAAATAAATCTTTAAAAACAAAACAACTTATCATAAAAAAAAAAGAAAGAAAATGAAGATAAGAAAGGGGTGCAGCCATCTCCACGTTTCTGTATAAAATGTGCCTTATGAAAACACATAGAGATTTGCATGTGCACACATACATACACACATACATTCCTGAACAGACTAACTTGGATCTTAAGTCTTAAATATATATAATATATTATATAGTAACATGTATTTAATATATTAATTATTAATATCATTATATGTTATTGACTGCATTATATAATTGTTAATATATTATACAATATTGTGTATATTTAATGATATGTAATACAGAGGAGATATATATATATATATATATATATATATATATATATATATATATATATATGTAGTGAATAAATCCTAAACCAAGAGGAGCAGTGTGAGAAAGTTAATCTGGAATATTTAAATGTGAGTAAATTTTAATAAATCATCTCATTAAAGTGGGCCATATGAGCTGGAGTAGAAAAAGCAAACAGGCTTCTAGGAAGCAATAATTTACACAAAACGATATTCCAATGTCATGGGCAATTTAACCAGAGAGGTTTTTTTTCTAAGAAACCTTCCCTCTAGAGCATGAAGGAAAAAAAAACCCCATCAGATCATCACAGTGGCTGCTGATTTTCAACACGCATTGGAATGTTCAGAATTAAAAAGGAAAACTCACGAAATCCACTGTAGACATTGAATACTGAATGATCTAGTGGCAATAAAACTACTAAATCTATGTCTCTCTCTCTCTGCCTCTCTCTCTCCCTCCTTCCCTCCCTCCCCCCTCTTTCTTTCTTTCTTTCTCTCTTTCTTTTTCTTTCTTTCCTTCTTTCTTACTTTGTTCCAAAACTGTGCACATATTATCAAGATATTCCAAGTAGCTCCAGCTTGGGGATTGTCTGTATGAGATCTGTGCAAAAACAGGTTCACATCACTTCAAGGCTCAGTGTTTTACCTTGTTCTTCTGGGGTAGCTGAGCTGGATGTGGCCACACATGCTTGTAGAGGATATGCTGTTGCTGTACTGAGCTCTGCCTGGCCTCAAATGTTCCCATAATGAGCAGAAAACAACCAGAGTAATTACTCGTCATAAAACTCTGTCAATAGAGATGAAAGAAAGAAAGAAAGAAAGAAAGAAAGAAAGAAAGAAAGAAAGGAAGGAAGGAAGGAAGGAAGGAAGGAAGGAAGGAAGGAAGGAAGGAAGGAAGGAAGGGGTGCTGCTACAGACGCATCCAAATGTGGATAAAAAAAACGTTTTACTGCAGAGTCTCTCATTGGCTTGAAAAACCCAGAGAAGTCATTTCCAGTGAACAGTGATGTAGGGGTACTAAAGTGGAGACTACAAACAACAGAGGAATCTTTTATTCCTTTGACAATTAATTGCTGGCCTTTGGAAAGTGGAAACAGCTGTGATGTCAACAAAGAGTTCGGACTACAGGAAGATAATTTAGAGCTCAATGATGTGGTCATCACTATCCACTCCCATCGGGTGTTGGTGTGCCTGTGATTGGTGAGATCGATGGGGAATATCGACATGATAGTCGGAGAAATATGTTGGAGTGGTGCCTGCCAGTGATTGATGCCAAAAATAAGAGTGGCAGCCTGGAGTTCAGCATTCCTGGGCAGCCTAATGACTTCTTCCCTGTTCAAGTTTCTTTCATCTCCAAACAGAATTACTGCAACACACAGGTTACCAAAGTGACCCAGGTAGATGGAAACCGTCCCGTCAGGTTTTCCACGGAGACCACTTTCTTAGTGACAAATACGAAATCCTGTAATACCAAGAAGGGAAAGCTGAAAAGGAAGGATTTCAGATTAATAAAGAAGAAGCCAAAAGTGGCTGAAGAGTTTTTCCAAATTTACAAGCCATTGGAGGTCCCCCCAAACCCCTTTTCTGATACAGTACACGTTCTCTGTGCGCAAGGACCCTCAACTCACACCCAGTGTTGCGGTGTCACAGAGACATTTTTGACAAATGACACTGACATAAAGGGAAAGGCTGCTGATTTCTTTGGCCAGCAGGAAGCCAGCTCTCCAGGGAATGGAATGCCCCAGTAAGTAGCTCTTCTGCCTTCACCTAAGTCTCCCTTTATTTTAAGCCCTAAATATAGGTATATTTCATACTTTGTTTTAAAAAGTTTTCTCTATAGATTTGAGTCTTTCACACCCCTTTGCTTTCTGTTTTCTTTCAGTACACTTAGTCACACAGTGGGGTCATCTGTCTGTAGTATTGTGTTCAGCACTCTGAGAACAAGGTTATCTAACCCATTCTTGACATTAGACAGTACCAGTGAACTGCTTAAGGGATGTAGAGTCTAAAAGTTGAAATACAAGGTTGTCTTGTTTTCTCTCCTGTATCCATCCATTGCTCCATCTCTTTATGAAGTTGTCCTTGTGAGCCCTGCCCTTCCAGTTGCAGGCAGTGTTGTGAATTCCATTTGTGTCAATATTAAAGGTAGCCAGCTGGGAAGCAGCTTTTATGTGTACACACCTTTTCAAGATGCCGAATAAGATGGCTACATCCATTTCCACAGGAAATCATGTCTGCTGCTAATGCTACCCCAACTTACAGTTCCCTACATGACGTATGGTTCCCTATGTAACTTACAGTTCTCTCCGTGCTGTGGGGCGATTGAGTTGAAGCACTGTAGTCCACTCAGATCCCGAGTGTCCACCTCCTCCCCTTCCCAGATGCTCTTCCCTTCATCAGCCTTCTTTCCAGCAGAAATGAGTCTAGTGAGTCTGTGCCATTTCTCCTTAGCCCTAAACCATTGGAGAGACCCCATCTTCACCATTTGAGTGGTAGCATTTTGAGAGGCAGGTGTATAGTGAGGGGTTACTCAAATATATCCCATCTAACCTGACATTTACCACCTCCCTCTCTGTCCTTGTTTCTGAAAACCTTTTTTCTCCTCCTCTGGCTTTTTGGTGTCATCATGTAATAATTGTAGGAGTTTCTCAGCTCATTTTGATCTATTACCTTTTCAATAGAGGCTGAATCAGCCAATCCCACCCGCCAAGCACTGAACTGGGTGGGGCAGAAGATCAGTTGCTGAAGGCTGCAAGCAGTAGCAATGGGAAGCAGTAGATGACCTCCATTCTCTCAGGTGGCTGCAGAGCAGAGCAGAGCAGAGATCTCCCTCTGAACACCTGCCTTCCCTGGCAAGAGTATACTATCCGTGAAGCAGGGCAGTCCCACAGAAGACTGTGGCTGGGATGGCTTGCCAAAGAAATTTCTAGCCTTTCCTTTTTCCCTACACTGCATCAGGGAAGAATCCTTATCTCTAGCTTCGTTTTCACATGAGGTTTTCTGAGGAAGGGGACTGGGATAGGAAGTCTGTCATGTAGTAAAGTAGACAAGAAATCTTATTAATCCAGTTGTATTTCAGAGTTGTTCGTCCCTATGATTTTTAAAGTCAAGTTTAATTTTACAAGACTTTTTTCTGAAATTACTTTTGGGGTAATATTTAAAATGAGAGACATTTTGTAACCCTATAAAATACATATGGAATATAACATTCCAATGTACACAATGAAGGCAAATTCTTAATCAAATAAAAGAGTATTATAAAATGAAAAAAAAAAAGAAAGAAAAATTCTTCATCATGTGTCCTTTCACATGCTTGCTTTAGCTGAACATCCTCTCTCCTGTGTCTGCTTCAGGGAATTGTTCTTTTACGAGTCTGCCTGAGCCTTTCACACCATGTGCACCTTAATGAAACGTTCCTTCATCTGTTTGCCCCAGCAAACACCTTTCAACACGACTGACTTTCCAAAGAACTCTTAGTTTCCACTTCACAGGAACTAAATTGGAATCATTCCGGAAGTGACCCCGTTTTCAAACTTGGAAACTAAATCCCTGCTGTGTCTTGTTTGTTAACAACCTGCACAGTCCGTGCTTGTTCTGGGTGACTTTTCTCAGCAGTTTCCCAAGAAGCATCTTCCATTTGACCCCCTTTCAGGGACTGTCCCTCATACTGAGGAAATATTAGTCTGTTCTCCACAGCTGTGGTAAATCTCATCTCCGTGAATCGATGGCTCCGTCAGCCACATGTGGCCTTAACCTTCCTATTTGACCTTCTGGTTCCACACTTTAACCTGTCACACACTTTATTTTACCCGAGATAACTTTTCAATTCTTAGAAACTGGGTATAAACCTTTTGAAGTAAACATTCCAAAATCAAAGATGTTTGTAAAATGATAGCTACATCAGCTCCTGTATCCTTCTATTGCAATGCCACTCACTGGTAACATTAATTTTGGCCTATAATTATTAAAAACTGTTTGCCAGAATGCACATTTTCCAGTAAATCCAAGCCCTCCTAATCTTTCTAATGGAGCAGCTTAGCCTTTGATTTAGCGAAACAGTAACTGGTCAGCAATTCCATCACCTGTGTTAATTTGCATCTCTCTTTTTACATAAGCCATTACTTAAATTATAGTTGGAATCTTCAACTATAAATTGTGAGTGAACAGTCAGTTCCTAGAAAGTCAAACTGTTTCCTCCCAAGACCATTCCTCCTGTCCCTGAGGGCAAAAGACCATATCTCCTATAGATATTTTATAACATTGAATATTGGGGATAAAATAGATGTTTATGGCCAAGTCTAGCAGCACTGCCTACAATAGCTTGCATTAGATCTGCAATACTTAGTTGAGGTTTTTCTACCTGGCTGACAAAAGGCAAACATCTCGTACTTTTTGCTGCAGGGCCTTGTTCTAGGCCCCAATTTTGTTTACTGATGGCAAGAAAGTGCCTTGGATATCTATCGCTCTTGGACCTACACTCATGGGGCCAGTGGCAATCCTTGTCACATTGCCTGTGCACTCCTGGAAGCCTAGGCCTTCTTTCTGCTTTATATTCAGAATATCCATAGCCCTTAGAGATACCGTGATAACAGTTTTGTTTCAGATGACCGTGTTCCCCACAGTCAAAGCACCAGGCATTTTTAGACCTAAGGCCTTGACAAGCTTGGTCAAAGTCTTTTTACCATATCTACCACAGTTAAAGCACCATGGAATTTGAGATCTAAAACCTTTAGATATGGCTTGCCCAATTATCGTGGCCATATAGAGACTAGAACCAATATTGGCCTCCTTTCTGATCCACTGTTCTATAGGTGCTGTCCTTGACTTTAATGCCCTGACAACATTTTTGCATTCCGTATTTGCATTTTCAAATACCAAGGTCTCAATTCCCACTTGTCTCACATCAGGGTCTGACTTGGCTTTGATCACAGCTGAAACTAATCTTTGCAAAAAATAAATAAATAAATAAAAAATAAAGTCAGTGTAGGTTTTCCCTGAGTCTTGCATAATTTTTCTAAGTGGTGTGGACTTCTCTGTCTCCTCAGCTTTGTCCCAAGCTCTAAAAGCTGCTAAACAACATTGCTCTTGGTTTGTTTCTTCATATTGAACCTATTCTGCTATAGCAGCGCATAGAAAGTATCAACTGGACCTGTGCTAGGTTAATTCCCCTCGCTCCTTTGTGCTGCTCCAAGTTCGTGGTTTGCTCGGCCTTGGCAATCATTGCAATTGAGGACCATCCTCTTGTACAGCTGTTACCAATCCTCCTCAATTCTGGGAAATAATTCTATTTTGAGTAGTCCAATTATTTAGAATTTGTTTCACATAGGACAAGTGCATCTCATAAGATATCACTGCCTCCTGAAAAAGCTTTAGGTCTGTCACTTACACTGGATGCCATCCTATCTTGTCATAAACTTTGTGATTATCTTCATTACCAAGCAATACTGTATAACTACTTACTGTTATAACACATGCTGTTGGTGATTCTGTGACCCAGGAGACTGTCCTCAAAAGAGGCTGTGGCTTTAACCCTGTCTTCTGAACATGGCAGTCTCATCTGACCATCCTCCTGCTTTTCCATTTTTTGACTTGACTGCCCTCTTACACAGTTCCTTCCCCTCTTTCTACTTAGAGGAAACTCCCTCTTGCTGGCTCAGTCACTGGAAATGAGCCTATTTGTTCTCCCTTTCCTGTGTTTGACTTATTTCAAACTTGTCTACCTCTACACTAATTTCTCTAGCTGCACAGCCAACTCTGCTACGTCTTCAGAAAGAAGAGAGAGGAAGGAACCCTCTTCTTTTCCTTTTTTCTCCATGTTTTGACTCACAGGCTTCTCCATTTCTTCATGTAATTTTTTCAGTTGCTCAGTCAAGTCTTTTGCCCTTTTTATAAACAAAGTAGCCCAAATGAGGGAAAGTGGAAAAGAAAACCACTGCTGAAACCCATGTGGGGCGTGTCCCAAGGAAAGTCTCAGCAAATACTTGGTTTACTTTTTGAAACAAACTATCAAAAAAGTATTCTCTAAATTTGATGAAATATATGAATAAAACCCAGTAAAATCTCTAAGGAAGAGGTGAGCTCAAAAGTTGTAACACTGGGGTAGGTAGTTAAAATCTATACAAGGAAATCTTTCAACACGTGGCTTGTGTCCGTCTCACCCACTGTCCCCTTATCAGGATGGAGGCATCTTTGCTGACAGCCATCTTTGCTTGGGTTTAAAAGGATGGTATTTGCCATGTAGCCTCACACCTATCTTGATTAAAAAGTGATCACATGACAGAAACCAATCAAGGAAACATGAGCTGCTCCTAGCTGTAAGGCCCAAACCAGATAATTCTTCCACTGTTTTCAATCACACTAAGAACAACAACCCAGAGAACCTCTCTTCCTCCTCAGCCTCTCTTCTTTCTCTTTGTCCTCAGCAACAGGCTGCCCATGTAGATAGGGCTGAGACAGTCCCAGACCAGGACCCTAAATGGAATCACAATACCCTAGGGGGCATCCTAGCAAAGAATCCGTTTACATCTTGCCTCCTAGCCAGTCTCCACAAAACTCTTCTTAATATGTAAATTATGAAAAATTCCAAAAGGGCACACAGGATAACTATGAAAATCCATCACAATTCCTAAAGTGCCTTCCAAAGGCCCTCCTGCAATACACTAACCTGGATCCTGAGACCCCGGGTGAAAAACAACCCCTTATGAGCTACCTTTCCCAGAGTTCCTCAGAGCATGGGAACATCAATCCCTGATCACCTTTGGGCTAATATCCTTGGTCTGGTCGTGGAGAACTGAGGGGGCCCAGGCTTCCTTGGCCTGACCACTGCCATCTCTGATGCAGAGTCATTGTCATGGTATTAAAGCATTCAATCTCCTTCCTTCTGGACACTGGTGCTACTTTCTCAGTCCTGACAAAATTCTGGGGACCCACCTCTCCTTTCCACTCCTCTCTTGTCAGAGTAAGGGAACAGCCCTACCTGGCTAGACTGTCCCCACCACTTAGCTGTATATTTAGGGGTATCCCCTTACCCATTCCTTCCTAGTGATACCAACCTAATAGCACCAGCCTGTTCCATCTTCTTGCTGGGAAGAGACTTTCTAGTCAAAAGAAGAGATCCTATTTCTCTTGCTACACACAGCTGCTCAACCCCAGGCTCACTGCTCATTCCTCTCTTCCAAACTACACACTCTGACACAACTTTTACCTTGCTAGCTTTCACAAGGTTCCTCAGGTACAAATATCCTTCCTCCACTAATCATTCAATAATAGAACCCCAGCCAATCTATAAAACACGTTCAATACTCACTTCCCCTCCAAAGTGGCAGGGACCTGAGCCTCTTATTCTTGGCCGGGCCTGGTGGGAAATAATCTTCTGATCCCACTTCATCCCCCTTTAGTGATCCCAGGCTTGCTAGGCGTGGTGGCACACGCCTTTAGTCCCAGCACTCGGGAGGCAGAGGCAGGCAGATTTCTGAGTTCGAGGCCAGCCTGATCTACAAAGTGAGTTCCAGGTCAACCAGGGCTATACAGAGAAACCCTGTCTTGAAAAAAAAAAAAATCCCATGCTTGCAGTTAAAAACCCCGTGGAATGGATTGCTTTGTTCAGGATCTCCGACGTCTCCACTCAGCAGTAGTTCCCCTCCACCCCTTAGTATCTAACAATTATACTCTCCTCTCATCACCCCTCAGAGACCTCCCATCTCTCTGTCCAAGACCTCAAGGATAACCTTTCTATTCCTCTTGACTTCCAGTCAGAAAATGCCTTTGCCTTTGCCTTTACCTGGACTGACCCCAACTTGCACACTTCTACCCAACTCACTTGGACTGTCTTACACCGGGGGTTCCAGGAAAGCCCACATTTATTTGATCAGATTCTGACCTCTGGCCTTCTTTCTTCATCACTTCCTAAACCAATACATAAATGACCTTCTCCGTCATAATCCATCTCTGCAAATTAGCCAGGCAGACACGTCTGCCCACCCAGGGCTATAGGGTCTCAGGTTCTTAGGTCCAGTTCTCCACCCCTCAGGTTACTTATCTGGAAGTAGATAAAACTCTGACAAGATCATTACTCTAGATAGGAAACACCTAACCCAGTCACTCATAGCCCCCACAACCAAGGACAAAATCATATCATTCCTAAGAATGGTTGTTTCCTGTGCTCTTGGATTCCCTGTTTCTCTCTTCTTGCTCACCCCTTATATGAGGCGACCCATGTTTCCTCTCATGAGCCAGGCCTTGAGCCCATTACCAAGCCCCTCTGTACCCTTTAACAGGCCCTGCTGCAGGCTCCAGCCCTATACCTTTCAGATTTCACTCTCTCTATGCCACTGAATTAGAGGGACATGCTCTCAGAGTCTGGGGTTACCAGCTGGAACCTTCCTTTGTGGCCCCCAAAATTAGATCATAGTATACAAGGATAGACTCCTTGTCTGCACACTCTGGCTGCAGCTGTACTTCTTAAATGCAAATCAAGGGGGTTAACCTTCAAGTAACCTACTGTGGTTTTCTCCTTTATCACCTGTACCATCTCCTGACACACAAGGGTCTCCACAATTACCCCTGCCAGAGTTTGCTCCCGTCAGATGGCATTAGGAAAGGGTGCTGCACTTGGCCTTCGCCGTGTCCAGGTTCCAACATTACAAACTTTGTCAAACTACTGAGAGATCGTGTGTTTTTGCTGTCTCCTGCCGCCTACAATACTTGATTTCTAATTCTAGAATCTGCCTATAGAAACTCTCTCTGGTAGAGTTCATTTTGTGACATTTTTTTCTTCCTCCACAGACTCAGATTGTATTGAAACCTCACTCTGTGAGTACAGTCAGTTTGGCCTCAGTACAGTTCAAAGGTCTGAAATAGACACACTTGATTTTCAATAATGGCAATTTCTGTCACTGCACAAACAAATGACCCCCAAAATCTTTTATATTTTAATTAAGGACTCATGTCACCAAGATGGGAGATGGGGTCACTTGTAACCTTGAGTACAGCATTTTCCATAGAAGCCCATCAGGTACAATAAAAGTGCAGAGGGCACACATTCTACTCTTTGAATCCTAGGTTATAGATATGGAAAAAGATGTGGTCCACAGCTCCTCAAAGATCCTCAGATCCCTAATATCACTACCTTGGAAGATACTGATCCGCCCTAGTGACATGCTCCGACAGGGGATTTCAAAAATGGCAGCTCCTGTCAAAATGGCAGCACCAGGCCATCTCAGCCTGCAGCCATCACAGCAGCTGTCCACAGAGGAGTATCCCTTTCCAGCCTCCGCAGGAGCAGCCACTCAAGAGCTGTCTACAGAGGCAGTGACAATACCTTTCTGCCAGCACCTCAGCCAGTCTTAGCTCCTTTCCTGGAGGAGTGACCATACCACCATCCCTGAAGGGTCTGTGGCCTTTGTCATCCTGCCTGGATTAGGCTGGTGTGGTTTCCCATTGACTTTAACCACAGGACATGGTAGTACTAAGAGAAGCCCTAAAGGATCTCCTGCACTCCAGACATGATCCTTCTTACCCCCATTGTGGAGAGGCAATCTAATTTCCCCTTGGTGGTCTGCATCATTCACCCCTCCTAACACTGTTATCCCTTTCTTAGAATGGCCAGCAATATCTAGACAGTAAAGGTGGGACTTCAGGGCTGAGAGAGGGCCTCTGGGAAAAGATCAGAGGCAGGAGGATTCGCTAACATGGCATGGGGAAGGTTGATGTACCAGGGCTGTGAGAGAGAGGTAAAGAACAGGTCACGTGGTGGGACATAGGCCAGTATTTGTCACCTTAGAATAACATAAAGTCTGCCAAGCTCAGCATCTAAGCATCTAATAATAACAATAATAATAATAACAACAATAATGATGATGATGATGTCTGTGTCTTTATTCATCCACTGGCAGGACCAAGAAAGTCCCACTATTCATGTCTCAGCCCTGCAGGCCTCTGTCACCTAATGCACACTGTAACTGTGTCTTCAGACAGTCACCCCATCTTTCTGTCAAGCCAGCTACCTCAGGTTGGTGGGGGACAGGGTAAGACTAGAGGACTCCATGACCGTGGGCCACTGTCACACTTCTCCTGCTGTGAAGTGAGTTCCTTGGTCAGAATACCTCGTGGATCTCAGTGTGGAATAGCAGGATGGTGGATCAGGCGTTCTGTAAGTTCACTGCTGGTGGCTTCAGCAGAAGCATCCCATGCAGGAAAGGCAAATCCATGGTCAGAGTGAGCATCTGCTCCAGCAAGGACCAAGTGTTGTCCTTCCCATTTTGTACCTGGTTCACGGGATCAGCCTGCCACCAGGTAGCTGGCTGGTCACCTTGAGGAATGGTGCCACCTCTGGGGCTCAGTGTTGGTCACCACTGTTGGCAAATCTGGCTTTCAGCAGCAGCTGTAGTCAGGTCAGCCGTAGTGAGTGGAAGTCCATATTGTCCAGCCCATCTCTGCCACCATGGTGTCTTTGATCATAGGCCCATTGAGTAATGGCAGAGGTGGCTGGGTATAGAGACTGACTCCACAGAATGGGTCACCTACCTAATTGATTAGAGAACGTCTTCCCACCTGATGTCACCTTTTGATGAGCATGTCACAAGTGTCTTCACACCCTTCCCCCATTTGGAGAGATTTATGCACATGCTTCCTCCCCAGATGACTCCAATCATGTTCTTTCCAAGTCCCTGTCCATCAGCCAATCCATTGGCTACAGAACATGAATTAGACAACCATCACACACCTGGCTATTTCACCTTCCAAATAAAATGTATTAACATGTCTGTGGCCTGAACGTACACACAGTGTGAAGAGTTCCTTTCACAATCTCTTTCAGGGTTGTTCAAGAAAGGGGTTGTAATGCTGCAGCTGTCCACTTCTGGTGGTGCATGCACAACATGCAGAGCCACAAGCAAGGCAGACCGTGGTCTCTTCTTCCTTAGTCTTCCACTAATAAGGCCCCTCATGAGGCTGTAGGTGTGTGCTTGGCAGCCAATGACATTGCAACAGGAGTAGAGGCCATAGGCATGTGGGCAAAGTCTTCATGTAATTTCCTTGTGCCTATAGAACCTGTCCAGGCACATTTCTATCACTTTATTTTTACATTTATATCACTTCTATTTGATCATAGATTACTGCTGTGTGTGTCCTATTTTATGACTTTGCAGATCAGATAACATCCAACTCATTATAGGCAGCAGAGGTCACACAGTAATTTTGTCGCCCATTGTTAAATGTTCAGTTTCCACCAAGGCTAAGAGCTCTCAAAGGGGGAATAGTTGTCTTCTGAGGATGGTGGAGCCTTGCTCCAAAACCCCAGAGGTCTCTTCTGTGATTCATTCACAGGTGTCTGCCAAAGGCTCCAAACAGTGTCCCTCTCTGTCACTGACACCTCAAGTACCATCAGGTCTGCTGTATCCTGGTCCAAGATTTGGGACATCCTGCACAGCAGCCTGGACTGGTTTAAGAGCCTTTGCCTGCTCCTGGACACACACAGAGCTAGCAGCTTTCTGATTCAGGAGGCACATGGGCCAGAGTAACAGACCCAAGTGAGGGATGTGCTGCCTGCAGAATCCAGAGAGACAAACTAAGCACTGTGCTCCTTTCTTGGTAGTAGGAGGGGCCAGGTCAGTAGCTTTTCCTTCATCTTGGATGGATATCTCTGCATGCCCCAGAGCACTGGATTCCTAAAAACTTTACTGAAGTAGAAGGCTCTCAAAGACTTGGTTGGAATCATTTCCTGCCTGCTGATGCACATACGTGTTACCAGAGTCCAGTGTGGTTGCCATCACATCTCCCTTTAACTGTCCTATCTGGCCAGTAAAGAGCAAGACATTGACCATGGAGACTGACAGTTGACATTGATGGTGACACTAATTTCTGAAATTCCTACGAGGATGTGATACTGTCTTTGACTCACTATTTTCCTTGGCAGAGGGAACTCTAACCTTTAGCCTTTCCAACTAGAATACTCCTACTCCACAGGTCAGGGAACCAATGTGAGAATTCTGCCAAACTCTAAGTCTATCTATCCCAGTTGTACATTCTGGCTCTGGAAAAACAACCACAGGATGAATACAGGAACCTACTGGACCGAGTGAGAATCAGACTTCTACCAATTTTTCATTAATCACCAGACCTATATAAGACCCTACTTTAACTGCAGGGCCATATATTTCTTAGGATCTCAAGCAATCAGCATTAATTTGGACCGGTATCCAATGGACAAGGGAAAGTCTGATTATTTCTCTCCCCCTACCCTGTGTATGGTTACCCTGGTGAAAGCCTGTAGGTCCCACCAGAAAAGGATTGGAGAAAGGCCAGCAGAAAACATTTTAGGTATTTTTTAGATACTTACTGAGTCAAACCTGACCATCGTTCATTCAAGGGGTTCTGGGTCTGCAAACTGACTCAAGTCTAGAAACTGATTCACGGGCAGAGCTGTTCCTTTGCCAGTATTATGTAGCCTTTCTCTCATTTTAGACAATTTTCCCACTTACATGATCAAGCAAAAATTCAGTAGGCATCTGTGTTGCTTTGATTAAGAATATTTGCCTGGCTGTGTTTGTGCAAACCCAGAGGCAGACAGATCTCTGAGTTTGAGACCAGCCTAGTGTACAGAGTACGTTCCAGGACAGCCATGGAAAAACCTGTAGCTAGTCTTTGCTACTGTGTTGGTTTTTTCTTACCCTATATCCTCATGGTTTCACCCACTATGACTATATAGGAAAGAAGAAAGGAAAGAGGGAGAGAGAGAGAGAGAAAAACAGAGAGACAGAGAGAGAGAGAGAGAGAGACAGAGAGAGAGAGGGAGAGCAGGACAGAGGGAGGGAGGGAGAGAGAGAGAGAGAGGGAGAGCAGGACAGAGGGAGGGAGAGAGAGAGAGAGAGAGAGAGAGAGAGAGAGAGAGACCTGAATCTAATTTCTTTCCCAATCATTTCTCCCAGTTTCCAGCCCAGCTCCTTCAAATGTTTCTCCCAGCCTTTCCTCCCTCAGTTTCCCAACAGTCTGCTTAAACACTCCCTCCTCCCAGTTTTCCCAATGCCAGCGGTTCCAAACTGTAACAACTGTTCTAGCCTCTCTGCTCAGTCAGCTCCTCCTGGCTCTACTGTCTCCCAACAATATCTTCTGCACCAACTGCTTCTCCTCTCACTCTGCTCACCCAATCCCCTTTCTCAGCCTCGGCGTTTTAAAATAACCTATCCTGTTCCTAGAAATCCAAGGGGCAACAACCCATAAGGTTATAGTTTCAGGCAGTTCTAACAGCTAAGAATTCTAAAGGGCCGGTTGCCTAGCAACTGGGTACCTTTTAAAGGGCCAGGTACACAAGATAAAGCACACTACAGACACACAGTTTAAAAACAAAAACAAAAAGGAACAGAAAATATATTCAATATTCAGCCCCATAAGCTCATAAATTTGAATTCTTGGTCTTCAGGGAGTGGAAGTACTTGTGGCAATTAGAGGATGTGGTTTTGGTAGAGGAAGCTTGTCAATGGGGTGGGAACTGGGGCTACAAAGCCAAGATAGTTGCAGAGGCGCTCTCTCTCTCTCTCTCTCTCTCTCTCGCTCTCGCTCTCACTCTCTCTCTCTTTCTCCTCTCTCCTCTCTCCTCTCTCTCTCTCTTCACTCTCTCCCCCCCCTCTCTCTCTCTCTTCCTCTTCCTTCTGGCTGTGCATCCAGTGTAGAGCTCTCACCTACTTCTCCAGCACCACGTGTGCCTGCGTGCCTCCATGCTGCCCGCCATTACAGTAATGTAACAAACCTCTCAAGCTATAAGCACACCCCCAATTAAATGCTTCATTTCATAAGTGTGGCCATGACCATGATTTGTCTCACAGCAATGGGACACTGACTCAGAGTTTGCTACCAAGGAGCATGGCACTGCTGTCACAGGCCTGACAGTGCTGCTTGCAGGTGCAATGAGGATTGGATTTGGAAAGTAACCAAGTGCTTTAAGTAGGGCTTCTTGGGACACTCGTAAGAGCATGCGAGACAGTGCTGAGGGCGATTAGAACTGGTGGGAAGGCAGGCTGAAGTGGTGTCAGAGGTGATGAATATTAGTAGCACACAGACAATTCTGTGATATTTTGACCAAAAAAAAAAAAAATGTGACTGCATTTGTCCTTGTCCAAAAAATCAGCCAGAGGCTAATACACTGAAGAGTCTTGCGTTCTTGGCATTGGCAGAGGACATTTGAAGACAGTCTAGTACTGAGTCTGCCCTGTGGTTATTAGTGCTTACTCTTAGGCAGATCTATAATGAAAAACAACAGCCAATCAAGGGAAAACACACCATGCACAGCTTGAGGGGAGAGAAAGCACTGTGATGTGTACTGGAGCTAAGTCCAGTGCTCAAGGAGATAAAATTTAATAAAAATCCCGGGTGATAAACAGAACAAAGGGAGTGCATACTACAGAACAAGACCACAGCCAGCAGGGGCTGGTGAGATGGCTCAGGGGGTAAGAGCACCCGACTGCTCTTCCAAAGGTCCAAAGTTCAAATCCCAGCAACCACATGGTGGCTCACAACCACCTGTAACAGAGATCTGATGCCCTCTTCTGGTGTGTCTGAAGACAGCTACAGTGTACTTACATATAATAAATAAATAAATCTTTAAAAAAAAAAAAAAGACCACAGCCATCTTAGCTTCCAACTTGTGTAAAGGAATTAAAGTTTAAGCAGTGAAAAAACTATCAAAAACACAGGCTGTTGAAAACTTATTTGAAAGAAGGGCAAAGTGCCAGCTCCAGCAAGCAGCAGAACTTGGCAGCTTCAGCCACATGGTTCTGTGATGTCTTCAGAGTCAAAAACACAAGGAAGAGATGATGGAATCTCCCTGTGCAGCTAAGAATTGCCACTGAGGTCAGGCATAAGGCAGGGGTGTCCATGCATCTACCACTCCTTGTCAGGAGACCATCTTTTGACAAATGCTTCAGACAAAGATTCAAACAACTTTTTCCACCTTTTTAAAAGGTTAAAGCTTCCATATTAAAGTTCAATCTCCAGTCAGTGTTCCCATATTCAGAATCTCAGCCTGACCCAGTTTTATGTTCCTTCCACCATTATCCCACACCCTCAAAATCCATTCCCACACATATTCCCCAGACTTCTGGATTAGTAAACTTTTTAATGAATTAACAAACACGTCAAGCTCCTTACATGTGTGCACAGAAGTGCAGGGCTACTCCTCATGGACTACACATTTACCTTCCCTCCTGAAATCTACCATGTCTGAAGTCTGCTTATAGGTCTAGAGACAGGTAACACAGCCTTTGAACAACACTGGAGTTGAGAAAGGACTGCTGGATTAGGTCAGCGTACATATGTGAGAACCTCAAAATGGAAGGAAGGAAATGCGTTGAGTTTAGGGAGTTTGTATCAACAAGAGAACGAAAGCTATGAATTCCTTCAAAAGTAATAAAGATGACATTTGACCAGGGGAGACCTCCTGAAAATATTGGCTGCAAAAACAAAGGAAGAAAACGAGTAGAACAACATCAAAACAAAACAAAACATGGATTCTCATCTCTCTACATGGAAACAACTCTGAGCTGGCTGAGAAACGAATGTCTCCATGTCTGTTCATAGCTAATAAATCTTGTTGGCTACAAAGTCCACATGACATTTCAAGTCATTCTTTCAAATGGCATGGGTGGATATTTATATTGCAGCTTGTGCATAGAGCACAAGCAGAGTGATGGGGTTTGATGCCTTTCCTTCCCACACATAGAAGAGTCATCTTGAACTGATCTGTGCACAGGGCTCATTCCATCCTTGTTCAGATGATTCAGTAAAACTTCAACATGGCTAATCTCACAGCCTCACAGACTGCTCCATCCTGGACTTCAGTTAAACCCTGCACTTTCCTATGATATAGAGACTGGACAGCAAATGCTACATCTAGCTTTCTTAGGACTTGACCATTATCCTAATTGCCTTAGGGCCCCTGAAAGTTATCATCATTCCCAGAAAGACGGGCGAACTTTTAAGGACAGCATGCCCTTGTTCCCAAAAGTAGGGCGGTAGCTATTTAGTTGTTGAGTGGATGTAGACTGTTTGTTTTGTAGGGGTGGCCACAAGTTGTTAAAGGTCCTCATCAGGGAAGAAACAAAGAAAGGGAGATTAGATTCAGGAATTTCTTTCTCTTTTCCTTTCTTCTGTTTTTCTTTCTCTGCTATCTAATGTTAGTGGAAGAAGGGGGAGAAGAGATTAAACAACAACAACAACAAGAAAAAAGAGGGTATGTAGGCATATTTTTTCCAACCAACTTTAATAAATGTTCAGCCTCTCCTTTTGCCACCCACGCAGAAGAGGTAATGAAAGTAAAAAATTATTAGGATATGGGGGAAGTGGACCTGTTTGAAAACAGCTCCTTGGGGGCAAGCTCATTCTTCTCTGTCAGCAGTTCAGTCCCATAGCAAACACCAAATAGGAATCAATAGCTGCAGTCCAGTCCTCTCAGCAGGCAGACACCATGCCTGAACCAGCAACTGTAGATCAATCCTGAAGAAACCATAAGGCTCACCAACCAAGACGTCACAGGAAGGTCCAAAGCAGTTCTTTGGAGAGTTTCTCTCAATAGGGGCGGTCCCACAAGTGTATCTCAACAACTATGTAGGGCAAACCAACCTTGTATAATTATGTTTTCATACTTGCTCTTATTGTATGTAGTTTATAATGTCAGAGATAGTGTGGGGAATTGCAGGCTGGTCTCCAGTCGAGCTGGGATCTGAATCCCGATGGTCGTAATTCACCTACATGACATGGTAGGCGTTCCCTCATGCTCCTGGAACTCTGGCGCCTGCCTAAGGTACCACCTCCCACAGCCTCCACAAGAGAAGCATGGTCATTAGTCACATAAGCAAAGGCCCAAGCTTCTAACCTTCAGGCTAAACTCCTCCCCAGTTACCTAGCAACAGTGAAGACCATAAAAAGGGGTGCCCCCACATTGCTCTCTTACTCCTTTGTCCTCTCACATCACATCTCTCTTCTCTCACTTCTCTCCTCTTCCCTTTCTTTGTCTTTTCCTCTCTCTCTCTCTCTCTCTGTCTCTGTCTCTCTCTCTCCCTTCTTCCTACCCTCTCTCTTTCCCCTGCATTTCTATAATAAAGCTCTAAAACCATAGAGAGTCTCTGCTCTGCTCCTTCAAGTTCCACTGCGCACTCTGGTCAGTGTTGGGAACTTCTTCCCTCTTCCCTCTCTCCCAAAACCCTGGTGGCTTTAGCAAAGTAGCTCCGGGCGGGGGCGGGGGATCCCCAGGCAGGGCTACCCCTTGACCACCGCTGAAGAGTGGGATAGAGGAATGCCCATCCAGGGATGAGTGGATAGGGTAGAATACAACCCTCCCATGCCTGACTGACCAGAGAATAGGGAAACTCTGACAGAGTGTGGGCATCTTTTTCCTATCTCATTTCTCCTCGGGCCCCATTCCAGGGCCTCTCCATTTTTTGTTACCCACAGGATAGAGCCGTTTATAGGACTAAAGGGGCGGGGCAATAATGAAGTAATGTTTTTGTACACTGTGAAGATGAGTCTCTGTCCTACCTTGCCTACCTAAAGCACCTTCTGAGTGGTAAAATAAAAACCCTATGTCCTGTAGCAAAGGAGAGTAGAAGGCAGGATTCTGGGCAGAGAGAGGAACTCTGGGAAGAGAGAAGCATGGGGGATTTGCCACCCAGACGTGGAGGAAGCAGGATGTGTGAAACTGAGGAGAGGTGACCAGCCACGTGGCAGAACTTAGAATAGTATGACTGGGATAACTGAATTATGAGATAGCTGGGAACAGGCCTAGCATAAAGCCTAAGCATTCATAAATAAATGTAAGTCTGCCATCATTATTCAGAGCAAGGGAGGACAAGCAGGAATCTTCGACAGATAACAGGAACAGGAGCAAGCAGACACAGAGCAAGCCTTTCCTTCTTCCAGGTCTTCATGTAGGCTTCCAGCAGAAGGCGTGGCCCAGATCAGAAAGTGGGAGGGGCTCCTGCTCAAATATTCTGTACTACAGGTGTGTCTTCCTACCTCAAAGAAAAGGATCAGAAATTGATCTTCAAATTAAGCAAAAACGTCTCACAGGTGGTGTCTTCCATTTTGGGGTTTTAGTTAACCCCACACGTAGCTGACATCAAAGAACCAACACCATGGTTTCTGTCCGAGTTCTGGAACTGCTTTGTTTGGGGCTTTGCAGCTCCTTTTAGCACCCATGGCTCTGCCTCCTGCCTCCCCTCTTACAGGGAGTTTTCTTCCCACGGGTGGAGAAGCACGTGAAGATCTTCTGGATGTAAGTTTGATGAGAGCAGGGCGGTCTGAGACCTGAGAGCCCTGGAGAAGTGCAGACAGGAAGGAGGCCCTGGGGCAGCTCAGCAGCCTGGATCCCCTTTACCCTCAGCTCTGTGGGCTCAGACGCTGTCGTTTTTGTTTCTTCCACCAGGCGGCGCCGTTGCCCAAGAATGTGATGCTTCTCTTTCATCTTCAACAGGTGAGACCCTGGAGGGTCTGCAGTTGGAGGGAAGATGGGAAAGGGCACACCTTTCTCTGCAGGAATGCTCTGGATATTGGGGTTCATGGTCTGTTACAAATCATCATTCAAACGTCTGAGTACAGTTTATCTTGTTCATAGGGAATTAAAAACTAACATCGGCTTAAGTGCAAAGATGAGCACACACTGTGTCTTTTTCCTGAGATGAGGCTATGATCAGTATGTTGTATTTTTAATTCTATGACTCTTTTGCAAACTGTCTTCAGTACGGTGTATTTCAATCATACATTCCTGTCCTGTCCCAGAGCTGGCTTCACTGGCTGGTGATACAGATTTGTCTAAAGAGCCCACGACCCTCAGCCTCTGCTCTAGATGTGTAGGAGAAAGAGAGGATTTTTGAAATCATGTATTTAAATTTTTTATTAGAATTATTTGGTTATTGTCCATGAGTATGTAGGTGCACAACCATTCGATCCCTGGGAACTGAAGTTGCAGATGGTTGACAGCCGCCACGTGCTGATGGAACTCACCCTGGATCCTCTGCAACAGGAATACGTGCTCTCAGCTCTGAGCCATCTCTCCAGTCACTATTGGAAGGTTCACATCAGGAAACCACACAGCTGATCACAGCCTGCTGCTGAGCACATGAGAGAAACTAGAGGCGCGGGAAGAGACACTGTCAGTGCAGAGCTCAGGAGGGAGGGGAGCTGGGCACTGATGGGGAGAGGCCTGAGGGACAGACACAGAGAGGGGCTGAGCAAGAGGAGACAGAGGCAAAGGGGGAGACCTAACTCCGCAGAGTCCCCTGTTGGAGGGTATCTCTGTCAGACTGCACTGGACACACCTGCAGAACCCTGCTGGCCTCTTCCATTTCATAGTGAACGCTGTGCTGGTTTGAATGAAAACAGCCACACAGGCTCATAGGAATGAATCCTTCAAATCCAGCTCATGGAGCTGTTCAGGAAGGACTGGGAGGTGTGGCCTTGTTGCCACTGGGTTGGGCACTGAGGTTTTAACAGACTTTCTCTATTCCCAGTGTCTCAGCCTTTGCTTGCAAATCAAGTCCTGAGCTCTCAGCTGTTCCTCCACCACACCTTCCCTCTGCCATCATGCACTCAAACCCTCTGAACCTAGAGAAGAGATTAAACACATTCTTTTATATGTTGCTTTGGTCACAGTGTCTTATTACAGTAATAAAAAACTAACTAAAGCTGGTGTGGTGACACATGCCTTCAATCCCAGTGTGGTGGATTGAATAGGTGGCCCCATAGACTCATGTGTTTGAAAGCTTGGCCCACAAGGAGTGGCAATGTTAGGAGTGTGGCCGTGTTAGAGGAAGTGTGTCACTGTGAGGTTGGGCTTTAAGGTCTCCTATGCTCATGCTCTGCCCAGTGTGGAATGACAGCCTCTCCCTGGATGCCTCTGGATCAAGGTGTAGAAGTCTCTGCTCCTCCAGCACCATGTCTACCTGCACACTAGCATGCTTCCTGTCATGATGGACTAAATCCCTGAAACTGTAAGCCAGCCTCTACTAAATGCTCCTCTTTAGAAGGGATGCCTTGGCCAGGCAGTGGTGATACACGCCTTTAATCCCAGTACTTGGAAGGCAGAGGCAGGTGGATTTCTGAGTTCGAGGTCAGCCTGGTCTACAGAGTGAGTTCCAGGACAGGCAGGGCTACACAGAGACACCCTCTCTTGGGGGGGAAAAAAAGTCATGGTGCTTTGGGGTTTTTTTTGTTTTGTTTTTCGAGACAGAGTTTCTCTGTGTAGCTCTGGCTGTCCTGGAACTCACTTTGTAGACCAGGTTGGCCTTGAACTTAGAAATCTGCCTGCCTGCCTCCCGAGTGCGGGATTAAAGGCGTGCGGCAATGCCTGGCTGGTCATGGTGTTTTTTTGTTTGGTTTTGTTTTAAATATTTATTTATTTATTTATTTATTTATTTATTTAGTTATTATATGTAAGTACACTGTAGCTGGTCATGGTGTTTTTTTGTTTGTTTTTGTTTTAAATATTTATTTATTTATTTATTATATGTAAGTACACTGTAGCTGGTCATGGTGTTTTTTGTTTGTTTGGTTTTGTTTTAAATATTTGTTTGTTTATTATATGTAAGTACACTGTAGCTGTCTTCAGACACACCAGAAAAGGTTGTCAGATCTCATTACAGATGGTTGTGAGCCACCATGTGGTTGCTGGGAATTGAACTCAGGACCTCCAGAAGAGCAGTCAGTGCTCTTCTTAACCGCTGAGCCATCTCACCAGCCCCGGTCATGGTGTTTCTTAACAGCAACAAAACCTAAACTAAGACACCCAACACAAAGGCAGTTGTATCTCTGTGAGTTCAAGGACAGCAATGCCAGGGCTGTGCAGATAGACCTTGTCTAAACAAACAAACAAAACCCATAGTAAAATAAGAAGAAAAGCAATGGAGTCAGATCCTGTCTGTGAAGCTGCCTAACCCCAGCAGCATCCCTAGGTTGGTCAGGAGGAAACCTAAGAGCATCAAGTCCCCATGGAAAATGCTCACAGCATCTAATAAGAGGGGTTCAGGGAGACAGGGTCTGCTGAATCCTGGTGAGGCTGGGGGGGGCAGCTGTGGAGACGTTCATGGGGAGGTGACTGGAGTTCACACCTGTGGTCACACACATTCGTTGCTCTGTGTGATGAGTGACTCACTTTGGGAGTACCCACCCATCTCTGCTCTTCTTTCCACTTCACTTCTGTGGCTGCTATTTGAAAAGATCTACAGAATCATGAAATGGGTAAATTTAATCTTTCCTCCACACTACTGATCAGGGATGAAACCTCACATCACCAGTGTGTGCTCTCTGGCATGAGAATCATCTTTCTTCCAGTGTCCACACTGCACAGGCCTGGGGAACTCTGGGGCCAACTCAATTATCAGAACCCATGTCCCACACAGCTGTGACATTCATGTCCCTCACCTCATCAGCTCATACGTGTGAGTGAAGGTCAGGGAGGGAGGGAGAGGGTCAGAAATTACATAGCTTCTACCATACTATCATATTTATTCTGTGTTATAGTTGGTGACAGTTCCTCTCCTACTGTGATTGAGTCACTAAAGCAACTGCACCTTGGAAGTGCAGAAATAGAGAAGTGCAGTGGAGACAGCGATCAGTGCCCTGCTGTCTGTGGTCTGCACAGGGGTCTCTCTTCAGTGGACAAGGGGATCTCCTGTGCTGAGTCCCAGGTCTACACAGACAAACTCAGAAGGAAGATCTTTGTTTTAAAAAACAAAAACAAAACAAAGATTCCGGGCGTGGTGGCACATGCCTTTAATCCCAGCACTTGGGAGGCAGAGGCAGGTGGATTTCTGAGTTCGAGGCCAGCCTGGAGTACAAAGTGAGTTCCAGGACAGCCAGTGCTATACAGAAAAACCCTATCTCTAAAAAAAAAAAAAAAAAAACCAAAGAAGAAACAAACAAACAAACAAACAAACAAAAACCCTGCAGCCACAGCTCTTCAACTAGGAGGTAACACAAGGAATCTGTGAGAAGACAGATCCTGAGGAGAGAGGCGAAGTCTACACTTAACTGATGAGAGTCCTGCACTCAGGCTTGGAAGTGTGAGCCGCCCATTGCAGGTGAACAGAGCCTGGTCTCTATGGAGTCCATGTGGGGCTTTGCAGACCAGCGCCTCTGCTTTAAGGAGAAGCCTATCTTCACTGCATCCCCAAGTGCTTGTGTCTCCATTGTATTCCCAGAAGTGGCATTTCTTCTAGAAGACTCCAAGGTCTGACTTCTGAAGAGAAGAAGGAAGAGGAAGAGTGGAGGATAGGGCACAGAGAGTATGGCCTGCGGGTCTCTCCTGGTGTCCTGACAGCTTCTGGATCAGAACTCGGAGACACCATGACAAACAGCTCTCTGTCCCCGGCACAGGGTTCAGGCAAAGTCTTAATCTCCAGGCTGTGAGGTCAAGGGTGGGGAAGCCCATGGCTGGGGATTCCCCATCTCCCCAGTTTCACTTCTGCTCCTAACCTGGGTCAGTTCATTCTGCCAGGACACTGATGACCTGTAACAGTTCTCACCCCTATTGGGTGAGGTGATCACCGGGAACCAATCAGCGTCGGCGCGGGAGCGGGTTGTAAAGTCCACGCTGCCCACAGGAGTCAGTCGACCTGAATCCCCGAGAGGAGCAATGGCTCTAACAACGCTGCTCTTGCTGGTGGCGGCCGCCCTGACCCTGATCGAGACCCGCGCGGGTGAGTGCGGGGTCGGGAGGGAAACAGCCCCTGTGCCGCGTCCCCGCGTCGCCCACCGGACCTCCGCCCCTTCTCCACCCGAGCCCCGAGCCCTGCTCCACTCCCGGCCCGCGTACCCGACCGGGGTCCCGGGAGGAGGTCGGGGTCTCACCGCGCGCCGCCCCCAGGCCCACACTCGCTGCGGTATTTCCACACTGCTGTGTCCTGGCCCGGCCTCGTGGAGCCCCGGTTCATTATCGTCGGCTACGTGGACAACAAGCAGTTCGTGCGCTTCGACAGCGACGCGGAAAATCCGAGGATGGAGCCGCGGGCGCGGTGGATGGAGCAGGAGGGGCCGGAGTATTGGGAGCGGGAGACACAGAAAGCCAAGGGCCATGAGGAGAGTTTCCGAGTGAGCCTGAGGACCGCACAGAGATACTACAACCAGAGCAAGGGCGGTGAGTGACCCCGGGTCGGAGGTCACGACCCCTCCACGTCCCGAAACAGAGGCCGGTGAGGTCCCGGGTCCAAAGTCCGAGTTTCAGGAGCAGAACTGACCCAGGACCGGATTCCCTTTCAGTTTGGAGGAGTCCGCGGTGGGGGGTGGGGGGGGGGGTGGGCGGAGGAGGGACTGACCACTGGGTCCCGCAGGCTCTCACACACTCCAGTGGATGTATGGCTGTGACGTGGGGTCCGACGAGCGCCTCCTCCGCGGGTACCTGCAGTTCGCCTATGAAGGCCGCGATTACATCGCCCTGAACGAAGACCTGAAAACCTGGACGGCGGCGGACATGGCTGCACAGATCACCCTACACAAGTGGGAGCAGGCTGGTATTGCAGAGAGAGACCGGGCCTACCTGGAGGGCGCTTGCGTGCAGTCGCTCCGCAGATACCTGCAGCTCCGGAAGGAGACGCTGCTGTGCACAGGTGCAGGGGCCGCGGGCAGCTCCTCCCTCTGCCCTCGGGCTGGGGCTCAGTCCTGGGGAAGAAGAAACCCTCAGCTGGGTGATGCCCCTGTCTCACAGGGGAGAGAGTGACCCTGGGTCTCCTGATCCCTCATCACAGTGACTGCACTGACTCTCCCAGGGCTCAGCCTTCTCCCTGGACAGTGCCCAGGCTGTCTCAGGAGGGAAGGAGAGAATTTCCCTGAGGTAACAACAGCTGCTCCCTTCAGTTGCCCTGTAGCCTCTGTCAGCCATGGCCTCTCCCAGGCCGGGTTCTCAGCCCACACCCACTGTCTGTAGACACTGACTCCTGTCCTGCTGAGTGTGTCAGCCCTTACACCTCATGACCTGAAGTCTCCTTTACCCGATGGGAGACATGGACTATCCTACACTAGGCTGGTTCCCCCAGTTTCTAGAACTTTCCAAAGAATACAGTCTACCAGATCCTTCCCTGTCTGTGGGGTTTGCATCCTTAGACACCCAATTCTATCTATTCCTGCAATGGTGAATAGTTACATGAGCCATTATGGGTTACCCTAAACAAATACTTTTCTTGTGTTTTTCCCCTCTCGTTTTCTTTTTATATACTTTTTTTTAAAGGGTATTATGTTGCTTATAATCGGTTTTTCTTTGGCACTGGAATGATATTGCTCTCTCTCCCCACCACACCCCCACCCCCGCCTATATCATTTGTATCAGTAGCCCTGGCTGTCCTGGAACTCACTCTGTAGACCAGGCTGGCCTTGAACTCAGAAATCAGCCTGGCTCTGCCTCTGCCTCTGCCTCTGTCTCTGCCTCTGCCTCCCAAGTGCTGGGATTAAAGGCTTGGGCCACCACCACTGGGCAGAAGAAAGGTTCCTGCGAGCTTAAAATGTTTTCTGGCAGAATTAACCATCCAGATCACACCTGATATCCCTGTGCCCCACCAAGTTACAGTGCTCCCCCTGGTGAATCAGAACTTGGACTCTGAGAGACAGGGTCTTCTGCAATCCAGGCCTGAGTGAGAGGGAAGACCACACACCCTGTGAGCCCACTGTGTTCCAGTGAGTGCTGCACTGGGGTCCACAGCACACTCCAGGGATCCTGTGTGACACATCTGTACCTTGTCCCCCAGAGTCAGGGGCTGGGAGTCATTTTCTCTGGCTGAGTGTCAGAGGTTCACCACATTTCTGCTACACACTCCCTGATGGCTGTTTACTTGGACTGACAGTTAATGTTGGTCAGCAAGATGACCACAGTGGTTTAGTCTCAATGGTGTCACTCTTCCAGTAGCATATGGTCCTGATTTCTAATTTAGATACGAACTCAAACACATATGAAATTTCTTATTTTCCATTCCATCTTCCATTATATAGCTACCTATCTCGTGCTATTGAACATCACATAAGGATGACCATGTTTACCCACTGGCTCATGTGGATTCCCTCTTAGCTTCTGAGTCCCCTCAGGAAAATGTGCAGTCCTGTGCTGAGGGGACCAGCTCTGCCTGCAGGTCACTAGTGCCATGACAGTTAAAGTGTTCATACAGACACATAGTTCATTGTAATTACTGATTTAACGTTGTCTTGGCAGTTTTCAGTTTGCATTTATTTATTTATTTATTTATTTAATGCATGGAAGTACACTGTTGCTGTACTGATGGTTGTTTGCCTTTGTGTGGTTGTTGGGAATTGAATTTTTTTTTAGGACCTCTCTTTGCTCTGGTCGACCCTGCTCACTCCGGTCAACTCCTATGGGTCAACTCTGCTCACTCAGTCCCTGCTTGTTCTGGCCCAAAGATTTATTTATTATTTATTATACATAAATACACTGTAGCTGACTTCAGATGCACCAGAAGAGGGCGTCAGATCTCATTACAGATGGTTGTGAGTCACCATGTGGTTGCTGGGGTTTGAACTCAGGACCTTCAAAAGAGCAGTCAGTGCTCTTACCCTCTGAGCCATCTCCCCAGTCCTCAGTTTGTCTTCTTAATTATGCGATTTCTTGAATCTTCCAAACAGATCCCCCAAAGGCACATGTGACCCATCACCCCAGGTCTTATGGTGCTGTCACCCTGAGGTGCTGGGCCCTGGGCTTCTACCCTGCTGACATCACCCTGACTTGGCAGTTGAATGGGGAGGAGCTGACCCAGGACATGGAGCTTGTGGAGACCAGGCCTGCAGGGGATGGAACCTTCCAGAAGTGGGCATCTGTGGTGGTGCCTCTTGGGAAGGAGCAGAATTACACATGCCATGTGAACCATGAGGGGCTGCCTGAGCCTCTCACCCTGAGATGGGGTAAGGAGGGTGTGGGTGCAGAGCTGGGGTCAGGGAAAGCTGGAGCCTTTTGCAGACCCTGACCTGCTCAGGGCTGAGAGCTGGGGTCATGACCCTCACCTTCATTTCCTGTACCTGTACTTCCCAGAGCCTCCTCCATCCACTGTCTCCAACATGGCGAACGTAGCTATTCTGGTTGTCCTTGTAGCTTGGCCATCATTGGAGCTGTGGTGGATTTTGTGATGAAGAGAAGGAGACACACAGGTAGGAAAGGGCAGAGTCTGAGTTTTCTCTCAGCCTCCTTTAGAGTGTGCTCTGCTCATCAATGGGGAACACAGGCACACCCCACATTGCTACTGTCTGTAACTGGGTCTGCTCTCAGTTCTGGGAACTTCCAGTGTCAAGATCTTCCTTGAACTCTCACAGCTTTCCTTCTCACAGGTGGACAAGGAGGGGACTATGCTCTGGCTCCAGGTTAGTGTGGGGGACAGAGTTGTCCTGAGGTCATTGGAGTGAAGCTGGAGTTGTTGGGTGCTCTGGGAACCCATAATAGCTTCTCCGTTGTAATCCTCTGGTGGCCTGTGTCAGATCTTGCTATAGATATATCTTTGTATATATTTTTCCCTAGGCAGGGACAGCTCCCAGAGCTCTGATATGTTTCTCTCAAGATTGTAAAGGTGACATTCTATGGCCTGATTGCAGAGGGGCACTGTGGACATGGTTGTGTTTCAGGGACTCCCACAATCCCCTGTGAGTGGTGGGTTGTTGGGATATTGTCTTCATTGTGGTGGTTCCTGACCCTCGTTCTCTATCATGAAGACAGCTGCCTGGAGTGGACTCAGTGACAGCCAGTGTGACCTTGGGTCTTCATTTTTCTTTAGAGAACAGTGTCTGATGTTCCCTGTGAGCCTATGGGCTCAATGTGAAGAATTGTGGAGCCCAGCCTTCGCCTACACACCAGGACCCTGTCTCTGCATTGCCCTGTGTTCCCTTCCACCGCCAACCTTCCTGGTCTGCAGTGGAAACTAAGGGTTCTTTGGAAAGTCGGTTGGATGGCGTTGTGCTGGGGCAAACACATGAAGGAGTGTTTCCTTAAAGTGGATACAGGTGTGAAATCCTAAGGCCGACTCCTGAAGGAACATTTCACTGAAGCAGACACAGGAGAGAGGATGTTCTGTTAAACAAGCATGTGAAAGGATGCGTGATGAAGGATTCTTTGCTAAAGACACACTTATATTGGTCTGCCTTACATTGTGTAGTGGAGCTGCATTGGTCGGGGCGCCATAGAGAGAAACGCACCCAAAAATTCTGATAGTATTCTGCAGTTGATGCTTCCAAGGACATGAGCTTATTGGATGCCTGTGCTGAGGCAAGACGCTTGGAGGACACATGATGACTGGAGAGTATAAATAGGACTCCATGGAGTGACTGAGACAGAGTTTGCCTTGCTGGTACAGTGTGTGTCTTGTGTCTTCACTGTTCTTCACTTCCATAAGAGAGGTACAGCAAAGAACTTCTCCTGGTATTCCTGCTGGTCCTTCCTGCTGGCCCTAGCTGAGGCCTGGCTGTCTCTGCTAGGTCCTATCACTTCTGTTGCTAACCTGACTCTACTGAACTGAACAACTGCTATATCCCTGAGGTGTTTTCAAGTGGATGGAGCTGCCACTGCTGACCTGTGAATTGAACTGCCAACGTCCAGACAACTCACATGAGAGTTGCTCCCAAGTGTAGTCTCCCCTCCCCCAGCCTGAAACCTGCTTGCTCAGGGGTGGAGCTTCCTGCTCATTCGTTCTGCCACGCCCACTGCTAGAACCTGCGGAGCCACACACGTGCACCTTTCTACTGGACCAGAGATTATTCGGCGGGAATCGGGTCCCCTCCCCCTTCCTTCATAACTAGTGTCGCAACAATAAAATTTGAGCTTTGATCAGAATGGATTTGTCTTAGCTCCGTTTCTTCTTTCGCCCCGTCTAGATTCCTCTCTTACAGCTCGAGTAGCCTTCTCAGTCGAACCGTTCATGTTGGGAGCTGCTGGCGGCCACAACACCCAAGAACCTTTCTAAACAGGAACACTTCCCTCTCCCCTGATATCCTTTCTTTTCCCCTACGTCTGCTGGGTGGTAGGTTACAAGGAAAGCTAAAGTGTTTAAGAACCATCATTAAAAATAAAATTTGAAAAAAATTAAATTTACACTGGAATGATAAGGGGCCAGTGGAGAATCTAATTTTAGACTAAAGAGTGTAATCTCAAATATCTTACTTTGGTTTAGATTTTTGTATATTGACAGAACTGTAATCTTATATATTGCTACAACATACTGTATACATACTTTGACTCTTGTTTAAGACACTATACCTATGCCACTCATTTTAAAATGTAAAGTTCTAATCCATGAAAGACACTATTGAAAACAGTTCAAGAGAATTAAGAAATGCAAGTGGGTAGTCGGTCAATCAAACTTATGGACATGTTAGGCACTAGTTGTGTTAATTACAAAAGTAAGCTTTATTTAGCCTCTTGCAGATCTTTCCAAAGTTCACCAGATAATAGATAGCTAGAAACAAGCAACACTTACCTATGCTGATGTACTGTACATAGATAGGTGGTCTATGAAAATCTCAGAGATCTACAGGATATGGCGTTCTAAAGTGTTCTATTAACACGAGGTTTTCCATGACAGTGAGACAGGACTGCGCCTAGCATCACCCCTGTGTTGGTTTCCATATGCTCACCCAGGGAGTGGCACTATTAGAAGATGTGGCCCAGCTGGGTGGTGGTGGCCCATGCCTTTAATCCCAGCACTTGGGACGTAGAGACAGGCAGATTTCTGAGTTCGAGGCCAGCCTGTTCTACAGAGTGAGTTCCAGGACAGCCAGGGCTACACAGAGAAACCCTGTCTCGAAAAACCAAAAAAAAAAAAGAAAAAGAAGAAGAAGAAGAAGATGCAGCCCTGTTGGAGTAGGTATGTCTCTGTGAGTATGGCCTATAAGACACTCATCCTAGCTGCCTGGAAGCCAGTATTCTGCTAGGAACCTTCAGGTGAAATGTAGAACTCTCAGCTATGTGTGCACCATGCCTGCCTGGATGCTACCATGTTCCCACCTTGATGATAATGGACTTAACCTCTGATCCTGTAAGCCAGCCCCAATTAAATGTTGTCATCCATAAGACTTGCCTTGGTCATGGCGTCTGCTCACAGCAGTAAAACCCTACTAAGACAGAAGTAGACTGGGGTATTGCTGTGATAAGCCTGACCATGCTTTTGTTGGAAGAATCTGGATTTGGGGACTTTGGATTTGGAAAACAGTAGAATGCTTTAACTAGGGCTTTATGGGTTAGCCTAGTAGGAATATGGAAGACTTTCTTATTGAAAGTGATTTGAACTGGGGGGACTTGGCCCAAGAGGTGTCAGTGGACAATTTCAATATGTGGCCTAGAGAATGTTTTTGTGGTATTTTGGTGAAGAGTGTTGCTAGTTTTTGCCTTTGTTAAAAGTGTCTGCCTGAGACTAAGGTGACAAGACTCAGATTAATTGCAGTGACAAAATAAGTCTCACAAAAGCCCATCATAGACTTAGTTCTCTGATTAAGTCTCACAAAGAGCATCTTAAACAAGCATAACAAGCCAAGAAAGGAAAAATATAAAATATATGGTATTAAAGTATTAAAGGGGACCCAGGAAGTAAAATGGAGCTGAATCTTATGTTCAAAAATATTAAATTGAATTAAGGGATTAGTGACCTTGTGTCAAGATTCCACCCAGCTAAATTTAGATCCAGGCACAGAACTACAAGCCTTTAATCCCAGGAGGCAAAGAAGAGCAGGTCTCTGAGGCCAAGGCCAACCTAAAACAGAGCAATTGTAGGTAAAGAAAAACTTAAATCTAAGATTGGTTGCCCACACCTTTAATTCCAGGAGACAGGTATGCAGATCTCTGAGTTCAAAGTCAGTCTACAGAGCAAGTTCTGGGAAAGCCAAGCTTAAAGCAAGCCAAGCAAGCAGCAGAACTTGGCAGCTTTGGCCATGTGGCTGCAGGCTACGATTGGTAAGGTGTAAGAGTCACCCAGGCAGTACTGGTTTTGAAGGCGTGAGGGCATATGAACAGCTGAGGTTTGGCACTGTGAGAGGCCATTGGTGAAGTGCAGACCCAATTGCAGTTGATAGCCCAGAACTGAAGAGGCCGTGCTAAGGATTTGAGGCTTGGCACCATGGAGAGAGCCTATGAGAGGGTCTTGGTGAACCCTAGTCACAGCAGTAGACTCCAGCATATTGGAGATGCCAGGACCATGGGACGATCACCAAGAACAGCATTAGCAATGGATTAACCTGAGCTCACAGTGCTACAGAGGGTAGGGTTGGAGAAGTGATGCCAGCCCTTTTTGGAGGAGTCCAAAAGACCATGCATGGATCCCAGACCTTGAAACCAGAAGATGTAACACTGAAGTTGTCTTGGAGACCCCAAGATACTTGCGATGCTAGTGCTGTGGTCTATCTCCTGAGAAAAGCTGCTAACAGGGAGTGGAGACAGGTCCAGGTGAAAAAAGTTTGTTCCACTCAACAAAGATGAAAAAAAAGAAGTTGGAGATCTAAAGTCTGCTTTCACATCAGACATAGAGATGCAGAGTTTGGAGTTTGCCCAGCTGGTTTCCTGCCTCGCTTTGGGAATTCCACTTAAGTGACTGAATGAACCTCAGAAGAGACCTTGAACTTTGGACTTTTAACACTGTTGAGACTGCCATAGACTATGGGGACTATTGAATTAAATATATTTTACATTATGCTATGTTTAGGTATGTCCCCCATAAACTCATGTTTGAACAAGCCTATGGTGGCCAGGGAGTGGAATGTGATGGTTTGCTTGGCCCAGGGAGTGGCACTATTAGAAGATGTGGCCCTGTTGCAGTAGGTGTGTCACTATGGGTGTGGACTATAAGATCCTCATCCTCGCTGCCTGGAAGTCAGTATTCTGCTAGCAGCCTTCAGATGAAGATGTAGAACTCTCAGCTCTGCCTGCTCCATGCCTGCCTGGATGCTGCCATGTTTCCTGCCTTGATGATAATGGATTGAACCTCTGAATCTATAATCCAACCCCAATTAAACATTGTCATTTATAAGACTTGCCTTGGTCATGTTGTCTGTTCACAGCAGTAAATCCCTAACTAAGACAACCCCATTCTAACTCAGAGAGGATGATGGGCATCGAAGAACCTCCAAAATGGAGTTTGCTTCAATGCAGCAAAGCCAGGCACTAGCCAAAAGCTTGCCCTTGCTTCAACTGCAGACTGCATGCTGTCCTAACAGGGGACAAGCAGAACACAGAGCAAGCTGTACCAAGACAAGTTGGGAGAGTCCTTCAATAATCCTGCTTCATAAAAAAACATCTGTCATATACTGGGCCAGTACCTTGAAGATGGATGCCCCAGCACTGCAGAAGAACCTTGGGTGACTGTCCAGTCAGCCAGCGATCTCTGCCATTCCCATAGCTTTGAAGCTGCTTGCTCTGCACGTCCTGTTTTCTCAGGGAATATTTATCCTTCTCAGGTCACTGATGGGGGGAAGACTACATAGTTACAGCCTCACAGGAAGCTTAGGTTGTTTAGGATTTAAGAAATCTATTAACTAGGTCTAGGAAGATATTTCAGGTGGATAATTTCCTGTCATGATACAAAAGGAATTAGACATAGAATGTTTTACAAATAGGATAGATAGAACTTTGGATTCATAGGATAGATAGTAATCTCTCAATGGTTGGCAAATACAAATGAACCAGATGTAATGAATTTAATTCTTATATTAAGAATTAATTAAAATTCTTAATTTTTAAAATTAAATCTTAATTATTAAATAAAGAATGAATACTACTTCTTAATAAAGAATTAATAATTCTTAATTAAATTCTTAACTTTTCAAAGTTATGTTCTTATACTTGTTATTGTGTATAGTTTAGGATGTCAGAGAAAGAACCTTTTATAAGACTAAGGGGGGGCAATGTTGAAATAATGTTGTTGTACCCTGTGTAAAAATGAGTCTCTGTCCTATTCTGCCTACCTATATCACCTTCTGAGTAGTAAAATAAAAACCCTATGTGCTGTAGCAAGGAGAGTAGAAGGCAGGATTCTTGGCAGAGAGAGGATCTCTGGGAAGAGAGAAGCATGGGGGATTTGCCACCCAGACTCGGAGGAAGCAGGATGTGTGAAACTGAGGAGAGGTGACCAGCCATGTGGCAGAATTAGAATAGTATGAATGGGATAACTGAATTATGAGATAGCTGGAAAAGGCCTAGCATAAAGCATAAGCATTCATAAATAAATATGAGTCTGCTCTTATTTTTCAGAGCAAGGGAGGACAAGCAGGAATCTCCGACAGATACAGGAGCAGGAGAAAGCAGACACAGCAAGCCTTTCCTTCTTCCATGTCTTCATGTAGGCTTCCAGCAGAAGGCGTGGCCCACATCAGAAAGGGGGAGGGGCTCCTACACAAATATTCTGGATTACAGGTGTGTCTTCCTATCTCAAAGAAAAGGATCAGAAATTGATCTTCCCACTTCAAATTAAGCAAAAAGCCTCACAGATGGTGTGCTCCATTTTGAGGTTTTAGTTAACGCCACATGTAGCTCGCATCAAAGAACCAACACCATGGTCCCTGTCCGAGTTCTGGAACTGCTCTCTTTGGGGCTTTGCAGCTCCTTTTAGCACTCATGGCTCTGCCTCCTGCCTTCCCTCTTACAAGGAGTTTTCTTCCCACGGGTGGAAAAGCACGTAAAGATCTTCTGGATGTAAGTTTGATGAGAGCAGGGCGGTCTGAGACCTGAGAGCCCTGGAGCACTGCAGACAGGAAGGAGGTCCTGGGGCAGCTCAGCAGCCTGGATCCCCTTTACCCTCAGCTCTGTGGGCTCAGACGCTGTCGTTTTTGTTTCTTCCACCAGGCGGCGCTGTTGCCCAGGAAAGTGATGCTTCTCTTTCATCTTCAAGGTGAGACCCTGGAGGGTCTGCAGTGGGAGGGAAGATGGGAAAGAGGGCACCTTTCTCTGCAGGAACGCTCTAGATGTTGGGATGTCATGGGCTGTTACAAATTAGCATTCAAGCATTTGAGTGGAATTGATCTTGTTCATTGGGAATCAAAAACTAACATCGGCTCAAGTGCAAAGATGAGCACACACTGTGTCTTCTTCCTGGGATGAGGCTGTGACAAACTGGGCATGGTAGGTCCATAAAATGAAATATCATCTGTATTTTTAATTTTATGCTTTTGACAAATTGTCATTTCAATACACTCTATTTCAACCATCATTTCCTGTCCTGATACAAAGCTCTGTTGGCTGGTGGGACAGTGATGTCCAAACATTCCTGTGCCCTCCACTCCTGTCCTCACACTCTGGATGTGTAGGAGAAAGAGAAGGAGTATTTTTCAAATCATATTTTTAAAATTTTATTGTCATGAGATGTAATCATTTTTGTATGTGAATATGTATGTGCACTAGCACTAGCATTCGATCCCTGGGAACTGAAGTTGCAGATGGTTGACAGCCGCCATGTGCTGATGTAACTCACCCTGGATCCTCTGCAACAGCAACACGTGCTTTCAGCCCTGAGCCATCTCTCCAGCCACCATTGGAATGTTCACATGGGGACACCACACAGCTGATCACAGCCTGCTGCTGAGCACATGAGAGAAACTAGAGGCTCAGGAAGAGACAGTGTCAGTGTAGAGCTCAGGAGGGAGGGGAGCTGGGCAATGATGGGGAGAGGCCTGAGGGACAGAGACAGAGAGGGGCTGAGCAGGAGGAGACAGAGGCAAAGGGGGAGACCTAACTCAGCAGAGTCCCCTGTTGGAGGGCATCTCTGTCAGACTGCACTGGACACATCTGCAGAACCCTGCTGGCCTCTTACATTTCATAGTGAACGCTGTGCTGGTTTGAATGAGAACAGCCACACAGGCTCATAGGAATGAATCCTTCAAATCCAGCTCCTGGAACTGTTCAGGAAGGACTAGGGGGTGTGGCCTTGTTGGAAGGATGTGTGCCACTGGGTTGGGCACTGAGGTTTTAACAGACTTTCTCTATTCCCAGTGTCTCAGCCTTTGCTTGGAAATCAAGTCCTGAGCTCTCAGCTGTTCCTCCACCACACCTTCCCTCTGCCATCATGCACTCAAACCCTCTGAAACTAGAGAAGAGATTAAACATTGTTATATGTTGCCTTGGTTACAGTGTCTTATCACAGTAATAAAAAACTAACTGAAGCTGGTGTAGTGACACATGCCTTCAGTCCCAATGTGGTGGATTGAATAGGTGGCCCCATAGACTCATGTGTTTGAAAGCTTGGCCTACAAGGAGTGGCAATGTTAGGAGTGTGGCCGTGTTAGAGGAAGTGTGTCACTGTGAGGTTGGGCTTTAAGGTCTCCTATGCTCATGCTCTGCCCAGTGTGGAATGACAGCCTCTCCCTGGCTGCCTCTGGATCAAGGTGTAGAAGTCTCTGCTCCTCCAGCACCATGTCTACCTGCACACTAGCATGCTTCCTGTCATGATGGACTAAATCCCTGAAACTGTAAGCCAGCCTCTACTAAATGTTTCTCTTTAGAAGGGTTGCCTTGGCCAGGCAGTGGTGACACACGACTTTAATCCCAGTACTTGGAAGGCAGAGGCAGGTGGATTTCTGAGTTCAAGGTCAGCCTGGTCTACTGAGTGAGTTCCAGGACAGGCAGGGCTACACAGAGACACCCTCTCTTGGGGGGGAAAAAAGTCATGGTGCTTTGGGTTTTTTTTTTTTGTTTGTTTGTTTTGTTTTACGAGACAGGGTTTCTCTGTGTAGCTCTGGCTGTCCTGGAACTCACTTTGTAGACCAGGTTAGCCTTGAACTTAGAAATCTGCCTGCCTGCCTCTGCCTCCCGAGTGCGGGATTAAAGGCGTGTGCCACCACGCCTGGCTGGTCATGGTGTTTTTTTGTTTGTTTTTGTTTTAAATATTTATTTATTTATTTATTATATGTAAGTACACTGTAGCTGGTCATGGTGTTTTTTGTTTGGTTGGTTTTGTTTTAAATATTTGTTTGTTTATTATATGTAAGTACACTGTAGCTGTCTTCAGACACACCAGAAAAGGTTGTCAGATCTCATTACAGATGGTTGTGAGCCACCATGTGGTTGCTGGGAATTGAACTCAGGACCTCCGGGAGAGCAGTCAGTGCTCTTCTTAACCGCTGAGCCATCTCACCAGCCCCGGTCATTGTGTTTCTTAACAGCAATAAAACCTAAACTAAGACACCCAACACAAAGGCAGTTGTATCTCTGTGAGTTCAAGGACAGCAATGCCAGGGCTGTGCAGATAGACCTTGTCTAAACAAACAAACAAAACCCATAGTAAAATAAGAAGAAAAGCAATGGAGTCAGATCCTTTCTGTGAAGCTGCCTGACCCCAACAGCATCCCTAGGTTGGTCAGGAGGAAACCTAAGAGCACCAAGTCCCCATGGAAAATGCTCCTAGCATCCAATAAGTGGGGTTCAGGGAGACAGGGTCTGCTGAATCCTGGTGAGGCTGGGGGGCTGCTGTGGAGACGTTCATGGGGAGGTGACTGGAGTTCACACCTGTGGTCACACACATTCATTGCTCTGTGATGAGTGACTCACTTTGGGAGTCCCCACCCATCTCTGCTCTTCTTTCCACTTCACTTCTGTGGCTGCTATTTGAAAAGATCCACAGAATCATGAAATGGGTAAATTTAATCTTTCCTCCACACTACTGATCAGGGGTGAAACCTCACATCACCAGTGTGTGCTCTCTGGCATGAGAATCATCTTTCTTCCAGTGTCCACACTGCACAGGCCTGGGGAACTCTGGGGCCAACTCAATTATCAGAACCCGTGTCCCACACAGCTGTGACATTCATGTCCCTCACCTCATCAGCTCATAAGTATGAGTGAAGGTCAGGGAGGGAGGGAGAGGGTCAGAAATTACATAGCTTCTACCATACTATCATATTTATTCTGTGTTATAGTTGGTGACAGTTCCTCTCCTACTGTGATTGAGTCACTAAAGCAACTGCACCTTGGAAGTGCAGAAATAGAGAAGTGCAGTGGAGACAGCGATCAGTGCCCTGCTGTCTGTGGTCTGCACAGGGGTCTCTCTTCAGTGGACAAGGGGATCTCCTGTGCTGAGTCCCAGGTCTACACAGACAAACTCAGAAGGAAGATCTTTGTTTTAAAAAACAAAAACAAAACAAAGATTCCGGGCGTGGTGGCACATGCCTTTAATCCCAGCACTTGGGAGGCAGAGGCAGGTGGATTTCTGAGTTCGAGGCCAGCCTGGAGTACAAAGTGAGTTCCAGGACAGCCAGTGCTATACAGAAAAACCCTATCTCTAAAAAAAAAAAAAAAAAACCAAAGAAGAAACAAACAAACAAACAAACAAACAAAAACCCTGCAGCTACAGCTCTTCAACTAGGAGGTAACACAAGGAATCTGTGAGAAGACAGATCCTGAGGGGAGAGGCGAAATCTACACTTAACTGATGAGAGTCCTGTACTCAGGCTTGGCAGTGTGAGCTGCCCATTGCAGGTGAACAGAGCCTGGTCTCTGTGGAGTCCATGTGGGGCTTTGCAGACCAGCGCCTCTGCTTTAAGGAGAAGCCTATCTTCACTGCATCCCCAAGTGCTTGTGTCTCCATTGTATTCCCAGAAGTGGCATTTCTTCTAGAAGACTCCAAGGTCTAACTTCTGAAGAGAAGAAGGAAGAGGAAGAGTGGAGGATAGGGCACAGAGAGTGTGGCCTGCGGGTCTCTCCTGGTGTCCTGACAGCATCTGGATCAGAACTCGGAGACACCATGACAAACAGCTCTCTGTCCCCGGCACAGGGTTCAGGCAAAGTCTTAATCTCCAGGCAGTGAGGTCAAGGGTAGGGAAGCCCATGGCTGGGGATTCCCATCTCCCCAGTTTCACTTCTGCTCCTAACCTGGGTCAGTTCATTCTGCCAGGACACTGATGACGTGTAACAGTTCTCACCCCTATTGGGTGAGGTGATTACCCGGAACCAATCAGCGTCGGCGCGGGAGCGGGTTGTAAAGTCCACGCTGCCCACAGGAGTCAGTCGACCGGAATCCCCCAGGGGAGCAATGGCTCTAACAATGCTGCTCTTGCTGGTGGCGGCCGCCCTGACCCTGATCGAGACCCGCGCGGGTGAGTGCGGGGTCGGGAGGGAAACAGCCCCTGTGCCGCGTCCCCGCGTCGCCCACCGGACCTCCGCCCCTTCTCCACCCGAGCCCCGAGCCCTGCTCCACTCCCGGCCCGCGTACCCGACCGGGGTCCGGGGAGGAGGTCGGGGTCTCACCGCGCGCCGCCCCCAGGCCAACACTCGCTGCAATATTTCCACACCGCTGTGTCCCGGCCCGGCCTCGGGGAGCCCTGGTTCATCTCTGTCGGCTACGTGGACGACACGCAGTTCGTGCGCTTCGACAGCGATGCGGAAAATCCGAGGATGGAGCCGCGGGCGCGGTGGATGGAGCAGGAGGGGCCGGAGTATTGGGAGCGGGAGACACAGATCGCCAAGGGCCATGAGCAGAGTTTCCGAGGGAGCCTGAGGACCGCACAGAGCTACTACAACCAGAGCAAGGGCGGTGAGTGACCCCGGGTCGGAGGTCACGACCCCTCCACGTCCCGAAACAGAGGCCGGTGAGGTCCCGGGTCCAAAGTCCGAGTTTCAGGAGCAGAACTGACCCAGGACCGGATTCCCTTTCAGTTTGGAGGAGTCCGCGGTGGGGGGGAGGGGGGGGCGGAGGAGGGACTGACCACTGGGTCCCGCAGGCTCTCACACACTCCAGTGGATGTATGGCTGTGACATGGGGTCCGACGGGCGCCTCCTCCGCGGGTACCTGCAGTTCGCCTATGAAGGCCGCGATTACATCGCCCTGAACGAAGACCTGAAAACGTGGACGGCGGTGGACATGGCGGCACAGATCACCCGACGCAAGTGGGAGCAGGCTGGTATTGCAGAGAAAGACCAGGCCTACCTGGAGGGCACGTGCATGCAGTCGCTCCGCAGATACCTGCAGCTCGGGAAGGAGACGCTGCTGCGCACAGGTGCTGGGGCTGCGGGCAGCTCCTCCCTCTGCCCTAGGGCTGGGGCTCAGTCCTGGGGAAGAAGAAACCCTCAGCTGGGGTGATGCCCCTGTCTCAGAGGGGAGAGAGTGACCCTGGGTCTCCTGATCCCTCATCACAGTGACTGCACTGACTCTCCCAGGGCTCAGCCTTCTCCCTGGACAGTGCCCAGGCTGTCTCAGGAGGGAAGGAGAGAATTTCCCCGAGGTAACAACAGCTGCTCCCTTCAGTTCCCCTGCAGCATCTGTCAGCCATGGCCTCTCCCAGGCCCGGTTGTCTGCCCACACCCACTGCTATCCTGCTGAGTGTGTCAGCCCTTACACCTCATGACCTGAAGTCTCCTTTACCCGATGGGAGACATGGACTATCCTACACTAGGCTGGTTCCCCCAGTTTCTAGAACTTTCCAAAGAATACAGTCTACCAGATCCCTCCGTGTCTGTGGGGTTTGCATCCTTTGACACCCAATTCTATCTATTCCTGCAATGGTGAATGGTCACATGAGCCATTATGGGTTACCCTAAACAAATACTTTTCTTGTGTTTTTCCCCTCTCGTTTTCTTTTTATCTTTACTTTTTTTAAGGGTATTATGTTGCTTATAATCGGTTTTTCTTCGGCACTGGAATGATATTGCTCTCTCTCCCCACCATACCCCCACCCCCACCTATATCATTTGTATCAGTAGCCCTGGCTGTCGTGGAACTCACTCTGTAGACCAGGCTGGCCTTGAACTCAGAAATCAGCCTGCCTCTGCCTCTGCCTCTGCCTCTGCCTCTGCCTCTGCCTCTGCCTCTGCCTCTGCCTCTGCCTCTGCCTCTGCCTCTGCCTCTGCCTCTGCCTCTGCCTCTGCCTCTGCCTCTGCCTCTGCCTCTGCCGCTGGGATTAAAGGCGTGGGCCACCACCACTGGGCAGAAGAAAGGTTCCTGTGAGCTTAAAATGTTTTCTGGCAGAATTAACCATCCAGATCACACCTGATATCCCTGTGCCCCACCAAGTTACAGTGCTCCCCCTGGTGAATCAGAACTTGGACTCTGAGAGACAGGGTCTTCTGCAATCCAGGCCTGAGTGAGAGGGAAGACCACACACCCTGTGAGCCCACTGTGTTCCAGTGAGTGCTGCACTGGGGTCCACAGCACACTCCAGGGATCCTGTGTGACACATCTGTACCTTGTCCCCCAGAGTCAGGGGCTGGGAGTCATTTTCTCTGGCTGAGTGTCAGAGGTTCACCACATTTCTGCTACACACTCCCTGATGGCTGTTTACTTGGACTGACAGTTAATGTTGGTCAGCAAGATGACCACAGTGGTTTAGTCTCAATGGTGTCACTCTTCCAGTAGCATATGGTCCTGATTTCTAATTTAGATACGAACTCAAACACATATGAAATTTCTTATTTTCCATTCCATCTTCCATTATATAGCTGCCTATCTCGTGCTATTGAACATCACATAAGATGACCATGTTTACCCACTGGCTCATGTGGATTCCCTCTTAGCTTCTGAGTCCCCTCAGGAAAATGTGCAGTTCTGTGCTGAGGGGACCAGCTCTGCCTGCAGGTCACTAGTGCCATGACAGTTAAAGTGTTCATACAGACACATAGTTCATTGTAATTACTGATTTAACGTTGTCTTGGCAGTTTTCAGTTTGCATTTATTTATTTATTTATTTATTTAATGCATGGAAGTACACTGTTGCTGTACTGATGGTTGTTTGCCTTTGTGTGGTTGTTGGGAATTGAATTTTTTTTTAGGACCTCTCTTTGCTCTGGTCGACCCTGCTCACTCCGGTCAACTCCTATGGGTCAACTCTGCTCACTCAGTCCCTGCTTGTTCTGGCCCAAAGATTTATTTATTATTTATTATACATAAATACACTGTAGCTGACTTCAGATGCACCAGAAGAGGGCGTCAGATCTCATTACAGATGGTTGTGAGTCACCATGTGGTTGCTGGGGTTTGAACTCAGGACCTTCAAAAGAGCAGTCAGTGCTCTTACCCTCTGAGCCATCTCCCCAGTCCTCAGTTTGTCTTCTTAATTATGCGATTTCTTGAATCTTCCAAACAGATCCCCCAAAGGCACATGTGACCCATCACCCCAGGTCTTATGGTGCTGTCACCCTGAGGTGCTGGGCCCTGGGCTTCTACCCTGCTGACATCACCCTGACTTGGCAGTTGAATGGGGAGGAGCTGACCCAGGACATGGAGCTTGTGGAGACCAGGCCTGCAGGGGATGGAACCTTCCAGAAGTGGGCATCTGTGGTGGTGCCTCTTGGGAAGGAGCAGAATTACACATGCCATGTGAACCATGAGGGGCTGCCTGAGCCCCTTACCCTGAGATGGGGGAGATGGGGTAAGGAGGGTGTGGGTGCAGAGCTGTGGTCAGGGAAAGCTGGAGCATTCCGCAGACTCTGAGCTGGTCAGGGCTGAGATCTGGGATCATGACCCTCACCTTCATTACCTGTACCTGTCCTCCCAGAGCCTCCTCCATACACTGTCTCCAACATGGCGACCATTGCTGTTGTGGTTGACCTTGGAGCTGTGGCCATCATTGGAGCTGTGGTGGCTTTTGTGATGAATAGGAGGTGAAACACAGGTAGGAAAGGGCAGGGTCTGAGTTCTCTCTCAGTCTCCTTTAGAAGTGTGCTCTAATCATTAATGGGAAACCCATCTACACCCCACATTGCTACCTTCTCCAACTGGGTCCTCTGTCAGTTCTGGGAACTTCCAAGATCTTCCTTGAACTCTCACAGCTTTCCTTCTCACAGGTGGACAAGGAGGGGACTGTGCTCCAGCTCCAGGTTAGTGTGGGGACAGGATTGTCTGTGGACATTGCAGTGAAGCTGGAGATGTTGGGGAGCTCTGAGAATCCATAGTAACTCTTCCAGAGAAATCTTCCAGGGCCTCAGTTGTACCAATATGAATACATATATGTACATATGCATATACATTTTTTACCCTTGGCAGGGACAGCTCCTAGAGCTCTGATAGATCTCTCCCAGATGGTAAAGGTGACACTCTGGGGCCTGATTGGAGAGGGGCAATGTGGATATGATTGGGTTTCAGGGACTCCACGAATCCCCTCTGAGTGAGTGGTGGGTTGTTGGAATGTTGTCTTCACAGTGATGGGTCTTGTCCCTCATTCTCTAGCATGAAGACAGCTGCCTGGACTGCACTGAGTGACAGACGATGTGTTCATGTCTCTCCTGTGACATCCAGAGCCCTCAGTTCTCTTTAGACAACAGTGTCTCATGTTCCCTGTGAGCCTATGGACTCAATGTGAGGAACTGTGGAGCCCAGCCTGCCCTGCACACCTGGACCCTGTCCCTGCACTGCCCTGTTCCCTTCCACAGCCAACCTTCCTGTTCCAGCCAAACACTGGGTACATCTACATCCTGTCAGCTCCATGCTGCCCCGAGCTCCAGCTCCATACTTTCACACGAAGAGTATGTGACCTTGATTGTTATCATCTTGAGCTGAGGGTTGATTGCTTGTTAATTTAATGGTTGAGAATACTTAGCATTTTTCTCTTTTTTAAAAAAATAAATAAATGGCAGATGGAGAACCTTTCAGGATCTGTGTCACTGAGCTGTGTGTGTCTGTTGGGAGAGCTTGAGGCTATGAGAGCTGTGTGTGAACAGGGCTGTGCACAGGTGGTCTCAGTCATTTATTTTCTTTAATGGGTTCACTGTGTAACATCCGGGCTCTACTCTCTCCATCACTATGAAGCACATACCGAGAGTCTGTGATCTCAAGGACACAGTGAAGGCCTGAGCCTTGTCCTGTCCCCAGGATTATGAGCCCCCAAGGGCTAAAGATCAGAACTCATCTGGGGATCCTTTAAAGTGCTGTGTGCACAAGATAGGTCATGTCACATTTCCTTCCATCCACTTGATTGTAGCTTCTAATGATGCAGTCGTGAAGCTGCCCTGGGCGCTCCCTGTAGCCCTGCTACTGTGATGGTTTCTGCTTCTCCTTCTTTCCAGGGTCTTTTACAGGGATCTCAGGGGTCTTATGTGATTTCCTGTTGATCTTTCAGGAGCGCATCCACAGCTGAGATAAGAACCTGTTGGCTTAGATTTTTCAAAACCGATTTTTCATAAGGGTTCTTACATGCTTTGTTTGTTTGTTTGTTTTTTGAGCCAGGGTTTCTCTGTGTAGTCCTGGCTGTCCTGGAACTCACTTTGTAGACCAGGCTGGTCTTGAACTCAGAAATTTGCCTGCCTCTGCCTCCCAAGTGCCGGGATTAAAGGTGTGTGCCACCACTGCCCGGCTGTTCTTACATGCTTTATCCTCCCTTCTCACCCACTAACCATCAGAGGTAATGCAAGAGAAAGGACATTAGGATAGGGGGGAAGTTGATCTGTGTAGAAACAATGTGTTGGAGCAAATCTAATTTGTGTTGTCAGGATAGCAGCAGTTTAGTTCACAAAAATCAGCAAAGTCGGGTCAATTAAGAAGAAGCTGGGAGGCTCAGCTGTTTGCTGTTTAGAAGCAGTTCCTTGGGGTGATTTCAGTCTCCCATTGTCAGGATACCAGCAGTCCAGTTCAATAGTGTCAGGATTGCAAACATGAATCAGGAGGGGTGGCATGACACAGCAGAAACAGTCAGGTCTCCACCGATTCAACAAGAGTCAGCAGGAGGGACCAGGGCCAGCAGAGATGCCAGAACTTCTCTGTCCTGCCTCTCTCAACAAAGTGAAGATCAGCCTAAAGAAGACACAAGACCAATGAAGCATTGTAAAGCTGGCTATGCAAGCCCACCATCACTGTCCCTTGAGTCCTATTATACTCCCTACAAACATCGTGTGTCCTCCCACGGGTCTAGCCTCCCATGGGTGTTGCCTCAGCAAAATTCCCCATGAGTCTGTATCAGCTGATGTATCCATAAACTCCCACTTCACTCTGCCAGTCAGCCCAAGTCTGCAGAAGCAGCAAGAAGCCGCCAGAACATCACCAGAAGTTTTTTGGTGCATTTATCTCTATGGAATCACCAATAAACAATGGTAAGTGTTACATTATTATTTTTTTAATCCTATTTTAAATGATGGGTTTTAAATGCTTTAACCTCTCTTTTAACCCAACACCCAGAGTTAGTACAAAAGAATGGATGAGAGGAGGGGGAAGTGGACCTGTTTAGAAAGGTTCTTTGAGGAACTCCTGTCAGTGTTGGCTGGAAACAGTCAGTTCAGTTCACAGGGTAAGAGCAGCTGCTCCATTCACTCAAGGTTCACGGATACATCAGCAGTCCAGTGTGGTAGAGTCAAACGGGAATCGGCTGGGGTGGCCCTACCTGGTGAGACTGCCAGGCTTCAGCTTTGGGCCTAGTTAGCAGGAGGACCTGGAGGAATGTCAGGAGAAGTTTTCAGAGCATCATACAGCTAGCTGTACCAGCAAGCCAAGCTCAGCCCAAGTCACTGTCCGTTGAGTCCTAGTTATGTTCTCCAATCATCATGTGTCCTCCATGTGTCTTGCCTCAGCACTTGCACCTGTCTCAGCTGGCATCACTCTGCCAACCACCCTGAGTCTGCTAAAGCAACAAGAAACTAACACACCACCCAAAATTTTTTGGTGTCTTGCTCTCTATAGAGTCCTAACACATGCAGCTCAACTACGCAGTATAAGAGAGACCATTACATGTCTGTTGTTAGAGAAAAATCCTTCAAGAGGCCAAGCGGCAGAGGCTCCTGTCAGGGGCGGCAGGTCCGGAGCGGCCAGAGATCCACCTCTCTGGGCAGCAGCCCGAGTCCCTGCAGAGTCAGAGCGGCATGGCGCACCCCACCTGCGGCCTCACCATGGTGCTGTTGGCAGCAGCAGTCTGCACGAATGCGAGAAAGGCTATTGTTTCTCGACAGTTCGTGGAGATGACCCGAACTCGGATTGAAGGCTTATTAGCAGCTTTCCCAAAACTCATGAACACTGGAAAACAGCATACTTTTGTTGAAACAGAGAGTGTAAGATATGTGTACCAACCTATGGAGAAACTGTACATGGTATTGATCACTACAAAGAACAGCAATATCTTAGAAGCTTTGGAGACTTTAAGGCTCTTCTCAAGGGTGATCCCTGAATATTGCCGAGCCTCAGAGGAAAATGAAATATCTGAGCACTGTTTTGATTTGATTTTTGCTTTTGATGAAATTGTTGCCATGGGATGCCGGGAGAATGTTAACCTGGCACAGATCAGAACCTTCACAGAAATGGACTCTCACGAGGAGAAAGTATTCTGAGCAGTCAGAGAGACTCAAGAACGTGGAGCTAAGGCTGAGACGCGGCGTAAAGCAAAGGAATTACAACAGGCCCGAAGAGATGCAGAGAGACAGGGGAAAAAAACACCAGAATTTGGCGGATTTGGTAGTTCTGCAGTGTCTGGAGGCAGCACAGCAGCCATGATCACAGAGACTATCATTGAAACTGATAAACCAAAAGTGGCGCCTGCACCAGCCAGACCTTCAGGCCCCAGCAAGGCTTTGAAACTTGGAGCTAAAGGGAAGGAAGTAGATAACTTTGTGGACAAATTGAAATCTGAAGGTGAAACTATTATGTCTTCTAATATGGGAAAACGTACCTCAGAAGCAACCAGAGTGCATGTTCCACCTATTAATATGTAAAGTATGCACATGAAGATTGAAGAGAAGATCACACTAACCTGTGGGAGAGATGGAGGATTACAGAATATGGAGTTGCATGGCATGATCATGCTTAGGATCTCAGGTGACAAATTTGGCCGGATTTGTCTTCATGTAGAAAAAGAAGATAAGGGCTGGAGAGCTGCCTCAGAGGTTAAGAGCACTGTCTGCTCTTCCCGAGGTCATGAGTTCAATTCCCAGCAACCACATGGTGGCTCACAACCATCTGTAATGAGGACTAGTGCCCTCTCCTGGCTTGCAGGCATAAATGCAGGCAATACCGTGTACTTAATAAATAAATAAATCTTTAAAAACAAAACAACTTATCATAAAAAAAAAAGAAAGAAAATGAAGATAAGAAAGGGGTGCAGCCATCTCCACGTTTCTGTATAAAATGTGCCTTATGAAAACACATAGAGATTTGCATGTGCACACATACATACACACATACATTCCTGAACAGACTAACTTGGATCTTAAGTCTTAAATATATATAATATATTATATAGTAACATGTATTTAATATATTAATTATTAATATCATTATATGTTATTGACTGCATTATATAATTGTTAATATATTATACAATATTGTGTATATTTAATGATATGTAATACAGAGGAGATATATATATATATATATATATATATATATATATATATATATATATATGTAGTGAATAAATCCTAAACCAAGAGGAGCAGTGTGAGAAAGTTAATCTGGAATATTTAAATGTGAGTAAATTTTAATAAATCATCTCATTAAAGTGGGCCATATGAGCTGGAGTAGAAAAAGCAAACAGGCTTCTAGGAAGCAATAATTTACACAAAACGATATTCCAATGTCATGGGCAATTTAACCAGAGAGGTTTTTTTTCTAAGAAACCTTCCCTCTAGAGCATGAAGGAAAAAAAAACCCCATCAGATCATCACAGTGGCTGCTGATTTTCAACACGCATTGGAATGTTCAGAATTAAAAAGGAAAACTCACGAAATCCACTGTAGACATTGAATACTGAATGATCTAGTGGCAATAAAACTACTAAATCTATGTCTCTCTCTCTCTGCCTCTCTCTCTCCCTCCTTCCCTCCCTCCCCCCTCTTTCTTTCTTTCTTTCTCTCTTTCTTTTTCTTTCTTTCCTTCTTTCTTACTTTGTTCCAAAACTGTGCACATATTATCAAGATATTCCAAGTAGCTCCAGCTTGGGGATTGTCTGTATGAGATCTGTGCAAAAACAGGTTCACATCACTTCAAGGCTCAGTGTTTTACCTTGTTCTTCTGGGGTAGCTGAGCTGGATGTGGCCACACATGCTTGTAGAGGATATGCTGTTGCTGTACTGAGCTCTGCCTGGCCTCAAATGTTCCCATAATGAGCAGAAAACAACCAGAGTAATTACTCGTCATAAAACTCTGTCAATAGAGATGAAAGAAAGAAAGAAAGAAAGAAAGAAAGAAAGAAAGAAAGAAAGAAAGAAAGAAAGAAAGAAAGGAAGGAAGGAAGGAAGGAAGGAAGGAAGGAAGGAAGGAAGAAAGGGGTGCTGCTACAGACGCATCCAAATGTGGATAAAAAAACGTTTTACTGCAGAGTCTCTCATTGGCTTGAAAAACCCAGAGAAGTCATTTCCAGTGAACAGTGATGTAGGGGTACTAAAGTGGAGACTACAAACAACAGAGGAATCTTTTATTCCTTTGACAATTAATTGCTGGCCTTTGGAAAGTGGAAACAGCTGTGATGTCAACAAAGAGTTCGGACTACAGGAAGATAATTTAGAGCTCAATGATGTGGTCATCACTATCCACTCCCATCGGGTGTTGGTGTGCCTGTGATTGGTGAGATCGATGGGGAATATCGACATGATAGTCGGAGAAATATGTTGGAGTGGTGCCTGCCAGTGATTGATGCCAAAAATAAGAGTGGCAGCCTGGAGTTCAGCATTCCTGGGCAGCCTAATGACTTCTTCCCTGTTCAAGTTTCTTTCATCTCCAAACAGAATTACTGCAACACACAGGTTACCAAAGTGACCCAGGTAGATGGAAACCGTCCCGTCAGGTTTTCCACGGAGACCACTTTCTTAGTGACAAATACGAAATCCTGTAATACCAAGAAGGGAAAGCTGAAAAGGAAGGATTTCAGATTAATAAAGAAGAAGCCAAAAGTGGCTGAAGAGTTTTTCCAAATTTACAAGCCATTGGAGGTCCCCCCAAACCCCTTTTCTGATACAGTACACGTTCTCTGTGCGCAAGGACCCTCAACTCACACCCAGTGTTGCGGTGTCACAGAGACATTTTTGACAAATGACACTGACATAAAGGGAAAGGCTGCTGATTTCTTTGGCCAGCAGGAAGCCAGCTCTCCAGGGAATGGAATGCCCCAGTAAGTAGCTCTTCTGCCTTCACCTAAGTCTCCCTTTATTTTAAGCCCTAAATATAGGTATATTTCATACTTTGTTTTAAAAAGTTTTCTCTATAGATTTGAGTCTTTCACACCCCTTTGCTTTCTGTTTTCTTTCAGTACACTTAGTCACACAGTGGGGTCATCTGTCTGTAGTATTGTGTTCAGCACTCTGAGAACAAGGTTATCTAACCCATTCTTGACATTAGACAGTACCAGTGAACTGCTTAAGGGATGTAGAGTCTAAAAGTTGAAATACAAGGTTGTCTTGTTTTCTCTCCTGTATCCATCCATTGCTCCATCTCTTTATGAAGTTGTCCTTGTGAGCCCTGCCCTTCCAGTTGCAGGCAGTGTTGTGAATTCCATTTGTGTCAATATTAAAGGTAGCCAGCTGGGAAGCAGCTTTTATGTGTACACACCTTTTCAAGATGCCGAATAAGATGGCTACATCCATTTCCACAGGAAATCATGTCTGCTGCTAATGCTACCCCAACTTACAGTTCCCTACATGACGTATGGTTCCCTATGTAACTTACAGTTCTCTCCGTGCTGTGGGGCGATTGAGTTGAAGCACTGTAGTCCACTCAGATCCCGAGTGTCCACCTCCTCCCCTTCCCAGATGCTCTTCCCTTCATCAGCCTTCTTTCCAGCAGAAATGAGTCTAGTGAGTCTGTGCCATTTCTCCTTAGCCCTAAACCATTGGAGAGACCCCATCTTCACCATTTGAGTGGTAGCATTTTGAGAGGCAGGTGTATAGTGAGGGGTTACTCAAATATATCCCATCTAACCTGACATTTACCACCTCCCTCTCTGTCCTTGTTTCTGAAAACCTTTTTTCTCCTCCTCTGGCTTTTTGGTGTCATCATGTAATAATTGTAGGAGTTTCTCAGCTCATTTTGATCTATTACCTTTTCAATAGAGGCTGAATCAGCCAATCCCACCCGCCAAGCACTGAACTGGGTGGGGCAGAAGATCAGTTGCTGAAGGCTGCAAGCAGTAGCAATGGGAAGCAGTAGATGACCTCCATTCTCTCAGGTGGCTGCAGAGCAGAGCAGAGCAGAGATCTCCCTCTGAACACCTGCCTTCCCTGGCAAGAGTATACTATCCGTGAAGCAGGGCAGTCCCACAGAAGACTGTGGCTGGGATGGCTTGCCAAAGAAATTTCTAGCCTTTCCTTTTTCCCTACACTGCATCAGGGAAGAATCCTTATCTCTAGCTTCGTTTTCACATGAGGTTTTCTGAGGAAGGGGACTGGGATAGGAAGTCTGTCATGTAGTAAAGTAGACAAGAAATCTTATTAATCCAGTTGTATTTCAGAGTTGTTCGTCCCTATGATTTTTAAAGTCAAGTTTAATTTTACAAGACTTTTTTCTGAAATTACTTTTGGGGTAATATTTAAAATGAGAGACATTTTGTAACCCTATAAAATACATATGGAATATAACATTCCAATGTACACAATGAAGGCAAATTCTTAATCAAATAAAAGAGTATTATAAAATGAAAAAAAAAAAGAAAGAAAAATTCTTCATCATGTGTCCTTTCACATGCTTGCTTTAGCTGAACATCCTCTCTCCTGTGTCTGCTTCAGGGAATTGTTCTTTTACGAGTCTGCCTGAGCCTTTCACACCATGTGCACCTTAATGAAACGTTCCTTCATCTGTTTGCCCCAGCAAACACCTTTCAACACGACTGACTTTCCAAAGAACTCTTAGTTTCCACTTCACAGGAACTAAATTGGAATCATTCCGGAAGTGACCCCGTTTTCAAACTTGGAAACTAAATCCCTGCTGTGTCTTGTTTGTTAACAACCTGCACAGTCCGTGCTTGTTCTGGGTGACTTTTCTCAGCAGTTTCCCAAGAAGCATCTTCCATTTGACCCCCTTTCAGGGACTGTCCCTCATACTGAGGAAATATTAGTCTGTTCTCCACAGCTGTGGTAAATCTCATCTCCGTGAATCGATGGCTCCGTCAGCCACATGTGGCCTTAACCTTCCTATTTGACCTTCTGGTTCCACACTTTAACCTGTCACACACTTTATTTTACCCGAGATAACTTTTCAATTCTTAGAAACTGGGTATAAACCTTTTGAAGTAAACATTCCAAAATCAAAGATGTTTGTAAAATGATAGCTACATCAGCTCCTGTATCCTTCTATTGCAATGCCACTCACTGGTAACATTAATTTTGGCCTATAATTATTAAAAACTGTTTGCCAGAATGCACATTTTCCAGTAAATCCAAGCCCTCCTAATCTTTCTAATGGAGCAGCTTAGCCTTTGATTTAGCGAAACAGTAACTGGTCAGCAATTCCATCACCTGTGTTAATTTGCATCTCTCTTTTTACATAAGCCATTACTTAAATTATAGTTGGAATCTTCAACTATAAATTGTGAGTGAACAGTCAGTTCCTAGAAAGTCAAACTGTTTCCTCCCAAGACCATTCCTCCTGTCCCTGAGGGCAAAAGACCATATCTCCTATAGATATTTTATAACATTGAATATTGGGGATAAAATAGATGTTTATGGCCAAGTCTAGCAGCACTGCCTACAATAGCTTGCATTAGATCTGCAATACTTAGTTGAGGTTTTTCTACCTGGCTGACAAAAGGCAAACATCTCGTACTTTTTGCTGCAGGGCCTTGTTCTAGGCCCCAATTTTGTTTACTGATGGCAAGAAAGTGCCTTGGATATCTATCGCTCTTGGACCTACACTCATGGGGCCAGTGGCAATCCTTGTCACATTGCCTGTGCACTCCTGGAAGCCTAGGCCTTCTTTCTGCTTTATATTCAGAATATCCATAGCCCTTAGAGATACCGTGATAACAGTTTTGTTTCAGATGACCGTGTTCCCCACAGTCAAAGCACCAGGCATTTTTAGACCTAAGGCCTTGACAAGCTTGGTCAAAGTCTTTTTACCATATCTACCACAGTTAAAGCACCATGGAATTTGAGATCTAAAACCTTTAGATATGGCTTGCCCAATTATCGTGGCCATATAGAGACTAGAACCAATATTGGCCTCCTTTCTGATCCACTGTTCTATAGGTGCTGTCCTTGACTTTAATGCCCTGACAACATTTTTGCATTCCGTATTTGCATTTTCAAATACCAAGGTCTCAATTCCCACTTGTCTCACATCAGGGTCTGACTTGGCTTTGATCACAGCTGAAACTAATCTTTGCAAAAAATAAATAAATAAATAAAAAATAAAGTCAGTGTAGGTTTTCCCTGAGTCTTGCATAATTTTTCTAAGTGGTGTGGACTTCTCTGTCTCCTCAGCTTTGTCCCAAGCTCTAAAAGCTGCTAAACAACATTGCTCTTGGTTTGTTTCTTCATATTGAACCTATTCTGCTATAGCAGCGCATAGAAAGTATCAACTGGACCTGTGCTAGGTTAATTCCCCTCGCTCCTTTGTGCTGCTCCAAGTTCGTGGTTTGCTCGGCCTTGGCAATCATTGCAATTGAGGACCATCCTCTTGTACAGCTGTTACCAATCCTCCTCAATTCTGGGAAATAATTCTATTTTGAGTAGTCCAATTATTTAGAATTTGTTTCACATAGGACAAGTGCATCTCATAAGATATCACTGCCTCCTGAAAAAGCTTTAGGTCTGTCACTTACACTGGATGCCATCCTATCTTGTCATAAACTTTGTGATTATCTTCATTACCAAGCAATACTGTATAACTACTTACTGTTATAACACATGCTGTTGGTGATTCTGTGACCCAGGAGACTGTCCTCAAAAGAGGCTGTGGCTTTAACCCTGTCTTCTGAACATGGCAGTCTCATCTGACCATCCTCCTGCTTTTCCATTTTTTGACTTGACTGCCCTCTTACACAGTTCCTTCCCCTCTTTCTACTTAGAGGAAACTCCCTCTTGCTGGCTCAGTCACTGGAAATGAGCCTATTTGTTCTCCCTTTCCTGTGTTTGACTTATTTCAAACTTGTCTACCTCTACACTAATTTCTCTAGCTGCACAGCCAACTCTGCTACGTCTTCAGAAAGAAGAGAGAGGAAGGAACCCTCTTCTTTTCCTTTTTTCTCCATGTTTTGACTCACAGGCTTCTCCATTTCTTCATGTAATTTTTTCAGTTGCTCAGTCAAGTCTTTTGCCCTTTTTATAAACAAAGTAGCCCAAATGAGGGAAAGTGGAAAAGAAAACCACTGCTGAAACCCATGTGGGGCGTGTCCCAAGGAAAGTCTCAGCAAATACTTGGTTTACTTTTTGAAACAAACTATCAAAAAAGTATTCTCTAAATTTGATGAAATATATGAATAAAACCCAGTAAAATCTCTAAGGAAGAGGTGAGCTCAAAAGTTGTAACACTGGGGTAGGTAGTTAAAATCTATACAAGGAAATCTTTCAACACGTGGCTTGTGTCCGTCTCACCCACTGTCCCCTTATCAGGATGGAGGCATCTTTGCTGACAGCCATCTTTGCTTGGGTTTAAAAGGATGGTATTTGCCATGTAGCCTCACACCTATCTTGATTAAAAAGTGATCACATGACAGAAACCAATCAAGGAAACATGAGCTGCTCCTAGCTGTAAGGCCCAAACCAGATAATTCTTCCACTGTTTTCAATCACACTAAGAACAACAACCCAGAGAACCTCTCTTCCTCCTCAGCCTCTCTTCTTTCTCTTTGTCCTCAGCAACAGGCTGCCCATGTAGATAGGGCTGAGACAGTCCCAGACCAGGACCCTAAATGGAATCACAATACCCTAGGGGGCATCCTAGCAAAGAATCCGTTTACATCTTGCCTCCTAGCCAGTCTCCACAAAACTCTTCTTAATATGTAAATTATGAAAAATTCCAAAAGGGCACACAGGATAACTATGAAAATCCATCACAATTCCTAAAGTGCCTTCCAAAGGCCCTCCTGCAATACACTAACCTGGATCCTGAGACCCCGGGTGAAAAACAACCCCTTATGAGCTACCTTTCCCAGAGTTCCTCAGAGCATGGGAACATCAATCCCTGATCACCTTTGGGCTAATATCCTTGGTCTGGTCGTGGAGAACTGAGGGGGCCCAGGCTTCCTTGGCCTGACCACTGCCATCTCTGATGCAGAGTCATTGTCATGGTATTAAAGCATTCAATCTCCTTCCTTCTGGACACTGGTGCTACTTTCTCAGTCCTGACAAAATTCTGGGGACCCACCTCTCCTTTCCACTCCTCTCTTGTCAGAGTAAGGGAACAGCCCTACCTGGCTAGACTGTCCCCACCACTTAGCTGTATATTTAGGGGTATCCCCTTACCCATTCCTTCCTAGTGATACCAACCTAATAGCACCAGCCTGTTCCATCTTCTTGCTGGGAAGAGACTTTCTAGTCAAAAGAAGAGATCCTATTTCTCTTGCTACACACAGCTGCTCAACCCCAGGCTCACTGCTCATTCCTCTCTTCCAAACTACACACTCTGACACAACTTTTACCTTGCTAGCTTTCACAAGGTTCCTCAGGTACAAATATCCTTCCTCCACTAATCATTCAATAATAGAACCCCAGCCAATCTATAAAACACGTTCAATACTCACTTCCCCTCCAAAGTGGCAGGGACCTGAGCCTCTTATTCTTGGCCGGGCCTGGTGGGAAATAATCTTCTGATCCCACTTCATCCCCCTTTAGTGATCCCAGGCTTGCTAGGCGTGGTGGCACACGCCTTTAGTCCCAGCACTCGGGAGGCAGAGGCAGGCAGATTTCTGAGTTCGAGGCCAGCCTGATCTACAAAGTGAGTTCCAGGTCAACCAGGGCTATACAGAGAAACCCTGTCTTGAAAAAAAAAAAAATCCCATGCTTGCAGTTAAAAACCCCGTGGAATGGATTGCTTTGTTCAGGATCTCCGACGTCTCCACTCAGCAGTAGTTCCCCTCCACCCCTTAGTATCTAACAATTATACTCTCCTCTCATCACCCCTCAGAGACCTCCCATCTCTCTGTCCAAGACCTCAAGGATAACCTTTCTATTCCTCTTGACTTCCAGTCAGAAAATGCCTTTGCCTTTGCCTTTACCTGGACTGACCCCAACTTGCACACTTCTACCCAACTCACTTGGACTGTCTTACACCGGGGGTTCCAGGAAAGCCCACATTTATTTGATCAGATTCTGACCTCTGGCCTTCTTTCTTCATCACTTCCTAAACCAATACATAAATGACCTTCTCCGTCATAATCCATCTCTGCAAATTAGCCAGGCAGACACGTCTGCCCACCCAGGGCTATAGGGTCTCAGGTTCTTAGGTCCAGTTCTCCACCCCTCAGGTTACTTATCTGGAAGTAGATAAAACTCTGACAAGATCATTACTCTAGATAGGAAACACCTAACCCAGTCACTCATAGCCCCCACAACCAAGGACAAAATCATATCATTCCTAAGAATGGTTGTTTCCTGTGCTCTTGGATTCCCTGTTTCTCTCTTCTTGCTCACCCCTTATATGAGGCGACCCATGTTTCCTCTCATGAGCCAGGCCTTGAGCCCATTACCAAGCCCCTCTGTACCCTTTAACAGGCCCTGCTGCAGGCTCCAGCCCTATACCTTTCAGATTTCACTCTCTCTATGCCACTGAATTAGAGGGACATGCTCTCAGAGTCTGGGGTTACCAGCTGGAACCTTCCTTTGTGGCCCCCAAAATTAGATCATAGTATACAAGGATAGACTCCTTGTCTGCACACTCTGGCTGCAGCTGTACTTCTTAAATGCAAATCAAGGGGGTTAACCTTCAAGTAACCTACTGTGGTTTTCTCCTTTATCACCTGTACCATCTCCTGACACACAAGGGTCTCCACAATTACCCCTGCCAGAGTTTGCTCCCGTCAGATGGCATTAGGAAAGGGTGCTGCACTTGGCCTTCGCCGTGTCCAGGTTCCAACATTACAAACTTTGTCAAACTACTGAGAGATCGTGTGTTTTTGCTGTCTCCTGCCGCCTACAATACTTGATTTCTAATTCTAGAATCTGCCTATAGAAACTCTCTCTGGTAGAGTTCATTTTGTGACATTTTTTTCTTCCTCCACAGACTCAGATTGTATTGAAACCTCACTCTGTGAGTACAGTCAGTTTGGCCTCAGTACAGTTCAAAGGTCTGAAATAGACACACTTGATTTTCAATAATGGCAATTTCTGTCACTGCACAAACAAATGACCCCCAAAATCTTTTATATTTTAATTAAGGACTCATGTCACCAAGATGGGAGATGGGGTCACTTGTAACCTTGAGTACAGCATTTTCCATAGAAGCCCATCAGGTACAATAAAAGTGCAGAGGGCACACATTCTACTCTTTGAATCCTAGGTTATAGATATGGAAAAAGATGTGGTCCACAGCTCCTCAAAGATCCTCAGATCCCTAATATCACTACCTTGGAAGATACTGATCCGCCCTAGTGACATGCTCCGACAGGGGATTTCAAAAATGGCAGCTCCTGTCAAAATGGCAGCACCAGGCCATCTCAGCCTGCAGCCATCACAGCAGCTGTCCACAGAGGAGTATCCCTTTCCAGCCTCCGCAGGAGCAGCCACTCAAGAGCTGTCTACAGAGGCAGTGACAATACCTTTCTGCCAGCACCTCAGCCAGTCTTAGCTCCTTTCCTGGAGGAGTGACCATACCACCATCCCTGAAGGGTCTGTGGCCTTTGTCATCCTGCCTGGATTAGGCTGGTGTGGTTTCCCATTGACTTTAACCACAGGACATGGTAGTACTAAGAGAAGCCCTAAAGGATCTCCTGCACTCCAGACATGATCCTTCTTACCCCCATTGTGGAGAGGCAATCTAATTTCCCCTTGGTGGTCTGCATCATTCACCCCTCCTAACACTGTTATCCCTTTCTTAGAATGGCCAGCAATATCTAGACAGTAAAGGTGGGACTTCAGGGCTGAGAGAGGGCCTCTGGGAAAAGATCAGAGGCAGGAGGATTCGCTAACATGGCATGGGGAAGGTTGATGTACCAGGGCTGTGAGAGAGAGGTAAAGAACAGGTCACGTGGTGGGACATAGGCCAGTATTTGTCACCTTAGAATAACATAAAGTCTGCCAAGCTCAGCATCTAAGCATCTAATAATAACAATAATAATAATAACAACAATAATGATGATGATGATGTCTGTGTCTTTATTCATCCACTGGCAGGACCAAGAAAGTCCCACTATTCATGTCTCAGCCCTGCAGGCCTCTGTCACCTAATGCACACTGTAACTGTGTCTTCAGACAGTCACCCCATCTTTCTGTCAAGCCAGCTACCTCAGGTTGGTGGGGGACAGGGTAAGACTAGAGGACTCCATGACCGTGGGCCACTGTCACACTTCTCCTGCTGTGAAGTGAGTTCCTTGGTCAGAATACCTCGTGGATCTCAGTGTGGAATAGCAGGATGGTGGATCAGGCGTTCTGTAAGTTCACTGCTGGTGGCTTCAGCAGAAGCATCCCATGCAGGAAAGGCAAATCCATGGTCAGAGTGAGCATCTGCTCCAGCAAGGACCAAGTGTTGTCCTTCCCATTTTGTACCTGGTTCACGGGATCAGCCTGCCACCAGGTAGCTGGCTGGTCACCTTGAGGAATGGTGCCACCTCTGGGGCTCAGTGTTGGTCACCACTGTTGGCAAATCTGGCTTTCAGCAGCAGCTGTAGTCAGGTCAGCCGTAGTGAGTGGAAGTCCATATTGTCCAGCCCATCTCTGCCACCATGGTGTCTTTGATCATAGGCCCATTGAGTAATGGCAGAGGTGGCTGGGTATAGAGACTGACTCCACAGAATGGGTCACCTACCTAATTGATTAGAGAACGTCTTCCCACCTGATGTCACCTTTTGATGAGCATGTCACAAGTGTCTTCACACCCTTCCCCCATTTGGAGAGATTTATGCACATGCTTCCTCCCCAGATGACTCCAATCATGTTCTTTCCAAGTCCCTGTCCATCAGCCAATCCATTGGCTACAGAACATGAATTAGACAACCATCACACACCTGGCTATTTCACCTTCCAAATAAAATGTATTAACATGTCTGTGGCCTGAACGTACACACAGTGTGAAGAGTTCCTTTCACAATCTCTTTCAGGGTTGTTCAAGAAAGGGGTTGTAATGCTGCAGCTGTCCACTTCTGGTGGTGCATGCACAACATGCAGAGCCACAAGCAAGGCAGACCGTGGTCTCTTCTTCCTTAGTCTTCCACTAATAAGGCCCCTCATGAGGCTGTAGGTGTGTGCTTGGCAGCCAATGACATTGCAACAGGAGTAGAGGCCATAGGCATGTGGGCAAAGTCTTCATGTAATTTCCTTGTGCCTATAGAACCTGTCCAGGCACATTTCTATCACTTTATTTTTACATTTATATCACTTCTATTTGATCATAGATTACTGCTGTGTGTGTCCTATTTTATGACTTTGCAGATCAGATAACATCCAACTCATTATAGGCAGCAGAGGTCACACAGTAATTTTGTCGCCCATTGTTAAATGTTCAGTTTCCACCAAGGCTAAGAGCTCTCAAAGGGGGAATAGTTGTCTTCTGAGGATGGTGGAGCCTTGCTCCAAAACCCCAGAGGTCTCTTCTGTGATTCATTCACAGGTGTCTGCCAAAGGCTCCAAACAGTGTCCCTCTCTGTCACTGACACCTCAAGTACCATCAGGTCTGCTGTATCCTGGTCCAAGATTTGGGACATCCTGCACAGCAGCCTGGACTGGTTTAAGAGCCTTTGCCTGCTCCTGGACACACACAGAGCTAGCAGCTTTCTGATTCAGGAGGCACATGGGCCAGAGTAACAGACCCAAGTGAGGGATGTGCTGCCTGCAGAATCCAGAGAGACAAACTAAGCACTGTGCTCCTTTCTTGGTAGTAGGAGGGGCCAGGTCAGTAGCTTTTCCTTCATCTTGGATGGATATCTCTGCATGCCCCAGAGCACTGGATTCCTAAAAACTTTACTGAAGTAGAAGGCTCTCAAAGACTTGGTTGGAATCATTTCCTGCCTGCTGATGCACATACGTGTTACCAGAGTCCAGTGTGGTTGCCATCACATCTCCCTTTAACTGTCCTATCTGGCCAGTAAAGAGCAAGACATTGACCATGGAGACTGACAGTTGACATTGATGGTGACACTAATTTCTGAAATTCCTACGAGGATGTGATACTGTCTTTGACTCACTATTTTCCTTGGCAGAGGGAACTCTAACCTTTAGCCTTTCCAACTAGAATACTCCTACTCCACAGGTCAGGGAACCAATGTGAGAATTCTGCCAAACTCTAAGTCTATCTATCCCAGTTGTACATTCTGGCTCTGGAAAAACAACCACAGGATGAATACAGGAACCTACTGGACCGAGTGAGAATCAGACTTCTACCAATTTTTCATTAATCACCAGACCTATATAAGACCCTACTTTAACTGCAGGGCCATATATTTCTTAGGATCTCAAGCAATCAGCATTAATTTGGACCGGTATCCAATGGACAAGGGAAAGTCTGATTATTTCTCTCCCCCTACCCTGTGTATGGTTACCCTGGTGAAAGCCTGTAGGTCCCACCAGAAAAGGATTGGAGAAAGGCCAGCAGAAAACATTTTAGGTATTTTTTAGATACTTACTGAGTCAAACCTGACCATCGTTCATTCAAGGGGTTCTGGGTCTGCAAACTGACTCAAGTCTAGAAACTGATTCACGGGCAGAGCTGTTCCTTTGCCAGTATTATGTAGCCTTTCTCTCATTTTAGACAATTTTCCCACTTACATGATCAAGCAAAAATTCAGTAGGCATCTGTGTTGCTTTGATTAAGAATATTTGCCTGGCTGTGTTTGTGCAAACCCAGAGGCAGACAGATCTCTGAGTTTGAGACCAGCCTAGTGTACAGAGTACGTTCCAGGACAGCCATGGAAAAACCTGTAGCTAGTCTTTGCTACTGTGTTGGTTTTTTCTTACCCTATATCCTCATGGTTTCACCCACTATGACTATATAGGAAAGAAGAAAGGAAAGAGGGAGAGAGAGAGAGAGAAAAACAGAGAGACAGAGAGAGAGAGAGAGAGAGACAGAGAGAGAGAGGGAGAGCAGGACAGAGGGAGGGAGGGAGAGAGAGAGAGAGAGGGAGAGCAGGACAGAGGGAGGGAGAGAGAGAGAGAGAGAGAGAGAGAGAGAGAGAGAGAGACCTGAATCTAATTTCTTTCCCAATCATTTCTCCCAGTTTCCAGCCCAGCTCCTTCAAATGTTTCTCCCAGCCTTTCCTCCCTCAGTTTCCCAACAGTCTGCTTAAACACTCCCTCCTCCCAGTTTTCCCAATGCCAGCGGTTCCAAACTGTAACAACTGTTCTAGCCTCTCTGCTCAGTCAGCTCCTCCTGGCTCTACTGTCTCCCAACAATATCTTCTGCACCAACTGCTTCTCCTCTCACTCTGCTCACCCAATCCCCTTTCTCAGCCTCGGCGTTTTAAAATAACCTATCCTGTTCCTAGAAATCCAAGGGGCAACAACCCATAAGGTTATAGTTTCAGGCAGTTCTAACAGCTAAGAATTCTAAAGGGCCGGTTGCCTAGCAACTGGGTACCTTTTAAAGGGCCAGGTACACAAGATAAAGCACACTACAGACACACAGTTTAAAAACAAAAACAAAAAGGAACAGAAAATATATTCAATATTCAGCCCCATAAGCTCATAAATTTGAATTCTTGGTCTTCAGGGAGTGGAAGTACTTGTGGCAATTAGAGGATGTGGTTTTGGTAGAGGAAGCTTGTCAATGGGGTGGGAACTGGGGCTACAAAGCCAAGATAGTTGCAGAGGCGCTCTCTCTCTCTCTCTCTCTCTCTCTCTCTCGCTCTCGCTCTCACTCTCTCTCTCTTTCTCCTCTCTCCTCTCTCCTCTCTCTCTCTCTTCACTCTCTCCCCCCCCTCTCTCTCTCTCTTCCTCTTCCTTCTGGCTGTGCATCCAGTGTAGAGCTCTCACCTACTTCTCCAGCACCACGTGTGCCTGCGTGCCTCCATGCTGCCCGCCATTACAGTAATGTAACAAACCTCTCAAGCTATAAGCACACCCCCAATTAAATGCTTCATTTCATAAGTGTGGCCATGACCATGATTTGTCTCACAGCAATGGGACACTGACTCAGAGTTTGCTACCAAGGAGCATGGCACTGCTGTCACAGGCCTGACAGTGCTGCTTGCAGGTGCAATGAGGATTGGATTTGGAAAGTAACCAAGTGCTTTAAGTAGGGCTTCTTGGGACACTCGTAAGAGCATGCGAGACAGTGCTGAGGGCGATTAGAACTGGTGGGAAGGCAGGCTGAAGTGGTGTCAGAGGTGATGAATATTAGTAGCACACAGACAATTCTGTGATATTTTGACCAAAAAAAAAAAAAATGTGACTGCATTTGTCCTTGTCCAAAAAATCAGCCAGAGGCTAATACACTGAAGAGTCTTGCGTTCTTGGCATTGGCAGAGGACATTTGAAGACAGTCTAGTACTGAGTCTGCCCTGTGGTTATTAGTGCTTACTCTTAGGCAGATCTATAATGAAAAACAACAGCCAATCAAGGGAAAACACACCATGCACAGCTTGAGGGGAGAGAAAGCACTGTGATGTGTACTGGAGCTAAGTCCAGTGCTCAAGGAGATAAAATTTAATAAAAATCCCGGGTGATAAACAGAACAAAGGGAGTGCATACTACAGAACAAGACCACAGCCAGCAGGGGCTGGTGAGATGGCTCAGGGGGTAAGAGCACCCGACTGCTCTTCCAAAGGTCCAAAGTTCAAATCCCAGCAACCACATGGTGGCTCACAACCACCTGTAACAGAGATCTGATGCCCTCTTCTGGTGTGTCTGAAGACAGCTACAGTGTACTTACATATAATAAATAAATAAATCTTTAAAAAAAAAAAAAAGACCACAGCCATCTTAGCTTCCAACTTGTGTAAAGGAATTAAAGTTTAAGCAGTGAAAAAACTATCAAAAACACAGGCTGTTGAAAACTTATTTGAAAGAAGGGCAAAGTGCCAGCTCCAGCAAGCAGCAGAACTTGGCAGCTTCAGCCACATGGTTCTGTGATGTCTTCAGAGTCAAAAACACAAGGAAGAGATGATGGAATCTCCCTGTGCAGCTAAGAATTGCCACTGAGGTCAGGCATAAGGCAGGGGTGTCCATGCATCTACCACTCCTTGTCAGGAGACCATCTTTTGACAAATGCTTCAGACAAAGATTCAAACAACTTTTTCCACCTTTTTAAAAGGTTAAAGCTTCCATATTAAAGTTCAATCTCCAGTCAGTGTTCCCATATTCAGAATCTCAGCCTGACCCAGTTTTATGTTCCTTCCACCATTATCCCACACCCTCAAAATCCATTCCCACACATATTCCCCAGACTTCTGGATTAGTAAACTTTTTAATGAATTAACAAACACGTCAAGCTCCTTACATGTGTGCACAGAAGTGCAGGGCTACTCCTCATGGACTACACATTTACCTTCCCTCCTGAAATCTACCATGTCTGAAGTCTGCTTATAGGTCTAGAGACAGGTAACACAGCCTTTGAACAACACTGGAGTTGAGAAAGGACTGCTGGATTAGGTCAGCGTACATATGTGAGAACCTCAAAATGGAAGGAAGGAAATGCGTTGAGTTTAGGGAGTTTGTATCAACAAGAGAACGAAAGCTATGAATTCCTTCAAAAGTAATAAAGATGACATTTGACCAGGGGAGACCTCCTGAAAATATTGGCTGCAAAAACAAAGGAAGAAAACGAGTAGAACAACATCAAAACAAAACAAAACATGGATTCTCATCTCTCTACATGGAAACAACTCTGAGCTGGCTGAGAAACGAATGTCTCCATGTCTGTTCATAGCTAATAAATCTTGTTGGCTACAAAGTCCACATGACATTTCAGGTCATTCTTTCAAATGGCATGGGTGGATATTTATATTGCAGCTTGTGCATAGAGCACAAGCAGAGTGATGGGGTTTGATGCCTTTCCTTCCCACACATAGAAGAGTCATCTTGAACTGATCTGTGCACAGGGCTCATTCCATCCTTGTCCAGATGATTCAGTAAAACTTCAACATGGCTACTCTCACAGCCTCACAGACTGCTCCATCCTGGACTTCAGTTAAACCCTGCACTTTCCTATGAGAAAGAGATTGGACAGCAAATGCTACACCTAGCTTTCTTAGGACTTGACCATTATCCTAATTGCCTTAGGGCCCCTGAAAGTTATCATCATTCCCAGAAAGAGGGACGTACTTTTAAGGACAGCATGCCCTTGTTCCCAAAAGTGGGGCGGAAGCTATTTAGTTGTTCAGTGGATGTAGACTGTTTGTTTTGTAGGGGTGGCCACAAGTTGTTAAAGGTCCTCATCAGGGAAGAAACAAAGAAAGGGAGATTAGATTCAGGAATTTCTTTCTCTTTTCCTTTCTTCTGTTTTTCTTTCTCTGCTATCTAATGTTAGTGGAAGAAGGGGGAGAAGAGATTTTTTTTAAAAAGAGGGTATGTAGGCATATTTTTTCCAACCTACTTTAATAAATGTTCAGCCTCTCCTTTTGCCAGCCATGCAGAAGAGGTAGTGGAAGAGAAAAATTATTAGGATATGGTGGAAGTGGACCTGTTTGAAAACAGCTCCTTGGGGGCAAGCTCATTCTTCTCTGTCAGCAGTTCAGTCCCATAGCAAACACCAAATACGAATCAATAGCTGCAGTCCAGTCCTCTCAGCAGGCAGACACCATGCCTGAACCAGCAACTGTGGATCAATCCTGAAGAAACCATAAGGCTCACCATCCAAGACGTCACAGTAATGTCCAGAGCAGTTCTTTGGAGAGTTTCTCTCAATAGGGGCAGTCCCACAAGTGTATCTCAACAACCATGTAGGGCAAACCAACTTTGTATAATTGTTTTCCTAATTGCTCTTATTGTATGTAGTTTATAATGTCAGAGATAGTGTGGGGAATTGCAAGCTGGTCTCCAGTCGAGCTGAGCGATGGTCATAATTCACCTACATGACATGGTAGGCGTTCCCTCATACTCCTGGAACTCTGGAGCCTGCCTAAGGTACCACCTCTCACAGCCCCCACAAGAGAAGCATGGTCAGTAGTCATATAAGCAATGGCCCAAGCTTCTAACCTTCAGGCTAAACTCCTCCCCTGTTACCTAGCAACAGTGAAGACCATAAAAAGGGGTGCCCCCACATTGCTCTCTTACTCCTTTGTCCTCTCACATCACATCTCTCTCTTCTCTCACTTCTCTCTCCTCTTCGCTTTCTCTTTGTCTTCTCCTCTCTCACTCTCTCTCTCTCTCTCTCTCTCTCTCTCTCTCTCTCTCTCTCTCTCCCTTCTTCCTACCCTCTCTCTTTCCCCTGCATTTCTATAATAAAGCTCTAAAACCATAGAGAGTCTCTGCTCTGCTCCTTCAAGTTCCACTGCGCACTCTGGTCAGTGTTGGGAACTTCTTCCCTCTTCCCTCTCTCCCACAACCCTGGTGGCTTTAGCAAAGTAGCTCGGTAGGGGGGGGGGGAGGTCCCCAGGCAGGGCTACCCCTTGACCACCCCCTGAAGAGTGGGATAGAGGAATGCTCACCCAGGGATGAGTGGATAGGGTAGAATACAACCCTCCCACGCCTGACTGACCAGAGAATAGGGAAACTCTGACGGGGTGTGGGCATCTTTTTCCTATTTCACTTCTCCCTGGGCCCCATTCCAGGGCCTCCCCATTATTTTGTTACCAACAGGATAGAGCCCTTTATAGGACTAAAGGGGGAGCAATAATGAAGTAATGTTGTTGTACACTGTGAAGATGAGTCTCTGTCCTACCTTGCCTACCCTAAAGCACCCTGAGTGGTAAAATAAAAACCCTATGTCCTGTAGCAAAGGAGAGTAGAAGGCAGGATTCTGGTCAGTTAGAGGAACTCTGGGAAGAGAGAAGCATGGGGGATTTGCCACCCAGACGTGGAGGAAGCAGGATGTGTGAAACTGAGGAGAGGTGACCAGCCACGTGGCAGAACTTAGAATAGTATGAATGGGATAACTGAATTATGAGATAGCTGGGAACAGGCCTAGCATAAAGCATAAGCATTCATAAATAAATGTAAGTCTGCCATCATTATTCAGAGCAAGGTAGGACAAGCAGGAATCTCCGACAGATAACAGGAACAGGAGCAAGCAGACACAGAGCAAGCCTTTCCTTCTTCCTTGTCTTCATGTAGGCTTCCAGCAGAAGGCGTGGCCCAGATCAGAAAGGGGGAGGAGCTCCTGCTCAAATATTCTGTACTACAGGTGTGTCTTCCTACCTCAAAGAAAAGGATCAGAAGTTGATCTTCCCACTTCAAATTAAGCAAAAAGCCTCAAGATGGTGTGCTCCATTTTGAGGTTTTAGTTATCCCCACATGTAGCTGACATCAAAGAACCAACACCATGGTCCCTGTCCGAGTTCTGGAACTGCTATGTTTGGGGCTTTGCAGCTCCTTTTAGCACCCATGGCTCTGCCTCCTACCTCCCCTCTTACCGGGAGTTTTCTTCCCACGGGTGGAAAAGCACGTAAAGTTCTTCTGGATGTAAGTTTGATGAGAGCAGGGCGGCCTGAGACCAGAGAGCCCTGGAGAAGTGCAGACAGGAAGGAGGCCCTGGGGCAGCTCAGCAGCCTGCATCCCCTTTACCCTCAACTCTGTGGGCTCAGACGCTGTCGTTTTTGTTTCTTCCACCAGGCGGCGCTGTTGCCCAAGAATGGGATGCTTCTCTTTCATCTTCAACAGGTGAGACCCTGGAGGGTCTGTAGTGGGAGGAGGGAAGATGGGAAAGGGGACACCTTTCTCTGCAGGAATGCTCTGAATATTGGGATGTCATAGTCTGTTACAAATTAGCATTCAAACATCTGAGTAGAGTTTATGTTGTTCACAGGGAATTAAAAACTAACATCGGCTCAAGTGCAAAGATGAGCACACACTGCGTCTTCTTCCTGGGATGAGGCTGTGATCAGTATTTTGTATTTTTAATTCTATGACTCTTTTGCAAATTGTCTTCAGTACAGTGTATTTCAATCATACATTCCTGTCCTGTCCCAGAGCTGGCTTCACTGGCTGGTGATACAGATTTGTCTAAAGAGCACGCGACCCTCAGCCTCTGCTCTAGATGTGTAGGAGAAAGAGAGGATTATTGAAATCATATATTTAAAATTTTTATTAGAATTATTTGTTTTTTGTACATGAGTATGTAGGTGCACTAGCATTCGATCCCTGGGAACTGAAGTTGCAGATGGTTGACAGCTGCTACGTGCTGATGGAACTCACCCTGGATCCTCTGCAACAGGAACACGTGCTCTCAGCTCTGAGCCATCTCTCCAGCCACCATTGGAATGTTCACATCAGGACACCACACAGCTGATCACAGCCTGCTGCTGAGCACATGAGAGAAGCTAGAGGCTCAGGAAGAGACACTGTCAGTGCAGAGCTCAGGAGGGAGGGGAGCTGGGCACTGATGGGGAGAGGCCTGAGGGACAGAGACAGAGAGGGGCTGAGCAGGAGGAGACAGAGGCAAAGGGGGAGACCTAACTCAGCAGAGTCCCCTGTTGGAGGGTATCTCTGTCAGACTGCACTGGACACATCTGCAGAACCCTGCTGGCCTCTTCCATTTCATAGTGAACGCTGTGCTGGTTTGAATGAGAACAGCCACACAGGCTCATAGGAATGAATCCTTCAAATCCAGCTCATGGAACTGTTCAGAAAGGACTGGGAGGTGTGGCCTTGTTGGAGGATGTGTGCCACTGGGTTGGGCACTGAGGTTTTAACAGAATTTCTCTATTCCCAGTGTCTCAGCCTTTGCTTGCAAATCAAGTCCTGAGCTCTCAGCTGTTCCTCCACCACACCTTCCCTCTGCCATCATGCACTCAAACCCTCTGAAACTAGAGAAGAGATTAAACATTGTTATATGTTGCCTTGGTTACAGTGTCTTATCACAGTAATAAAAAACTAACTAAAGCTGGTGTGGTGACACATGCCTTCAATCCCAGTGTGGTGGATTGAATAGGTGGCCCCATAGACTCATGTGTTTGAAAGCTTGGCCCACAAGGAGTGGCACTATTAGGAGGTGTGACCTTGTTGGAGGAAATGTGTCACTGTGAGGTTGGGCTTTAAGGTCTCCTATGCTCATGCTCTGCCCAGTGTGGAAGGAAAGCCTCTCCCTGGCTGCCTCTGGATCAAGGTGTAGAAGTCTCTGCTCCTCCAGCACCATGTCTACCTGCACACTAGCATGCTTCCTGTCATGATGGACTAAATCCCTGAAACTGTAAGCCAGCCTCTACTAAATGCTCCTCTTTAGAAGGGATGCCTTGGCCAGGCAGTGGTGACACACGCCTTTAATCCCAGTACTTGGAAGGCAGAGGCAGGTGGATTTCTGAGTTCGAGGTCAGCCTGGTCTACAGAGTGAGTTCCAGGACAGGCAGGGCTACACAGAGACACCCTCTCTTGGGAAACAAAAAACAAAAAACAAAAAAACAAAGTTATGGTGCTTTGGTTTTGTTTTTTGTTTGTTTGTTTTTTGGTTTTTCAAGACAGGGTTTCTCTGTGTAGCTCTGGCTGTCCTGGAACTCACTTTGTAGACCAGGTTGGACTCGAACTTAGAAATCCACCTGCCTGCCTCTGCCTCCTGAGTGTAGGATTAAAGGCGTGAGCCACCACGCCTGGCTGGTCATGGTGGGTTTTTTTTTTGGTTTTTTGTTTTAAATGTTTGTTTGTTTGTTTATTATATGTAAGTACACTGTAGCTGTCTTCAGACACACCAGAAAAGGTTGTCAGATCTCATTACAGATGGTTGTGAGCCACCATGTGGTTGCTGGGAATTGAACTCAGGGCCTCCAGAAGAGCTCTTCTTAACCGCTGAGCCATCCTACCAGCCCCGGTCATGGTGTTTCTTAACAGCAACAAAACCTAAACTAAGACACCCAACACATGCTGGGCGGTGGTGGCACACGCCTGTAATCCCAGCACTTGGGAGGCAGAGGCAGGTGGATTTCTGAGTTCGAGGCCAGCCTGGTCTACAGAGTGAGTTCCAGGACAACCAGGGCTACACAGAGAAACCCTGTCTCGAAAAACCAAAAAAAAAAAAAAAAAAAAAAAGACATCCAACACAAAGGCAGTTGTATCTCTGTGAGTTCAAGGACAGCAATGCCAGGGCTGTGCCTATAGACCTTGTCTAAACAAACAAACAAAACCCATAGTAAAATAAGAAGAAAAGCAATGGAGTTAGATCCTCTCTGTGAAGCTGCCTAACCCCAACAGCATCCCTAGGTTGGTCAGGAAGAAACCTAAGAGCATCAAGTCCCCATGGAAAATGCTCACAGCATCTAACAAGTGGGGTTCAGGGAGACAGGGTCTGCTGAATCCTGGTGAGGCTGGGGGGCAGCTGTGGAGACGTTCATGGGAAGGTGACGAGTTCACACCTGTGGTCACACACATTGCTCTGTGTGATGAGTGACTCACTTTGGGAGTCCCCACCCATCTCTGCTCTTCTTTTTTTTGGGGGGGGGGGCGCGGGAGGGGGATTCGAGACAGGGTTTCTCTGTGTAGCCCTGGCTGTCCTGGAACTCACTCTGTAGACCCAGGCTAGCCTCGAACTCAGAAATCCACCTGCCTCTGCCTCCCAAGTGCTGCCACCACCGCCCGGCTCATCTCTGCTCTTCTTTCCACTTCACTTCTGTGGCTGCTAGTTGAAAAGATCCACAGAATCATGAAATGGGTAAATTTAATCGTTCCCCACACTACTGATCAGGGATGAAACCTCACATCACCAGTGTGTGCTCTCTGGCATGAGAATCATCTTTCTTCCAGTGTCCACACTGCACAGGCCTGGGGAACTCTGGGGCCAACTCGGTTATCAGAACCAGTGTCCCACACAGCTGTGACATTCATGTCCCTCACCTCATCAGCTCTTAAGTGTGAGTGAAGTCAGAGAGAGAGTGAGAAGTTGACAGATTACATAGCTTCTACCACACTATCATTCTTATTCTGTGGTATAGTCGGTGACAGCTCCTCTCCTATGGTGAATTAGTCACTAAAGCAACTGCACCATGGAAGGAAGTGCAGACACAGGGAGGAGAGTGGAGTGTAGACAAGGGTCAGTGCCCTGCATCTGTGGTCTCCACGGGAGCCTCTTCCCAGTGGACAAGGGGGTCTCCTATCCTGAGACAATGACCCAGGTCCACATGGACAACCTCAGGACTCTGAATGAAGACGCTTGTAAAACACACCTACCCGGAGCCGCAGACATTTCATCTGTGGGGAAAAAAGGAGTCTGAGAATATCCAAAAGTTTAGAGAACAGATCCTGAGGGAAGAGGCAAAGGCTCCTCTTTAAAGATGAGAGTCCTGCACTCAGGCTTGACAGTGTGAGCCGCCCATTGCAGGTGAACACATAGCCTGGTCTCTGTGGGTTCCGTGTGGGGCTTGCAGGCTAGCGCCTCTGCTTTAAGGAGAAGCCTCTCTCCACTGCATCCCCAACCCCTTGTACTGCCATTGTATTCCCGGAAGTAGATTTTCTTCTAGAAGATTCTAGGGTCTGACTTCTGAAGAGAAGAAGGAAGAGGAAGGGTGGAGGAGAGGACACAGAGATTCTGGCTCCCGGTGTCCTGACAGCTTCTGGGTTAGAACTCGGAGACACCACGACAAACAGCTCTCTGTCCACAGCACATGGTTCAGGAAAAGTCTTAGTCTCCACGCGGTGAGGTCAGGGGTTGGGAAGCCCAGGGCTGAGGACTCCCCATCTCCCCAGTTTCACTTCTGCTCCTAACCTGGGCCAGGTCATTCGGCTCGGCTCGGACACTGATTGAGGCTATCAGGTCTCACCCCCATGAGTGGCGCGTTCCTGGGGAACCAACCAGCGTCGCCGCGCCACTGGTTATAAAGTCCACACAGCCCGAGGGACTCAGACGCCCCGGATCCCAGATGGGGGCGATGGCGCCGCGCACGCTGCTCCTGCTGCTGGCGGCTGCCCTGGCCCCGACCCAGACCCAGGCAGGTGAGTGCGGGGTCGGGAGGGAAACAGCTTCTGCAGAGAGGGGCGGGGGCGGCACCAGGGAAGCCGCGTCCCCGCGTCGCCCACCGGACCCTCCGCCCCTTCTTCACCCGAGCCCCGCGCCCTGCTCCCCTCCCGGCCCGCGCACCCGCCCGGGGTCCGGAGAGGAGGTCCGGGTCTCACCGTGCGCCGCCCCCAGGCTCACACTCCATGAGGTATTTCGAAACCTCCGTTTCCCGGCCGGGCCTTGGGGAGCCCCGGTTCATTATTGTCGGTTACGTGGACGACACGCAGTTCGTGCGCTTCGACAGCGACGCGGAGACTCCGAGGATGGAGCCGCGGGCGCCTTGGATGGAGCAGGAGGGGCCGGAGTATTGGGAGCGGGAGACACAGAGAGCCAAGGGCAATGAGCAGAGTTTCCATGTGAGCCTGAGGACCCTGCTCGGCTACTACAACCAGAGCGAGAGCGGTGAGTGACCCCGGAGGTCACGACCCCTCCACGTCCCGAAACGGAGGCCGGTGACGTCCCGGGTCCAAAGTCCGAGGTTCGGGAGCAGAACTGACCCAGGACCGGATTCCCTTTCAGTTTGGAGGAGTCCGCGCAGGGGGGAGAGGGGGCGGGGGAGGGGCTGACTGCAGGATCCCGCAGGCTCTCACACGATCCAGTGGATGTATGGCTGTAAAGTGGGGTCCGACGGGCGCTTCCTCCGCGGGTACCTGCAATACGCATACGACGGCCGCGATTACATTGCCCTGAACGAAGACCTGAAAACGTGGACGGCAGCGGACGTGGCGGCGATTATCACCCGACGCAAGTGGGAGCAGGCTGGTGCTGCAGAGTATTACAGGGCCTACCTGGAGGCCGAGTGCGTGGAGTGGCTCCTCAGATACCTGGAGCTCGGGAAGGAGACGCTGCTGCGCACAGGTGCAGGGGCCGCGGGCAGCTCCTCCCTCTGCCCTCGGGCTGGGGCTCAGTCCTGGGGAAGAAGAAACCCTCAGCTGGGGTGATGCCCCTGTCTCAGAGGGGAGAGAGTGACCCTGGGTCTCCTGATCCCTCATCACAGTGACTGCACTGACTCTCCCAGGGCTCAGCCTTCTCCCTGGACAGTGCCCAGGCTGTCTCAGGAGGGAAGGAGAGAATTTCCCTGAGGTAACAACAGCTGCTCCCTTCAGTTCCCCTGCAGCCTCTGTCAGCCATAGCTCTCCCAGGCTGAGTTCTCTGCCCACACCCACTGCTATCCTGCTGAGTGTGTCAGCCCTTACACCTCATGACCTGAAGTCTCCTTTACCCGATGGGAGACATGGACTATCCTACACTAGGCTGGTTTCCCCAGTTTCTAGAACTTTCCAAAGAATACATTCTACCAGATCCCTCCCTGTCTGTGGGGTTTGCATCCTTTGACACCCAATTCTATCTATTCCTGCAATGGTGAATGGTCACATGAGCCATTATGGGTTACCCTAAACAAATACTTTTCTTGTGTTTTTTCCCCTCTCGTTTTCTTTATATCTTTACTTTTTTTTAAGGGTATTATGTTGCTTATAATCGGTTTTTCTTCGGCACTGGAATGATATTGCTCTCTCTCCCCACCACACCCCCACCCCCGCCTATATCATTTGTATCAGTAGCCCTGGCTGTCCTGGAACTCACTCTGTAGACCAGGCTGGCCTTGAACTCAGAAATCAGCCTGCCTCTGCCTCTGCCGCTGGGATTAAAGGCGTGGGCCACCACCACTGGGCAGAAGAAAGGTTCCTGTGAGTTTAAAATGTTTTCTGGCAGAATTAACCATCCAGATCACTCCTGATATCCCTGTGCCCCACCAAGTTACAGTGCTCCTCCTGGTGAATCAGGACTTGGACTCTGAGAGACAGGGTCTTCTGCAATCCAGGGCTGAGTGAGAGGGAAGACCACACACCCTGTGAGCCCACTGTGTTCCAGTGAGTGCTGCACTGGGGTCCACAGCACACTCCAGGGATCCTGTGTGACACACCTGTACCTTGTCCCCCAGAGTCAGGGGCTGGGAGTCATTTTCTCTGGCTGAGTGTCAGAGGTTCACCACATTTCTGCTACACACTCCCTGATGGCTGTTTACTTGGACTGACAGTTAATGTTGGTCAGCAAGATGACCACAGTGGTTTAGTCTCAATGGTGTCACTCTTCCAGTAGCATATGGTCCTGATTTCTAATTTAGATACGAACTCAAACACATATGAAATTTCTTATTTTCCATTCCATCTTCCATTATATAGCTACCTATCTCGTGCTATTGAACATCACATAAGGATGACCATGTTGACCCACTGTCTCATGTGGATTCCCTCTTAGCTTCTGAGTCCCCGAGGAAAATGTGCAGTTCTGTGCTGAAGGGACCAGCTCTGCCTGCAGGTCACTAGTGCCATGACAGTTGAAGTGTTCATACAGACACATAGTTCAGTGTAATTACTGATTTAATTTTGTCTTAGCAGTTTTCAGTTTGTCTTTTTATTTGTTTGTTTGTTTGTTTGTTTGTTTTATGTATGGAAGTACACTGTAGCTGTACTGATGGTTATGAGCCTTCGTGTGGTTGTTGGGAATTGAATTTTTTTTTAGGACCTCTGTTTGCTCTGATCGGCCCCGCTCACTCCGGTCAACTCCTAAGGGTCAACTCTGCTCACTCAGCTCAGTCCCTGCTTGTTCTGGCCCAAAGATTTATTTATTATTGTACATAAGTACACTGTAGCTGACTTCGTATGCACCAGAAGAGGGCGTCAGATCTCATTACAGATGGTTGTGAGCCACCATGTGGTTGCTGGGGCTTGAACTCAGGACCTTCAAAAGAGCATTCAGTGCTCTTTACCCTCTAAGCCATCTCCCCAGTCCTCAGTTTGTCTTCTTAATTGTGCGATTTCTTGAATCTTCCACACAGATCCCCCAAAGACACATGTGACCCATCACCCAGGATCTGAAGGTGATGTCACCCTGAGGTGTTGGGCCCTGGGCTTCTACCCTGCTGACATCACCCTGACCTGGCAGTTGAATGGGGAGGAGCTGACCCAGGACATGGAACTGGTGGAGACCAGGCCTGCAGGGGATGGAACCTTCCAGAAGTGGGCATCTGTGGTGGTGCCTCTTGGGAAGGAGCAGAATTACACATGCCATGTGTACCATGAGGGGCTGCCTGAGCCCCTCACCCTGAGATGGGGTAAGGAGAGTGTGGGTGCAGAGCTGTGGTCAGGGAAAGCTGGAGCCTTCTACAGACCCTGAGTTGGTCAGGGCTGAGAGCTGGGGTCATGACCCTCACCTTCTTTTCCTGTACCTGTCCTTCCCAGAACCTCCTCCTTCCACTGACTCTATCATGTCACACATTGCTGATCTGCTGTGGCCATCATTAAAGCTCTGGTGGTATTTGTGATGAAGAGAAGGAGAAACACAGGTAGGAAAGGGCAGGGTCTGAGTTTTCTCTCAGCCTCCTTTAGAGTGTGCTCTGCTCATTAATGGGAAACACAGCCACACCCCACATTGCTACTGACTCAAACTGGGTCTGCTGTCAGTTCTGGGAACTTCCTAGTGTCAAGATCTTCTTTGAACTCTCACATCTTTTCCTCTCACAGGTAGAAAAAGAGGGGACTATGCTCCCGCTCCAGGTTAGTGTGGGGACAGGATTGTCCTGGGGACATTGCAGTGAAGCTGGAGATGTTGGGAGCTCTGGGAATCCATAATAACTCTTCCAGAGAAATCTTCTGGGGGCTTGGGTTTTAGCTTGCTATGAATATATCTCTATATATTTCTTAACCTAGGCAGGGATAGCTCCCAGAGCTCTGATATGCCTCTCCCAGATTTTAAAGGTGACACTCTGGGGCCAGATTGGGGAAGAGCAAGGTGGATATGATTGGGTTTCAGGGAGTCCCAGAATCCCCTGTGATTGAGTGATGGGTTGTTGGGGTGTTGACTTCATAGTGATGGTTCATGACTCTCATTCTCTAGTGTGAAGACACCTGACTGGAGTGGACTGAGTGACAACCAGTGTGTTCAGGTCTCTCCTGTGACATCCAGAGCCCTCAGTTCTCTTTAGACAACAGTGTCTGATGTTCTCTGTGTTCCTGTGGGCTCAATGTGAAGAACTGTGTAGCCCAGCCTGCCCTGCACACCAGGACCCTGTCCCTGCATTGCTTGCTCCCTTCTACAGTCAGCCTTCCAACTCCAGCCAAACACTGGGAGACATCTGCATCCTGTGAGCTCCACGCTACCCTAAGCTGCAGCTCCTCACTTCCACACTGAGAATAAGAATCTGGATGTGAACTTTATTGTTCATATCCTTGATCTGAGGGTTGATTGACAGGTAAACTAAAGAATTAAGAATACTTAGAGTTTGTGGAGGAAATAAATGGCAGATGGAGAACCTTCCAGAGTCTGTGTCAGTATGCTGTGTGTGTGTGTGTGTGTGTGTGTGTGTGTTGGGACAGAATAAGGCTATGGGAGCTGATGGTGAACAGGGCTGTGCCCAGATGAGCTCCTTGTTGTCTAAGATAGGATCACCCCCAGCTCTTTAACTTCCGGGCTCTGCTCTCTCCATTACTGTGAGGCACATGCTGAGAGTCTGTGATCACAGAGACACAGGATGGCCAGAGCCTTGTCCTGTCCTGTCCACAGGATTATGAGCAGCCCAGGCTTCCGTCTTGACTGTGGCTCTTTACTTTGTCTTCTGTGTTTATTTCTTGCATCTTTAGTTCATATGGAGAACTGAGTCTATTCTTTTCCTGCAAGTGCTTCCTGTCTGATTCTCCTCATGGATGCCCACCTGTGACAGGACTAGGAGGTGTTTTCCCATTCTTGTCCCCACCAGACACAACAAGGGCCCTGCTCTCAGGACACTGTGGTCTGCACAGGTGAACTAAACTCTCCTGAGTTCCTCTTTCCAGGAGCCTCCGTGGAGTTCTCCCCATCTTTCCCATCTTTCCCCAGCTAACCCTGGATTGCAGGATCCACACAGGGGAGGGATCCACAGGCTCTCATCTCAGATCTGGTCCTGTTGGGTCTCTGCTGTGCCCATGGCCCCTGTCCTTCCCTGACTCTGAGGATCCTGGTGCTGCCTCCAGAGAAGATTCAAGGGTTGACGGGATGAGTCTACGTTAGATTTATGTTTATTTTAAAAGCTGGTCCAGGGATTGGAGAGATGGCCCAGTGGTTGAGAGCACTTGATGCTCTTTCTGAGGACTCAGATCCCAGCACACACATGGTTGCTTACAACTATCTATAACTCCAGTCCAAGGGATTTCAATGTCCTGTGGATACCAGACTCATGGAAGGGATCAAATACATACAGAAAAAAACACTCAGAGACATAAAATTAATAGATCTTTTCAAAAATACATTGCAAGATGCCAGAGATAGAAATTCCTTTGTTTACTGCTCCAGGTTTCGGCCCTTGAAGTTTTCTCTTCTAGCTTCGTAATATCCAGTCAAGAGTGTGTATACCAACATGGCGGTAATCTCTGTCTTGATGCAGCCATCTTCATCTTGTGAAGGATGATGACTTCCTCAGACCAGCAGACCAACATTCATACACAATAAATGTTTTATGAATGAACAAAAAATAAATAGGTCAGCCAGGCAGTGGTGGCACAGGCCTTTAATCCCAGCACTTGGGAGGCAGAGGCAGGCAGATTTCTGAGTTCAAGACCAGCCAGGTCTGCAATGTGAGTTCCAGGACAGCCAGGGCTACACAGAGAAACTCTGTCTCGAAAAACCAAAAAAATAAAATAAAATAAAATATAGGTCATGAGTCAAAGACAGAAAGGTAGGTGTGGAGAGGGAGGGAGGGCTCTGCTGAGGGGACATCTCAGGTGACCCTGAGCTCAGTGTGAGGGGACAGGGAGCTGAGTTTCCCCGTAACCACATTTGACCACAGGTTGTATTAATAAACAGAGCCTCTGCCAGGCATAGTGGCGCACGCCTTTAATCCCAGCACTTGGGAGGCAGAGGCAGGCGGATTTCTGATTTCGAGGCCAGCCTGGTCTACAAAGTGAGTTCCAGGACAGCCAGGGCTACACAGAGAAACCCTGTCTCAAAAAACCAAAGTAAATAAATAAACAAACAAACAAACAAACAAACAGAGCCTCTGCAGAAGCTGGAGGTGACTGCATGACTTTCTCCTCCAGACTGAAACATTCCCTGCTGTAGCCAGGAGGAGGCTGATGAGGCCCAGGAAACACAATGGCTACAGATTCACTGAGCTCACACAGTATAGCAAGTCCCTGTTGGGGTTGGACCAGCAGTAGTTCCTGAGGGAGAGGAGGCTGCTGGGAGCTGTGCAGGGGTCTTCAGTGATGCAGCTGTTGTGAGTGGACATGCACACTGGGCAGGGCTGCTCAGCGGTTATCCCCCGACTCACACATGTTTCTGTGAATAACCAGGGAGCTCAGGGTTCACCGAGCTGACCATGGATGGATGCTTTCCTTGGTCTGCTGTCACCGTCTCCATCTGGGCTGAAGGAAATGTTCTCAAGCAGGTAACATAGCTGTGTCTTTTGTCATTGGCCCAGAGTGTCTGTTCCAGATTTGAGATCTAAGCCCTGTTTCTAAGATATACAAAGAAATACATCCTGGAGCAAGCTCTGTAGTGGAAAGATGCATGTGATACAATGTAAAGGAATAAATAAGAACAAGTTGTGTAGGGAGCTGGAGGGTAGAAGGGAAGGCGCCCAGAGTGCAGGTGAGAGGAACAGGGCAGAGAGCTATTGGTTTTTAATTTTTGGTTTTCCAATACAGGGTTTCCCTATGTAGCTCTGGCTGTCCTGGAACTTACTATGTAGACCAGGCTGGCCTCAAATATAAATCAGACTACCCCTGCCCCTGCCCCTGCCCCTGCCCCTGCCCCTGCCCCTGCCCCTGCCCCTGCCCCTGCCGGGAATAAAGGCTGTATATCCACCACTCTTTGAGTTATTGTTATTTAAGATTGTGTGTGTGTGTGTGTGTGTGTGTGTGTGTTTATAGTCAGGTCTCTGACTTCAGAGGCTGTAGGCTTCAATTTTTCTTTTTTTTTTTGTTCTAACTCTTTTTTTTTAATTACATATTTTCCTCAATTACATTTCCAATGCTATCCCAAAAGTCCCCCATACCCTCCCCCCCACTTCTCTACCCACTCATTCCCATTTTTTTTTTTTTTTTTTTTTTTTTGGCCCTGGCGTTCCCCTGTACTGGGGCATATACAGTTTGCGTGTCCAATGGGCCTCTCTTTCCAGTGATGGCCGACTAGGCCATCTTTTGATAGCTTCAATTTTTCAAAACCTACTTTAATAAGGGTTCTTTAACACTTCAAACCCCCCCCAGCCCACCACCCACCAGAGAAACATAGTAGAAAAGAAAGGCTAACAAGGCAAAGGGAGCTGTGGACCTGTGTAGAAATAGTTCTTTGGGGTGGTTCCAATCTTTGTCGTCAGAATATCAGCAGTTCGGTCCACTAGCAAACTACCAAACAGGAATCAGCAGCAGCAGCAGTCCAGCCCACTCAACAAATACCACCGCTCCGCCCAGTTGACACAAGTCAACAGAAGTGGCAGGAAGCCCCCTGTATATCACAAGAAGTTCTCTGGTGCATTTTCTCTCTACAAAGTCACAACTAGAAAAAATCAGCAGAGCCAGGCAGTGGTGGCGCACGCCTTTAATCCCAGCCCTTAGGAGGCAGAGGCAGGCGGATTTCTGAGTTTGAGGCCAGCTTGGTCTACAAAGTGAGTTCCAGGACAGCCAGGGCTATACAGAGAAACCCTGTCTCGAAAAAAAAACCCAAAAAAAAAAAAAAAAAAAAAAAAAGAAAAAGAAAAAGAAAGAAAGAAAGAAAGAGAGACAGAGAAAAAGAAAAGATCAGCAAAGCAGTGCCAGGGAAAACCAATGCGAAAGCCTCATCGGCACAAACCAGCGAATCCAAGCAAGGCAAACCAACGCCCGACCTTTGTCACACTGCCTGTAGAGTCAGGTTTATCCTCCCAAAATATCACGTGTCTGCTGCCGCAAAATATCCTCTCACCTGGGTCTGCCCCAGCAAAACATATGACCTTGAAGAATGAAAAATTACTGGCCTCTTGTGAGAACATGAACTTTCACCTCGGAGCCCACCCCCTCCCATCTGGAAAACATACTTGAGAAAAAACATTTTCTGGAACAACCACAGAATGTTTCAACAGGCCAGATGTATTGCCAAACACAAGATATGACTCTTTGGTTGAGTAAATTTGTGGTTGTTAAACTTCCCCTATTCCCTCCCCATTCCCCCTCCCAGTTTGTGGTTTTTTCCTTTAAAAGCTTGTGAAAAATTTGAGTCGTCGTCGAGACTCCTCTACCCTGTGCTAAGGTGTATGAGTTTCGACCCCAGAGCTCTGTGTGCTTTCATGTTGCTGCTTTATTTCGACCCCAGAGCTCTGGTCTGTGTGCTTTCATGTCGCTGCTTTATTAAATCTTACCTTCTACATTTTATGTATGGTCTCAGTGTCTTCTTGGGTACGCGGCTGTCCCGGGACTTGAGTGTCTGAGTGAGGGTCTTCCCTCGAGGGTCTTTCATTTGGTACATGGGCCGGGAATTCGAGAATCTTTCATTTGGTGCATTGGCCGGGAAACAGCGCGACCACCCAGAGGTCCTAGACCCACTTAGAGGTAAGATTCTTTGTTCTGTTTTGGTCTGATGTCTGTGTTCTGATGTCTGTGTTCTGTTTCTAAGTCTGGTGCGATCGCAGTTTCAGTTTTGCGGACGCTCAGTGAGACCGCGCTCCGAGAGGGAGTGCGGGGTGGATAAGGATAGACGTGTCCAGGTGTCCACCGTCCGTTCGCCCTGGGAGACGTCCCAGGAGGAACAGGGGAGGATCAGGGACGCCTGGTGGACCCCTTTGAAGGCCAAGAGACCATTTGGGGTTGCGAGATCGTGGGTTAGAGTCCCACCTCGTGCCCAGTTGCGAGATCGTGGGTTCGAGTCCCACCTCGTGTTTTGTTGCGAGATCGTGGGTTCGAGTCCCACCTCGTGTTTTGTTGCGAGATCGTGGGTTCGAGTCCCACCTCGCGTCTGGTCACGGGATCGTGGGTTCGAGTCCCACCTCGTGTTTTGTTGCGAGATCGTGGGTTCGAGTCCCACCTCGCGTCTGGTCACGAGATCGTGGGTTCGAGTCCCACCTCGTGCAGAGGGTCTCAATCGGCCGGCCTTGGAGAGGCCATCTGATTCTTCTGGTTTCTTTTTTGTCTTAGTCTCGTGTCTGCTCTTGTTGTGACTACTGTTTTTCTAAAAATGGGACAATCTGTGTCCACTCCCCTTTCTCTGACTCTGGTTCTGTCGCTTGGTAATTTTGTTTGTTTACGTTTGTTTTTGTGAGTCGTCTATGTTGTCTGTTACTATCTTGTTTTTGTTTGTGGTTTACGGTTTCTGTGTGTGTCTTTTGTGTCTCTTTGTGTTCGGACTTGGACTGATGACTGACGACTGTTTTTAAGTTATGCCTTCTGAAATAAGCCTAAAAATCCTGTCAGATCCCTATGCTGACCACTTCCTTTCAGATCAACAGCTGCCCTGCCTCCCACTCCAACTCCAGAGAGCAGCCAGCGGGTCACAGTGGTCCCGCCCATGGACCTGGAGCCTAGGGAAAAATGAGCTCGGAAATCCGGAGCAAAAGAGGGGTGGTCCCTGAGAAGTCAGTGGCCTGGATGCTGTGGCTGCTGAAAAAAAAAAAAAAAAAAAAAGAAGAGGAGGCTGTTCGAGTAGCCGGCCAAGAGCGCTGCAGGTTCCCAGGCAGCTTCTCATTCCCCTGTCCCTTGCATCCCGTCTCTTGTTAACAGAAAAACTGCTTTCACTTTGAGATATGAGTGGCCCGATACAGCCAGCTGTGAGAGCTGCACTCCCGTCTCTGCTCTAAAGTTCCCTCATCTCAGAAGGCGACCCCTCCCTGAGCTGCTGACAGTGAGTCTGTTCTAAGCTCCAGTGAGGGAGGCATCCGCCCACTTGGGGCTTCTGTCCAAGGTAAGGAGCACCTGTGAGTCTAACTGCCAGGCTCTGATGGGGGTCTCGTCTCTGTGGGACTAGAAAGTATCCCAACAATCTGACCAAGGTAACAGGAAGATACAAAAGCAAAGAGAAGGACAGGTTAAGTTGGTAAGAAAGTTAGTGTAAGTAGATAAGAAAGTGCAGAAGAGGAAAAACAAAGGAAGGATAGAGGTCTGCAAAGAAGTGAGCTAAAAGCAAATCTTCAGCAGACTCAGGAGAGATAGATGACAGTGGCAAATAGATAGGTTAACAGTGAAGAGAGGTAAAAATAAAGATGAAGGAGATTAGAGAGGTCTAAAATGAGAGAGATACTCTGAATGAGAAATATTTAGAGGAAGAACCAGTAAATAAGAGTCAGACAAGAAGAAGAGTTAAGGAAACATGAGGCTGACAAAGACAGAGACCAGAGTCAGAATCAGAGCTGTGCTGTGAGACAAAAAGATAAGAGAAATAAAATGTTGGCCACAAAAGTCAGGGAAACTAGAAAACTTAGATAGTACCTGGCAACAAAAGAAAGCTTTTGGCTAAAGATCAATGTGTTTAAGAGATAACAAAAGGGGTGCTAACACAGAAGCTGAGTCCTTAAAAGAGTCCGGTGGCCTACCTGTTGAAGCAGCTAGAAAAAGAGACTGTGTTTCATACTCCTCCACCGACCAGTGCAAAACAAGCTAAAAAGTTCCTGGGCACTGCGGGCTTTTGCAGATTGTGGATTCCAGTTTTGCTGAGTTAAAGAGATAAAAGCCCTTCGTATAGAAAAATAAAGAACAATCTTAGATGGCCTTAGATGCTCTTGAGACTGCCCTAATGTTATCCCCAGCTATGGGACTCCTAGATGTGACTGAGAACAAAGGTATTGCCAAAGAAGTTCTTACTCAGAGATTGGGACCCTAAAAAAAGACCTGTGGCATACTTGTAAGAAATTAGACCTGGTGGCTGTAGGATGGCCTGCTTGTCTGCACATAGTGGCTTCTAGTCAAGGACGCAGATAAATTGACTCTGAGACAAAACTTGGCACATGTCCTAAAAAGTGTGGTTCAGCCCCCATGACCGATGGCTGACTAACGCTCTTGAAAACATTATCCAACTGTTCCCCTGACCGATGGACACATTGTCAGAGCTTTTTGTTGACTGAACGAGTGACCTTCGCTCCCCCTGCTATCCTCGATCTCACTACTGCCTGAGACTTCACCTACTCATCATTGTGCTGACATTCTGGCAGAAGGAACTCATACTCGAAATGATCTGAAGGATCAGATCAGCCTTGGCCTGAGAGTTTGAGCTGGTACACGGATGGCAGTAGCCTCGAGGTTAAGGGTAAGCGGAAGGTGGGGACAGCAGTGCAGTGGTGGACAGAAAGCAAGTGATCTAGGCCAGCAGCCTCCCTAAAGGGACTTCAGCCCAAAAAGCTAAACTTGTGGCTTTAATACAAGCTCTATATATATAGACATCTGCAGAAAAAGACCTAAGATGCTGTGGCTAAAAGAAATCAGATGGCAAATCTAACCGCCCAGACATCCTAAAGAGCAATGATCCTGACAGTCTGAAGACTATCAAGTTATAGACAAATTAAGACTGGTAAAAGAAACCCTGTATAAAATAGTAGAAACTGAAGAAAAAGAAAACTAGTCCTCTCATGAGAAGACAGACCTGACATCTACTGAAAAATAGACTTTACTGAAAAAAAAATGTGTATAAATACCTTCTGGTTTTTGTGAACGTTCTCAAGATAGATAAAAGCTTTTCCTTGTAAAACTGAGACTGCTCAGATAGTCATCAAGAAGATTATTAAAAATTTTCCAAGGTTCGGAGTGCCAAAAGCAATAGTGTCAGATAATGGTCCTGCCTTTGTTGCCCAGGTAAGTCAGGGTGTGGCCAAGTATTTAGAGGTCAAATAAAAATTTTATTATGTGTACAGACCTCAGAACTCAGGACAGATAGAAATAATAAATAAAACTCTAAACAGACCTTGACAAAATTAATCCTAGAGACTGGCACAGACTTACTTGGTACTCCTTCCCCTTGCCCTATTTAGAACTGAAAATACTCCCTCTTAATTCGGTTTTACTCTTTTTAAGATCCTTTATGGGGCTCCTGTGCCCATCACTGTCTTAAAT